>NW_028277098.1:606060-909090 GCF_059951505.1 Python bivittatus
CAGCTGGGATAGGAGGAATGGAGAGGAAAGCAGAATAATAGAGTGGTAAGAAGGGTGAAGAAGAAGCCTCCAAAACTTGCTGTGAAATTCAAAAGAGACTTGCAGTATTTTTTGTTACGGTCCTGGATTACAAGAGTTGTATTTATATCCAAGCCAACACTTCCCTTTCAGATCTTCCAGCTGAATGCATAAGGAAAGGAATGGGTGCTTCATTCTTTACCCATTTTGAAGCTGTCATGCATTCAGACAAAACAATCTTAAGCTAAGATTCTGTGGGCTGGCCAAGCTGGCAAAACTCTAAAGAGGGGAGGATAAAAGAGGCCAACTGGGTCTCATTGAGCTCCTTGGTGAGTGCATTTCCTAGTCCCTTAAAAAGACTGGGAACTCCAGAAAGTCCTTATCTGCAGGAGGTCATGAGAGGCAACAATTCATGTAACTGCTAAGCCCATGTTCTAGAGAGAGGCCAGCTGGTGCATCACAGTGGAAACTAGGAGAGTATGCCCTACCTTCAACCTTCAGTATATCAAACACAAAAAACACAAAAACTAACGATCCTGGGGTGTGCCTGCAGCATTATAGCCATTGGAGCCTTATAGAAATTTTGAAAAGCAATAAAGGAAGATGGACTGAGATCCACTGAAATAAAAAGTTTAAATGAAAAGTCTATTTCCATTTTATTTATGAGATTCATTTTTCTGAGGTTTCTAGTTTGTCTATGGATGACTATTTCTTTGATGTACCTTTTCCCAGGGGAAAAGGGCATGACAACCTATTTCACTAATAAATATGAAGGTTAGGAGTTTGACAAGTACATTGTCTTATAGATGAAAGCTTGTACATTTAATTCAAGCTGAATGTACATTGGGCAATCAAGGATTTGTTTGATTTTTAACTCTTCCATTAGCTTTCACACAAACCATACAGTATTTAGTACCTATTATCTCTGGGTGCTGCTTTTGCTGTGACTTAGGATTTCCAAGGCAGGTTTTGATTAAGTATGGATTTCTCCAAAGCTGTATATTTTGATTTTATTTATTTATTTATTTGGACCTTCAAGTCATTATTGACTCCTGGCAACTGCTTAGACAAGTCCATGCAGTTTTTGTGGCAACATATTCAGAAGTGCTTTGCCATTACTTTTTTTCTAGAACTGAAAGTGACTGACCCAAAGTCACCCAGCTGGCTTTATGACTAAAGAAACTCATAGTTTCCCAGTTTCTAGCCCGGAGTCTTAAACCACTACACCAAGCTGGCTGTCACATTCTGAATAAATGTAATTTATTTATTCTGATCTTAAATTACAAGTATAATGATATACTATTTCTTCTTTTTAAATGTATATGGTGAGACATGGAAAGGATGCCTCCTGTTCCTCTTTGTAAAAGGTCCCATCCACTATAAGGCCTGCTCTACTCTATCAGGGTAATGCAACCATTATTGATATCACTAATATTTGCTACCAGCTTCTTTTCCTCCCTTCAGCAAGGCCTTAGAAGCAAAGCCAAAGAAAGAAAATACCATTTTCTTTCCATTAATTGAAAGATAATTAGTTTAAGAATGGCTTAAGTAAATAACTAGTACTCAATCTGCAGAAGCCCATGCCTTTTGAGGCATGTTACCAGATTAAAATCTCAAGACACAAACACAAACTTGCACCATAAATGTCTAAAATAATGTTTCACTTTATTTTAAAAACACATACACATATTGTAAACATGGATGGGTTTGGATTTAAGAGAAAAAGAGTGAATCCAAGTTTGGACTTGGATTCAAACAGTAAATGGAGGAACACTGGGTGGGGTCATCTAAACTGCAGACTGAGCCTAAGGAAAAATAGCTGTGAAGAAATGAGGCAAGGCTCTGAGCACAAATAAAATAGAATAAAATAAAATAACACATTCTCATTACTATGCTGTTCTTTCCTTATGAAGATTCAAAGAACAAAAGCATCCAGTTTTCTTTCTTAATATCCAATACGGTGTTGCATCCGTCTGGAGGTGTGCATGCAGTACTTTTTTTTATGTATTTGGGATTTAGTGTGATCTGTAGTTGTATGTTGTCCTGGGATGTGTTGGGTTGGCTGTATTCCAAGCTATTTAATTCCTAGCTATTTAATCTTGCAGGGAGAGGAGTTGTGTTTGTTCAGGAATTTAGCTAAATGTTTCTTCTGGAAAGAGTTGGGTTACATCAACTGAGTGTACCTTCTGTTCTAATGGAAACTTCTAAAAGTTTGCCTTGCTAGAGGTGTTATACCCCTTCTTTTTAATTTGGTTTCAGAAGCCAGAGTTTTTGGTTTTTTATTTTAAAAGAGCTCAAAACAATGATATAGTTTAATTCATTCTTCTCTACTCAGGGCTATTGCTTGCCAGCTTCCAGCCTTCTGACAAGAAATCACTGCAGTTCTTGGTTAGTGTTTCAGATTAGTACTGAGAAGATCCAGTTTAAATTCCTATTCATTCATAAAGCTCACTTGGGCTCCTTGTTATCTTTCAGACCAACTTATTTCACAGGGTTGTTGCCAGGTATAACAGTGAGAGAACTGGTTTGTTGCCTTGAACTTGGACAAAAGATAGCATATCCATGTACTTGTTGAATAAAACTAAATGTAAGTGCAGCTAATAGGTTGTTCTGAAAATAGACTTCCTAGGTGACCATCTAAGGCAACAGAGAGAACGTTTTTCAGACCAGTTAGCTTTTGAGTAGTATGCCAAAGGATGCATTTCAAAAAGTAGGTAGGGCAAGGACAATTTTAGTGGGAAAAGTTGACGAGAAGGTGGTTGGACAGCAGTTGCAGAGGGTTTTGGATGAAGCGGGTTATCTAGACCCATTTCAGGGCAGGTGCGGTAGTAAGAGAGAACTGGTTGTGCTTGTCAGTGACCTCTGGTCAAACCCAGCCATAAAAAGCATAACCATTGACTGATTTACTGATTGGTATTAGTTATTTTCCATATACATCTCACACTTCATAACAAATATTCTGAAATAAATAGCAATTGTGCCAAAACACTGAAAAACAAAATATTAAACCATGATAACCAAATTGCTAAAAACAGCAAGAAAAGAGTCTTAGCTCCTAGCACAATAATTATCTTAGCCATTATAACTACTCATTAAGTGCCTAATTCCTTTTCTATGGATGCTCTGAAGTGGCAACTGAGTCACTGTGTAGGAGCAATAGCTGCTGATGCTGGAGCAGTCCAGAGCTGCAGCTGCTGACCTGGGCTGACAGCCTGGTTTTTTCTTTGTAGGGACACATAAACTGCTGCTGGCAGAAGGTGCCAAGAAACGAGGAATCCATGTCACAGGATATTTGCAGGACTACAATACTCTTAAGAAACAGATTTTGGATGGCAAGACTCTGATCCACCAGATGGCATCACTCCTGCAGCTTGGTCTGAAACTACAGGACAACACGGTAACTGGGAAGGTTAGGTTGCTGGGGTGTGGAACAGTTTTCCATTGAGATTTACATTCCTTAAGAGCACCTTCTTTCACCACTGGAAACAGTTTCAGGCAATACTTTGAATGTCCAGGGTAACTGATAATTCAAAGTCTTCATTCTCACTCACTGTAAGTGTCCTTCTCTTTTGTGAAATGGATTAGAATAGGACTGACTTCCTGTTTCTGGTTGCCAAGCATCCCAAGTAACAAACTCTAGACCAGTAATATGGCTCTGCCTGAGCGTCACGGTCTCTCCCCACTACTTTTTATTCTGTGCATCTGAATCCATGCTTGACAGAACTCTTGAATGAGTTTGGGCCAGGGAATATGGAGAGAAGGGGGAGGGGGGGCATATTTACCTTGCAACTTTACACTAGCTGCTCCCACAGGATCTTGGGAATTTTGTGTCGGAAGGGGTGATGCCCTCCTATTCAGCCCAAAGGGACCTAGAATTTTTCAAGTGTCAAACCCCAACAAGCTTTGGAGAACTTTTCCACATGCCACTGGAATGGGACTGGAGATACCTGTCTCAATCTGCTCTTTGATGAAAAGGAAGAAAGTTAATTCTGCTTGCAGAGTTTAAAGTGGGGGTGCTCCGCTAGTGAAATTCAGATATTTGAGCAGTTACAGTTATAAATTAGATGAAGAGGCTAAAGAATCCTTATGAAGTCCTCCTTCCACAATGACAATGGCTAAGCTCTTCAGAGAGGATATGATTCTTCTTCACCAGCTAAGTCTATACATCAGAAAGGAACATCTCACAATGGACTTGCTAAGTGGGCAATAAAGACAGAGAGAAGAATTGGGGATAGCAGAGAGGAACAAACTGATTCAAGTTATGGTTGACGTTTTCTTTACTACAGTGACTGGGGCATACCATGTGCTGAAGAAAGCAAGGATTAACCTGGAGGTATGTTCAATGTCAGCTCTCCTTCATATGATGCTGGCATTCCAGGGTTGAGGGAGGAGAGGACATGCAAAGCTGTCAGTCTCCTGGTCCAGGAAAAGGGAGCCTCCAGGTTGCGGAGCAAATTCTCTCCTAGTTTTCATCACCTGGCCCTCAAAAGTCTTTTTACATAGTCTTTTGCTTTTTATCTAACAAGATAATATGGAGCCTTACAGCCCTAAAGCTGAGCCTTTGCTTAATATGCTAATACTGACATCAGGGTGAATGTCTTCAGCAGTTGACCCTATTATACAAATGCTCCAATTCTGATGGCAAGAGAGGGCATCCTGCTGTTCTGTTCATATGGCCCACTTTTGCTCTACATTTCTGTTGTCAGAGCATTAAATTGTAACCAAGGGTATTAGCATGTGTTAAAGCTGATGCTGTGAATACTTCAGGGTGGGAGGAGGGGTATTAGAGGACAAAGCCTAGTAGAAATGTTAGCATCTCTTCTTTACATCATTTAATTCCAGGGGATGTCCCAGCAGCCTAAATCCATTTCTTCCATTGGCTATTGAAGAAATGAATCCATCCACATGGCCAGAAACAAAAGATGAAGAAAATAGATCCAACTTTAACTCCTAATTCATCTAAGCTAAGCAAGAGAATGAGGCTGCTTAAACTGCCAAATCACCTTTGGCCAGGAGGACATGGATTCCAGAATTCATCCCAGAACCTCACCACCATCTTGGCTACCAGCTCTGGCTAGCATAGCGTAAAACTCCTATGTAGTCAGTGGCATGGCACACAGGTTTTTCAACCATCTCCTCATATGCTCTGCTGCTGGACTCCAGCAGGAAATTTATTTGGAAATGCTCCCGACATCAGTGCAATATGATAATAAGACTAACGCTATGTATATGGAGTGTACAAATACACAGACTAGACCACAGTGGCACATGCTGCTGTCAGAGAGAAGGGTGCTCTAAGAATAGCACCCTCAGAGAGTGGCCTCCAAAGGTGCCCTAGTCTTACCATTTGATTCTTTGGCGTACGGTGCAGAAGTCTTTTTATGCTGTTAGGTTAGGGAATGGATACATCATGTATTATTATTATGATTGTTATTATTATTAAGACTGTTGCTTTGTACTGTTGCTTCAAAGGATTAGGACCTTGATATATTCTTGGCAAGTGTAATCTTGTTGGTCTGACAATAAGGTGCATTTAGCCCCTGAGTCATCTTTTTTCTCTGATTATCTGAATTCCCACTAGTTAAAAAAAAAAGAAAAGCAAGCTGGAGTTTGCAGATGTTGGAAATTGGCATCCATTTTTCTTATTCTCAATATAAAGAGGCCTGCACTGCCTCCTAAATAAGCCTTTGCTGGCTTCAGAAAATCACACCGTTTCATATGATTGCAAACCACTTCCATTCTCTTCAGAATCAAGTGCCATTTCAAGAGCCATTTCAGGTGAGTTTTAGGCCTGAATTGGCTTGGAGGCCTTGAAAGATAACCTATTCTAAGAGGGGGAAACCCTGTGGGAAGAGCTTTTAAAACCATCAAGCATAGTGTCCTTCTTCTAAGCTGTTTAAATTAAGAACCGGGGACATTTTTTGACAGTAGCTTTATTTGGATGAACAATAAGAGGAGAAAGTCTGCAGAACTACAATTCACTCCTCATATATATGTTATGGACTTGATCCCATATGTTTGCTCAACAATAAACCTGAGACATGACCTAAAGTAGGGTTTTATCTTAAATTTTCCATTGATCTGGGAGAGGCAGTGGTGATAGTAAAACAAGATTACCTGTAGTGGGCAAATGGTTGATTGGATTATTTTAATGGTGTTCAGGATGAGGCTTCAAGAAGCAAATTCATAGTTTAGGACTGTTTCCCCTACCTGCTTTGTCCAGACAAGCACAAATGACCTTTTGGCACAGAACAGAAAGTTTAGCAGCTATGGCTCATGCTGTAATCATGCTGACCAGCAACTCCCAGGATGGACTACTACAATGTACTTGACAAAGAAGAAATGAGTTTGGGGGCATTAGGCATCAGTGCTGGAACAGTTTTGCCATGCTTATCTTCAGATCACTTCATGACTGGATTGCTTTTTTGATCACAGGCCTACGTGTTTTGAAAGGTGTACCCATCCCATGAGCTAGTAAAAATGGGATCTACTTTTCTGCACCACTCCCACTTATGACATATTTGCCCAAGAAAGATTCTTGCCAGCTGTGTTTAGTTGTTGGGTTGGTCTGGGTTTTTTTTTTTTTTTTGGCATTTTAGCCACCTGGTGTCTGAGTGTTTCTCTTTTTGAAAATCCCAGCTGTTAATTGCTGCTGGTACTGAATAACTGTTATAATTTTGTTCTGCGGCACTTTTTTAAAAAGCTGTCCTAAAATGTTTTTGAAGTCAAGGCATTAATACATAACAGAAAGCCTTTGATCTTATTTACTCCCAGTACCAGATAAGAGACTACTTATCTTCCTTGCCAAGTTGTTCTGTGCTGCTCTCAAAGAACTCCAGTCATTACAGCCATTGGCAATAAAGTACTTTCTGCTGGTCACCCCAAGGAAGAGCTCCAAACTAAACTCAAAGTCCAATATCAGGAACTCAGAATTAAGCTTGTTCTCATTTCATATCTTTATTACTGCAAGCAGGTCATGCCATGTTTCATATCTGAACAAGAGAAGGATACCAAGAAAGAGAAGACTCAGCTTATCCAGCCCTTTCTGATTCAAAGAAATTTCTGAACAAATTACACTTCTTGCATTAAGACGCAGGTTAGGTCTGGCAAGACAAACCAAGTCCATTAGATAGCGTGCAGTGGAAGGAATACGGTCCAGTGTCATCCCTCAAATCAACTTCATTCCAGTAGCAGTTCTAGGCTAAATCGGTGCTCTTGATTCCAGGTACAAAACCGGAGGCCAAAGTGTACCCATGTTCTACAGTAGCCCCAAAGCCACAAGCAACTCTTACTAACTGCTCTATCATAGCAATCGACATGCAAGACCCACACTTATTCTGAGTCAGGCCCTTTTAATTCTTCCTACTCCCCAAAGCTGTGCGCAGGCTCTGTCTCCTTAAATCTACCTCTTCTGTGGCTGCAACTAGCATTGGTCACATGTTAGCTCATCTGAGCAGTTCATCCTGGTCTGGCCCTTTCAGCTATCTTGTCAAATCATAATATGGGGGCTCTAATAGAGTCAGAGCCTCATGCCCTAAGTTTAAGTCACCTGCTCCTTTGGTATTTCAGATAAATCTTAGGGCTTTTTTCCACAGTTATGAATCAAAGGAAAGAGATCAGTATAGTAAGATTATTAACAAGCTCCTTAAGCCTTGCAAGGCTTAAGATAACCATTTTCTCATTTCAACCCGTCTCCCTCAAAAAAGTCCAAAAGTTCTGTCCACTTATTCTGCAATGGTGAGACAGAACTAATTAAATTCCATAGCAGTTCAGATACTCAGTTAATAGTTAGAAGTAGCAATACATGGGAAATCTAGGTAAACACAGCAGTTCTTAAATCATGCAAGCCAATACATCCTTCAGGATTAGAGCTAGCAAAAAGCTACCAACTGTGATGAATAGAAACAGAACTTCCATCTTAAGATGCAGTTACATTTTGAAATGGATTTCTGATTTGGCTCAAAGAACTTCAACACAAGGCCCTGCACCAGTTCAGAACCAGTCAAGACCGGCACGATCATAAGACATTAATTGGTTTTGAGAACTAAACTGGTCTCTTTCCAGCTCTACAGTTGTTTATTGTGTGGAGTGGAGGGGTGAGGGGCTTTTTCTTTCTCCAGAACCTAAGACAGCTCTGACCATTGCTTCTTGACTCAGTGTTGCGGGTCAGCAGCATTGAAAATGAAGGTTTTTGTGCTGCTTCTGAGCACTGGGAAGTCCAAAACTCCTCTCTCCCATAAAATGGCAACCATGTGGAAACACCCTTAGCGTGCTTGTTCCATGTGCCCAAAACCAATATCTTCAATAACTAGCCATATCACTTCTTCTGCACAATCGAGTCTTTTGGCTCAATTAGTCAGCAGATGGAATAAACCTATTTAACCCAGGAGCTAGCACAACTGTAGTGCCTTTCATTGGTGTACCCAACAGTGGAGAAACTGCTTCTGAATGGTGCAGAAGCTACAAGCTACATAGTGGTCCAGCTATACAGGCAATCCAGGACTGGGCCTTATCACACCCACAAAACTGGGCAAACATGTGAAGGCCTTTGCAGCAGTAGATATTGAGAACGTAAGAGCAGTCCTACTATGCTAGGGCAGAAATGTGCCTAATCTAGCACCTCACTTCCTACTAGAAGAGGTTTTCAGTACTTGAGGATGGGCTATCCACAGTAGTTAACGTTTAAAGATATGCAGTCTCTAAATCTGGAGGCTCCATACAGCCACCCTGACGTATACACAATGGCCATATGATTTGAAAAGAAGGTGGCAAAGAACTTTCTTTCCTTTTGAATGTGGAGGGGGAAGATTGCAAGGCAAGACTCCTTATTTCTTAATGTTCCCCAGGAAGAAGCCAACCCCACGTGTACAGTTTGCAATATATAACAGATAACAATAACCCACCCAAAACTTGATTTTACTAGCTTTGTGCCACTATGAGATGCAAGTTGTATGTCCCAAATAGCTGTTTGGGAAAGAAGATTTCATTGTCCAGAAAAATCAGGACAGGGGCTGGGTCATCCAAACCTTTGCCTCTGATAAAAGAATCTGGAAATCAACTACCCACCCTCATGCCCACTGGTATTCTGGGATATGCGGAGAAAGCAAGTCTTTGTGCCCCTACAGAGAGATGCAGGGATCAAATAGGCTTGTAAAGAAGAGTGGTAACATACTTCTTCTTGTAGCGATGTGTGGCACTGAGTACCATGACACCATCCTATGGGAGAAGACACAAGAGAAGAGCTGAAGAAGAACTGTACTGAACAGCAGTTATAGATGAAACAGATTCATGCATACAATTTTATTATCTAGGAGATTTTTCACATGTATGATTTCATTCTCTACCTCCCTCCCAAATGTTCTGAAATAAAGACAGTGGAGAATCAAAATATATACAGGATGGCTCTTTCTGTGACATCTGAGAGGACACAGTCATGCGAAACCGTGGCACCAATGCAGAACAGCCCACAAGATGGGGAGAAGCTAAAAGCCTCAGGCATTACTGGAGTTTTGCATTTTGGTTTCTCTACAAGCATTTCCATCCTGCTTGGAAATCTGAAATGCTGGATTGGACAAGAAGTCACTCCCTCCCATTCTTACAGTAGAGAGAGAGTACAAGTACAACAAGATGTGTTAGAGCACAATAAGAACAATAAGAGCGTACAAGTACAGCAAGATGTGTTAGAGCACAATAAGAACAGGCAAGATGGACAATATTTACCTTAATGGAGAGTGCATAGAGGTGGTTTAGCATTACGTGGTTTGGCTCTGGCAAGAGGGCTGGGTCACACTGAAAGAAACACATAGGACTCTCATCATGCAGCTATTTCTTGTTCATTGATTACCTGTCAGAACATCACCTCAATCTGGACATATATGAAAGATTGTCTTACACACATACTGTATCACCAAAGGTAGGCATAGGCTGTCTTGCTCCAAGATTCTGGTTCTGTGAGAATTTTGCAATCATGAAGTTTGGAGCAAGATTATTATATTTTTATTATTATAATTAAATGTGTATGGCTCCTGACTCTCGATGACTCTGGGCTGCTCACAAGTAAAAAAAAAAATTTTTTTTTTAAATTACAATGAAAAACAAAAATAGGAAATAAAAGATAGCAAGATGACAGAACCAGACTTGAATGGAAAAAAGAGAATCCAAGGGGGCCTGACTCACCCTTGATATAGGTCTGGGAGAAAAGCCATGTCTTCTGGCCCTTTGAAACACCAGTAGGGTGAGGGCCATTCAGATTTTGGGGGGCACCCTTATCCAGAGGGCAGGCACTGTGACAGAGAAGGTGCATTTCCAGGGTCTCAATAGATGGCAGTGTTTAATCAAAGGAACCCAGAGCACACCAACCCTGACCAGGCTGATGCTATAAGAGATGATATCTCCCCACAATGGAGGCCTTCTGGGATCCAATCAGTTACTATAAAGCTTTTGCATTTAGGAACTGGTACTCACCGAAATATTAGTATCCTTGTTAAGGATGACTTGAAGGAGATGGGGAGGAAGAATTGGTGGAGATTTGAATCGCTCTTCAGGCCGATATACATACATTTCCTGGCCATAAATTCCAGGAGGGGAGCCAGAAAGTTCTATTGAAAATTAAAATAGTGTGAGAAAAGGAACCAGCTCATCATTTTGGATGTTCATGCTAGGAGCGCAAGACAAATCACCTCGATAGGAGGTCTCTGAACTTTCAAGGGAGTCAACTTTTAAAGCATCAAATACTTCAAAGTCCGACTTTTTGACATGAATCAGATTGTTTATTGTTCCCATCTGACTGGTCACCACTGGCTAAAAAAAAAGAAGACAGAATTAAGAGTTAACCTCGAATGCTAAGTCACCTTCGACACACAGAGATTTTGCTCACAAAGCAAGGAGGGCTGTATAAAAACTATCCTGATCCTGTTCACATTCTAGACCCAACTCCATAGTGCCATATCTTTACATTTCAGACCAGATGTAGGAAGAGGACAGGAGCTCCAATTGTGGTTCAGTTCAAACTTTGCCTCAGCTGTGAACTCACTATGGGAACTTTGTTTCTCATCTTCAGCTCCCTTCTTCCAATATGATTAACTGGGAGATGATGGCTGTATACTATTAGGAAGTTTTTGTAAATGGGGGGGGGGTCCATTTATATTCCAGTGCGAACCACAACTCAAACACCTATCACTAGAAGGGGTGAAGCTGAACAGGTTTGGCCTCTGTTTTGCTCAATTTTCAGGATTAAAGGTGGGAATGGGACCAGTTTGCTTTCCAGAGGCGTCCTACTCCTACCCGTTTTTGTGGGTTTGGTCTGAAAACAATGACAGTGAAATTCAACCATTTTGCCACTGAACCTTGGTCTTTTTTCATAATTCAAGCATGGGAATAAGTGTGGGAATGAGAGTGACCATCTCCTGGATCCCTTCCCACTTTTCTTATTGCTATAGATTACACACCAAAGTGGGTCCTTTTACTGCTGGATTTCAGTCATGCAGTCTTGGGGGAAGGAGCAGAAGTGGGGGGCTGACCAACCCATTGCAAACACTACTGAGATAACATAGCTAAGCCAAACATTTTAAAACTGTAAAAATAAAATGTCACCTCCCAGTATCTCACTGAAAGCATCTGGAATCTCATTTTAAATTGGTTTACCACAGATCTATTGAGAGCAATTTCCTTTTACATTCCCAGTAATTACAGATCCTAAACCCGTACCATACTTATATTCAGTCAGTGAAAAACAGTATCTGGTATAACAAATACCACAAGGGTCAAATTACTGAATCCAGAACATTCTCGCTCTCTCCGTATCAAAAACCACTAGAATTTCCAGTGGAAACCTGCCTAACTTCACAAAGAAGTTAGTCAAAATTATCAGAATTACTATGAAAAACATACACGCTATGGAAGCACCATATAATTAACTGTTACAGATTTTTATCCTAAGGAACAAGATACCAAAGAAGCAAAGAAGGTCTGCAGGAAAGCTAGAAAAGTGACTGGAAATAACGATGATTGCAAAGGAAGTGATGCTTTGGCTACGTCTAGGCTCGCAGGTTCCCACGTTCCCTTCATAGTTACCCATATTCACAAGAATACCCTTACCACGGATGACCATTTGTGGCCTGGGATGCTGGCTTATTCAAATACGCAGACACAGCAGCAAGAAACCAACTTTTCTCACCTCATCCACACCTGTACCTCACAGGGCTTCTCAGCCACCAGGGTGAAGACAGGTAGAAGAAAATGGAATTACCTCAGAGGGATCATGAACCCACTGGCCATCCACAAAGAATTTGTACTGGTGTTCACCTTCAGGAAGATCCAGAATAGCAACAAAGTCGTTGTGGCTGAAAGAAGAGGGAGCGATCCACAGTGAGAAACACAGAGCATAAAGAACGTGGCCTGTCTTGACTCTTTTCTCTGGCTTGGATAAAAACAGCAAGACATACTCAGCCAAAGGAAAAGATGAAGATCTGTTTAAGCAGCTGCAACTGTTTCAAAAGGAATCTACAAAGTTGCTTCATGAAAGTTCCCATGAATGAACCGAAAGAAGGAGACCTATTGAACTTGTTAAAATGGAAGTATTCACCTTTCTGGACTGTGAGAGCTATTATGCAGTGAGCAGCCAGCCTCCTGAAGTTGTGGGTGCTCTCAAGAAAAGACTGGGCAGCCATTTGTCCGGCAGGGTACGAGGATTCCTGCACTGGGCAGGCGGTTGGACTAGATGACCTCTAAGGTCCCTTCCAGTCCTATGAAGCTGTTTTAAACAGGTCTGCCCAAGAAATACTGTACATTGTTAGAGAGATAGTAACCTAATAATCCCTTTGGAAAGACTCACCGTGAGCAGGTCAAGGTGGGTCTGGGCCACTCTGGGTGAGGATTTGGGGGGTGCAGATGAGAGTTACCGAGTGCCCCTCACCTGGGGGTGATCTAAGGGCCCGTCTGCATTGGCCTGGAAGCCTCCCAAATGGGCAGCTGCTGGCAATCAGGAGGTAAGGAGCTCATCTTAACCCTCTGAGCTCATCTGTACATTTTGTACCCAGAAGGAAGCGTGTCCAGACAGACCTAATCCAAATGAGAGGACTCACATATCTGTTACAGAACCTTCTGCCTCACTCCTAAGCACTTCCCGCCCTTGTACCTCCCTCCCTCCCTCCCAATATCAAGCAGGAGATTTGGATAGATTCAGGAGCAGGAGAACAGAGCAAATTTTCAGAAGACCAGCATCCATCCTTAATTGCTAAACCTTTATGCTTCAGACTTGTTCTTATCAACTAGACTCATATTCTGCCAACATTTCAGAAATGGGATTCTTCTGGGCAATAGCCTGGTACCCTCTTGCAGCACACATGGCAATACAAGATTTGGAGCCTCAAAAGCAATACTAAGCCAAAGAAGATGTTCTCCTGGTCATCTATTCCCAGTTTCTCCATTTATAAGGCATGTTTTATATTAGCTTTTTTCATAAAACAGGTTCCGTTTAAAAAAAAAAAGGAGTCACATAAGAAAGATGTGTAATTTTCAAATTTTATTGCTTAAAAAAATGACACTACTGTAGCGAATAATTTTAAACTTGGTGTCCGTGTTTTCCTTGATTGGATGCTTCACTGTGCCAACTTCAAATTGAATCCATTAAGAATGGCACAAGTGAAGTAAGTTAAAAAGTACCGTGTTGGATGTTGAAACATTCACACTTTGTATTTCAATGTTCAGAGAGATGTTCTGTTTGTTTGTTTGTCACATTTATATAGCCACCCATCTCACATAAAGTGACTCTGGGCGGTGTACAACATTTAAGTAAAACAGCAAATAGATAAAAAACATTCATTATAAAAAGGTAAAAATTAATTTTTAAATGAAAATATTATCAAAAAGTTTGAAATATACAAACCCCATGGAGAGAGCAGAATATCAATCATAGTGGAGCCTTCTAAGAATGTCTCCGGTTCCCAAAGACCCTCAGACCTGATGACACAACCAGGTCTTGAGGGACTTCCTAAATGACAGCAGGGAAGGGGCGAGCCTCACTTCAGGGGGGAAATGTTCCACAAGGACGGAGCCACGGCAGAAAAGGCCCGCCTCCTGGGACCCACCAAATGCAAGTCCCTGGCTGATGGAACCTGTAGCATATCTTCCCTGCCAGATCTAATGGGATGGGTTGATATAATCAGGGAGAGGCAGTCCCTCCCCAATTACATGGCCTGGCCTCATGCCTTAGTTTGGGCTTAAAGTTTTTAGCCAATGCTTCTTGCCCTGTGTAGAATAAAAGTCAAACAATGCACCCCCCTGCCACTATAGATACTGTTTCAGTAAAGTTAAAAAAAAAAATCACTTCACCCTGTTTCACCTTTTAATGAGAGGAATCTTAGTGCTCCAATTGTTGAAAGATCCTGAGATGAAAACTTCTTTGCCTCCATCTGTCCAGCGGATGACTGTGGGACGAGCCTGCTGGGCTGGTTTAACTAACTCATCCAAGTCATGGTGCCATGATACAAACTCTTTTTCTCCAGGAAGCTGCAGAAAGAAGGCAAGAATTATATCTTGTCCTAGTCATCCTGTACACAAAAATCCAAATCCCATTTCCTAGATTAAGGTGGTACATAATCAAGTGATGAGTGAACACATTTCCCAGTTACTTTAAGCATTATGAAGGAGAGAAATCTGGAGAATTACCAGGCAGCAGGTTGGAAGCACATACTGTAGTCCGAACAAATAGCAGCTGAATGTTGCATATGGGCCATGAGGTGCCCAATTATACATCATAAATCACTATTATAATCACAACCACAACTATGCATATCAGAACAAGTGATAATGTTGTTAGAAAATCCTAAAAAGCATCAGCCAAATGCTGTACCTTAGATTCATGGGTGCTGAAGATGTTGGGGTCATCAGTGCTGCCAACCATGATCTTGTGTGAATGATCTTTGGTGTGGTGGATGGGTCCCTCTGAGCGGTGAATCTTGGAACTGTGGCGTTCTCCTGACATCCTTTCACTTGTGGTGTTCCCCATGACTCCGCTGCAAGATGGCAAAAGAAAAGAATGAGCACCAATTACAACTGTCATAGACATAATGTAGCCCTCCATCCTCAAAGGAGCCAGAGAGGAGTACTGCATCTTCCTACAGCTCATAGCGGGCAACAGGTTCCTATAGCCATGAGAAGGAATACAAAAGAAATGCGCCAACAAACAGAATTGCAAAATTGGTAGCAGAATTGCAAAATTCATAACAATCACAGAATCATAGCGTAGGAAGGAGACTGTTAAGCCAACCAATCAAGCCCCTGCTCACTCCAGGAATCCAAATTAAAATATCCCAGAGAGACATCTAGACTCTGCTTTAAAATACTAAATGAAGAGAAGCCCACTATCTCTAGCGACAACTGGTTCTGCTGCTGAACTGCTTTTACCATTAGGAATCTTTTTCTAACATCAGTTGGAATCCTGTTCTTCTTCTAATCCATTCAGGTTATTCAAAGAATCCTATCATATCCACCATCAGTCATCTCTTCTCAAAACTAAACATATCAAGCTTCTTCCATCTCTCTTCATAAAGCTTAGCTTCTAGTCCCTTGATTATCTCCAGTTGCCCTTCTCTGAACCTGTTCCATTATCTCTGAATCCTTCTTAAATGGTGGTGCTCAAAACTGGACAAGGTGGGAGCTGACCAAAGCAGAACAGAGTGGAATGATGACTTCCTTCGATTTGAAAATTATACTTCTGCCAATTTGTATTCTTTGCAACCATATCATACTGCTGGTTCACATTCAGTTTGCAATTAACTACCATGCCTACTGTCTTCTTAAGAAAGATCTTTTTCTTAGAATAAGTATTATTACCGAAACAAACACCCCCTCATCCTATACCAGTGCATCCCTGACACATCTCTCTCCATTCTGATCATTGATGAGTACTTTTTAAGTACATCTCAGATTCATCTACATGTATATTGTCCTGCCATCCAGCCCCGCTTGCTAATCAGCATGTCATGGGATATTTTGTCACATGTTTTCCTGAAATCAAATCCTGAAATATTATGACCACACCATTCTCATAATCTATTTGGAGAGTTACCAATTAGAAAATGAATTAAATTTAGTCCTGCAAGATTTGTTCTTGACAAATGCATACTAATTTCTGATCACTACTGCATTATTTCAAGGCACTAACAACCTGAACTCTTTAGAATCTTCCCAGGTACCAATGACAGACTGGGTGGTCTGCAGTTTGCTGGAACTTCCTCCCCTCCCTGCTTTTTTTCAAAACAGGGACAGCATCTGGCCTCTTCCCAGTTCTCTGGCACATTATCAATACTCTAAGATTTCTCAAAGAAAAGGATTTGGTAAGAGGATCTGCTTGATCCTTCAGCATCATTGAATACGAATCATCCAGCCACAGAGATGCATTCCAAATAAGGAGGAATTTCCTGACCATGTATCTATCACTTTCAGCCTTCCATCCTGACCTCAACCTTTCCTGGGGGAAAACACACTTTTTAGTTGGAGAAGACAGACCAAAATAGGAGGTGACTGCATTTTCTGTTACCTTTCTTTACTTTGTTACTGTTACTTGTTAGCATTTTGTCTTCCTCACAGAACAGCTAGCATTCTTTTCTTTTCCAGAAGAAAAAAGAAGCTTTTAGAACTAGGGAGGGTCTTGTCTGAGACACTTTCTCAGGTTATAATTCTGTCCTGGACTCAGATTTCTTGGAGATTGCGGCTCTTCCTCCTGTTCCTCAATATTATTTCTTCTGCCCATTACATACGAGGAGAAAGTGGGCTTGCAGATACCCAGAACCTGAACCATGAAGGGCTTTAAAGGTATAAATCAAGCACCTCAAATTGCACTCAGAAGCCAACCGGCAAACAGTGCAAATCTCCAAGTAGAAGCCTTGAGGCACACCTCACGCTGCTGCATTCTGGAATAGCTGTAGCTTCCAATTGCTCTTCAAGGGCAGCCCCATGTAGAGTGTGTTGTAGTAGTCCAACTGAGAGGTGATTAAGGCATGATAGTGAGTAATGCCTCCCATTCCGGGAAAGGTCACAACTGGTGCACAAGATGGAGCTGTGCAAAAGCCTTCTTGACCACAGCTGCCTCTTGTTCCTTAAGCAGGAGCTGTGAATCCAAGAGGACCTCCAGATTGTGAGCCAGCTCTATGAGGGAAAGTGCAGCTTATTCAGAGCTAACAGTTAAATCTCACTGGAATTGGTAAGCCTTCAAACCCAAAGCACTCCATCTTTCTGGGGTTGAGTCTCAACCTGTTCCTACCCATCCAGAAGCCTCCAGGCATCTGGACAGCACTTCAACAGCTTCACTTATTTAGCCAGAAGTTGAGATATAACATTGGGTATCACCAACGTACTGATGAAACCTGGCCCTATGCTGACAGATCATCTCACTCAGCGGTTTCATGTAGATGTTGAATAGGAGTGGGTGAGTATTGCACCCTACAGCATTTCACATATCTGTGGATGTAATAAGAGCTGAGAAATGTTGATATTTCACTGCTTATTGCCACAGTGTAGGCCCAAATATGGACTCTCACTCCTCATTTTATGCCAGCGGTATGCTAGCATCTCTTAGTTCACTTCATTCCAAAGCTCTTTGGAAAACCTCATGTTGGTGAACCAGGAGAGGTATTCAGAAGAAACTTTGACTAAAGGCAATCCCTGTTCCAGTAGGCAGCTAAAGCCTTGACAGAACTGTCCACCATCAACTCAGGAATCTCCCCAAACATTCTTTGCAAGGTGAGTGGCTCCATTGGGGCAGACTGATCAAATGGGTTCATCCTCCCTGCAGAGGTTTGCAGCCCCAGACAACTCCACAGTGATCAGGGAGAATCTGACCATGACAAGGATGAGATTTTAATGTCCCAAGCCTTAGATCACATCACAACTGTCCCGAGACAAAAACAAGATCTTATAGGCTACAGTACATCTTATATACCAAACAAAATCAATATGGGCTTATTTTGAGTTTCTTGTGCTTTCTTCTTTCCAGGATTCAGTAATCCTTTCTGAACTTCCTCCTCCCTTAATGGTGCATTCATCCCTTCCCCATTTCCAAAATCAAGTTTACTTTCCATCACACCAAGTCAGATCCATCCTTTCATCCACAATGAGATTGTGAATAAGACAAGTTTTATTACAGACAGACCTGGTCTTCAGCTGTAGGTGAAGGCCAGTGGCTCTGAGAATCTGGTAACCTAATCTCTGGGGCAGAGGACACGGGACCAGATATGGGGATTGGCCTCAAGTAACCAATACTTCTTCCACAAGAGCAGTCCTTATCTCCCTCTACCAATCACCATCCTACCTTTTAAACCTTCCTTTGTCTCCCCTTTCCCCCACTCATTCCAATATGCCTAAGAGGGTTCTCTGCTACTAACCCATCCAATATCCTCTCCATCGATCTCCACACACTCTACCCATTCAAAACACTTCCCTGGCTGTACTTAACAATATCAATTCTGCAGCCACTGCCCCATTCAACTTCCATCCACTACCTCATAGCCCATCTACCCCTCTTCTCACTAGAGATGGTCCCATGCTCTGCCCACCTTCTCCTGGAACTTGCTCACTGAGAGGAAGAGTTCAGTTTACTTTTCCACACTCTTGCCCACACACCCTTCCTTGGCTTTCAGCTGATAGATTTTTGCCTGGTTTCTTTCAGAGGAAAAAAAAAAAAAGAAGCAACAGGGCAGGAATGGGGCTAGCTGGAAAGAAGATTGGGGGAGGATAAGATATACTGCTGGTTCCCCCCCCCGCCCCCCAGCTCCACTTCTTTTTTTGGTGACAGGATCAACAACCTTGGTGTTCCTGGCCAGCCAGCTTGGTGCCACAACTTCCGAACTTCAAGAGCTGCCTCAGTTGGGGCTCATGGGAAAAGCAGGGCTAGATGTCTCTATATCTAGTTTCTTGTTGTTATTCTCAACCTCTGAGCTTGCTCCTCTGTTTATCTGGCAGGTTGCTTCTAATCTCCATTTCTGTTGCAGAACTACCTTTCTTTCACATTTTAAATTGTCTTCCTGTTTCATCAACTGATAGCTACTCTTTGCTTCAAACTTTTGATATTTTTTTTTCAAGAACTGCTACTGGCTTGCCTTTCCTGAAAATGTAGACCAGATGTTTTGGGCAGGACATGTGACTATGTCACATGTATTGAAGATAAACATGTCCACAACTGTAGACACCTGTTTATTCATTGACACTTTTTCTTTTCTTGAGCATCATGAATAGAAAGGCTTTTATTTCTTCTTGTTGCTGTTCCTTTCTTGGGCTCTCATATTAGTCAAGTATGACTTAGAGGGAAAAACTGATAGGGGCAGCCCTCAAACTCTCCTAGCTAACTCCTGATAGTTTTCTCTCTATACTTGCTTAATGAGCTCACTCCCTGGAACTGGACTGCCTTAATATTCCTCTTACAGATTCCTGTTTTCTCAGCAAGAAGCAGTCCAATTACCCAGAATGGCTACCAGTGACAGGCTTCAGCCTAATCAATACTCAAACTGGAATGCTTGCTGTCAGAGATTCAAGGACAAAGTGCTGATAAAAATGCTTTTATTACAGATGCTAGAAAAGCTCTTAAAACACCAAGACCAGATGTTTAGCCCTTTCATGGTTCTCAGAAAGCCTTGTCCTGCTCTTTTTCATATCTGGGATAGACCTCTTTGGCAAGAGGGTACATTGCCATGGCTGAATATAAGCTCCTTGAAGTGTTTTAAAACAGCAACAAAGGTTAGATTTACAATTTCAGTGGGTTGGTTCTGCCCTGAAACCCTAAATTCTAACAGCTGCAGAAAACAAAGGCTTTATACTCCTGTTTAGATGTTTACATGCATTTAATTAGGCAAATGTGACAAAGCCAACGGAAACCACAATGTATGCTATGCATGAAGCCTTTTATTTCCACGGCGAAGAGTTTGCAGATACACCAATGCTTACAATGAACACAAATCCCTCTCCCTAGGTTCAGCAGTCTTTTATTCTTCCACAGCATGGAAATCTTTTCCTCTTACCACTTTACCTCCGAAATATGAGCTCCCTAAGCATTCTCAAGCCCTGTACATTGCCCCCTACAGGTATTTGATTTCGCCTGCAAAGCTCCCGATGACCACTAGAGGGCATAAAAGAGACACAGAAAACCCTAATTCCTATCATCTAATGATCATCCAGATTTTCACAGCCCAGATCTGATAGCGATAGTATCTGCAGACAAGGACAGCCCTACTGCATACTTGCTGGTACGAAGGAAGCTTCTATACTTGTTCAAAGATTCACTTCCCCAATACTATTTCCCATCACCAAGGGGCAGGCTGACATACAAACAAGTGCAGAAGCTAAAACTGGGGTGGGTCAGGGAGCAGGTTCGAGTCCTGTACTCTGATGTTCTCTACCTTACCTGTCTCTTGAAACACATTAAGTTATATTAAAAGCATACTGAACAAGAAGTAGAATTTTCTTGGAAGCACTGTGATAATAGATTCTTTTTAGGGTAGACAGTTCATACATAAAGATATCATCAGCAATAAATACAGTACGAGATCAAGACCAAGATGGCCAATCACAATTGGAGGGGTGGTATATCCTGTCATGCCAGACAAACAGGCTGAAATAGGGGTCGCCCCTCCCATTGCCTTTGGAATGGATTTCTTCTGTGGTGGTGGGGAGGCTGGGTATCGTGCCATAGTCGAATGTAGCCTGAAGAAAAACTGCAAACACCAACCGTGCTTCTTGCAGCTACAGTGGCGGATGAAAAGAATTTAGCTTCTTTCAGCCTGTGCGCCTGAGACAGCTGAATCACGTGGTCTCAAGTTCTATTTATTGCAACCTCAGGCAGAATTCCTGGGAAGCTGTCCTTGAACAGGCAAAGTTAGGCTTTTCTTGTCCTAACTCTAATTGTGGAAGAACGGGAGGACGCATTTCTTTAACTACAGTATACTTCTCTAAAACTATTTTTAAGGAGTGCGTTCGTAAGTGTACAAGGTGTACCAACTCCTGCACAGTCCAGCGACATTCCGAAGAGTGCGAGACGGCGGGCAAGAAGGATCCCATCATGACCAGCAACATTTCGGGAAAAAGATACACAAAGCGACTACAGTTGCTAACCTCAGTTCCCACTGAAATCCATGGGATTTAAGGCGTGCCTCTTTTATCCCAGTTTCTCATACACACCGGCGCCACCGCTCAATCGAGTGGGCGGCGAGCAATCGGCAATGGATTCCCAGATTGAGACGTCACTCTGGGACGCGACGCCACGAGAACAGGCAGCGGCCACCTTCCCGAGCTTGTTGCGGAGCACCGCCTTCCCCCACACCAAAACCAGGCGCCGCCTCACCCCTAGCTTTCGCCCACGAAGCCGAGAGTTTGTGGTATCTTTACCCTTATTTCCTCCTCCTCCTCTTTGGATCCCTCCCCAGGGAGGGCGCTGTCCAAGGCAGACAACTCACCTGGAGAACTACTTCCGACACACGCCTGCTTACTCACCCGCCGCCGGTATTAAAATGGCAACGCGGCCAGAAATAGAAATCGAAGGGCGGCGCATGCGCAAGGCGCCGGTCTTTTTTCTCCCCGCCGCGCAGGAGAAAGCACCCTCAAAGAGCGAAGAGGGCGACGGAGCGGGTGTTGGGAACCCTCGCGCTTCCTCTTACCATCAGAAATCTCTCCAAGAAAAGTGTCCTGGAGAAAAGATGAGCTATTTGTTGCCATCTGGTCGTCGTCCTGATTTTTGCAGCTTCGATCCGGTAGACTCGGGCAAAAGGTAAGTATCGGTGTGAAGGTAAAGGTTGGGAAACGTAGCACAGGATGAGAAACGTCTTTCGGTACAGAATTCTGGCATGGAAACTCTGTCTTTATAAAGAGGCGCAGCTGAACGAAACTACTGACCCAGCAAAGCAACCAGCCGATCCTCTTCTGCCTACCGAGTGGAGCGTGGAAGAAGGAAGGAAAGAAGGAAAACCCTCCCAGCAGGCAGAAACTCTAATCCAAAGGTAGAAGAGTTGTTCAGAGGCGAGAGGGGGAGAGGAAAAAGTGGCTACTGCTGAATTTAGGAATCTCCATTCGGTCGCCCTTTAAAGGTTGGATTATCCTATGCGGGGTCGCACGGATTTTTGCAGCTCCTTAAGCCCTCCTTAAGAAGGGTTTCAGGCATACCTTGTTGGCCTTCAGTTTCAGTCATTCCTGCGCGTGGTGGTGAAGATTTCAGATAGTCCCTGCGATGATACAAAGAATTTTAAAGATTAATGTTCAGATGAAACCAGAATTTTTTGTTGGGACTTATGAACAGCCAGTTAGAAAAGACTTATGCAAGATTGGTTTAGTACATGGTAATTGCAACAAGACTATTATACGCACAAAGATAGAGAAATTAGTGAAATACCCACAATGGAGGAGTGGATGGTGAAGATGACAGAATTTGCAGAAATGGCAAAATTGACCTGTTTGATCAGTGATAAAACAATAAATACTTTTATAAAAGACTGGAAATCTTTTATGAACATTTTGCTGAAAATGGAAAAAAATGAAATGGTGATTTTTGAGATTTACTGATTTAAAAGGATTGAATATGGAAAGAAGGGAACCATGTAATGCAATCTTAAAGAGAAAGGAGAAATAATAAATTTGTTTCTAACTGCTGTGAAGAAGATCAGAAGTCTTTCTTTAGATTTTTTTCCTTTTCTATCTGTATTGTTTCTTGCACGTTCTTTTTCTTATCCTTTATATATTTTCATGTTTATCTTTTACTTATGTAAAAATCTCTTAATTAAAAATTATATATGTAAAAAAGATTTCAGATAGTCCCTGGGCAATGTCCCTAGACCAGCGAAGAAACAAAGTGAGCTCCTCTTCTTGAAAATGTAAAATCCTGCTGCGTCCACAGATTCAGTGGCCACTGGCGCCATCTCAGGTCCCTCCCCAGCCAACACTAATCCCTTTTTGGCCAACATGGGTGCCAAGGAGCGGGGAAGACACACCTCCAGCCTGCTGCCTTCACAAGTCTCACTGAAAATCCACCACTCCAATTGCCCTTATCAGTACTCTCCTCATGCCTGTTCTACCAAGCTCCTTCCATAGTGTGTATTGGCTCCCTAGCACCTCTGCAAGCCTCATCCGCAATTGCCCACACCATAACTGCATCTTGACTGCCAATTGCATGGGGATTTACCCCCTCTGATGAAGTCAGGACACGTTTCACTGTTTATTTGAAGCTCTGGAATCATCACAAACCCGGGTCCTGCAAGGGAGTTGGGTGGAATTGCCAGATCCTGTGTCTTTTCATTGGGGACCAAAGCTCCTACTAGGCAAAATGCATAGAATGAAAAGGAGGCGGAGGAATCTGTATTTTGGTGAGAATATGCTGAGAAGTTGGTGTCCAAGTTGAATAAATAAAAATAAATCATCAGCATACTGATGATGCTTAATCATGTAGCAAGAAATGACCTCACCCAGTGGCTTCATATAGATGATAAGTAGCTGTGTAGAGTATAGCAACCTGAAGAATTCCACAAAGTAGGGGTCTAGGACTAGATTCCTCCCGCTACCCCCTCACCAGCACTGACTAGAATCAGCCTTGGAGAAAGGAAGAGAACTATATGCCTTCCACTCCCTACCCCCAAAGCCAGTCCAGGAGTCCACAATTAATGCATGAAAGGCTGGTGGGAAATCAAGGAGGTCCAAGATGGAGGTGCCGCTCCCATCCCAGTCTCCCCAAAGATCATATACAAGGGCAGTCAATGCCATCTCACTGCTATATGTGACTGCATCGCTTAGTAATGGCAATCTCAGCAGTCTCCATTGTCTTTATTAACTGAATCCCATCCACTCTGATTCAAGCCATTACTGGTTTGGTCCCTCCCAGCCCTGAGCGTTGGTAAGGTAAGGGACTGCCGCCTCTGTCTTGTCTTCAGCTCCCCCCACCTGGCTATCTCCCCCCCCCCCGCATCTCTGCCCTTTTGGCCGCCCTACATAGCGGCATGTTTACCATTGCCAAGCCAGTTATCCTATGCATATTGTTCCTCAAGTTCCTTTTGTTTCCTAAGTAAAAAACTGCATTTTTTTTTAAATTTCTATCATATTCCTCTGAGTTTTGGTGTAACAAAACTTTCTCTAGTCTTCAGTGATGAAGAAAGTGAAAAATAAAAATTGCACTGACAGAATATTGACTGAGAAGAAAGTGGTGAGGAACTGGGAAAGAGGACTCAAATGAATATTTTGTCTCTCAAAATCTTAAAAAGTTCGTGACTTTGGGCATTGCCTGCCCCTCTGTTCAGCTGCTTGGCCCTGGTAGTGGCTCTCCAAAAGGACCCTAACCGCCCTCCCCAGTACGAATCACAAGTACTTCAGGCAAAGCGAAAAGGTGTTTATTAAGGGGGGGTCAAGTCTTTATATAGGGTACAGAAACAAATGATACATATATTTGGTATATGTGATGAGTCAGAAAGCAACAAATCAAACAATTAAGACAATCAGACGTGAGAAAAGATGGACTTCCTTAAAATACATTGCATCTTCTCCTTTCCCACCTGGGCTTGTTTCTTTAACACTGCAACACTCAAGGACTCCATAATACTCTCCCTATTGTTTAGTTTATTAATAGGCTAATTTTTGCACTAAAAAAAAAAAAGAGATGGCTTTGGCTACTGGTGTGTGTGTGCCAAATTTATTTTTTGATATTAGCCACTGTTTTCGAAGGAGGGTAAGACCAAACAATGCACCCAACAGTTAGGAACATCATCCTCACGCCCATACAAGGAAGAAGCCGGACGTGCGCGCTTTCCCACGCCTCCTATGCGTCCCATCCCGCCTTCCCTACTCCCCGCCCAGTCGTAACCTTTCTAGGTGCGGAAGTGGAAGCCGAGGGGGACCGCGCCGAGGTAAAGGCCGCTTGTTAACGTGAGGCGAAAAATCTGTGGACGTTTGGGGCGGGCGTTGGCAGCAGTCACGTGGTGCCTTGGCCGGGCGGTGGGTTTGGGAGGGAGAGCGTGCGGCGGGGGCGGGCGAGTTTCTGAGGATGGCTGCAGGGCGGCTGCTGAGGCAGGAGAAAAGCGCGGGCCCTTGTAGTCCTCGGCCAGGCGAGGAAAGGAGCAGCTTGAAAGTGCGGCCCGTTGCTTTCTTCTCCCTTCCTCCTTGGTATCTCTGGGATGTGCGTGGCATTAACCCCAAACCAACCATGCTCGAAGGCTCCCAACTCTGTTCCCTGAATGCTGAGCTGTTTTCTAAAATATGCATTAATCGTAAATATTAAGTTGTTAAACGAATAAACATATTTATGTTAGTAATTGGCATTTAACATTGGTTAAATCAATTTGCAAAAGCCTGTGGTAGGTGTCATACTTTAAGACAATCTCCAGATTGTAGAGTGAGAGAAAAGCCATTATTTAATATACTCCTCAAATAGCACTATGAAAGCACTCCAGGCGTAACCTAAGTAATGAATTTAGGGACCAGTTCAAACATGCAAACATAGATGTAGATTTGATTGTCTAGTTGCACTTTCAGCATGGGGCATGTTTATTGATTACCAATAAATATCTTTAGTCTGAACCATTTGGTAATTTATATTAAAATCCCTTTCTACATTTATTACTTTTCTTTTACGTAGGGGATAGCTTTTCATTAACATACTGTATCTTAGTCTGGCAAGACACTTTCTGTGTGTCAAGGTTCATCTAATTATCACCTTGTACTTGATTAGAAATTGTTGGAAATTGTAATGGGAGGATTGTAGAAAGGATGGTGTATGTTCTGCCCTTTAAAATGAAAAGCAACCATCCACAAAAAAAAGGGGGGGGGTTGATGTGTATGAAGTGTTTTTCATTATTTTTTATTATTTTGCTTTTTGTCAGAGCCTAAATATCTAGTCCCCTAAAACTATTCTTCAGCTTCTTCCCCATTCCCTTGCTTTTCACCTCTTTCTGAGATTTCACCAGGCACTACACATACACACTTTTAAACCCTATGCTGCCCTAAGGGCTAGAACCTTGTATTTTCAAAATGATAGTGTATGGCACCTTTTATTTCCCAAGTCTCAATAAAGCCAAATAAAAAGACTTGAGATGAGGCTTCTTTAAGATAACAGATGTATTTTGATCAAGACACAGCTGGGTGACCCCAATCAACACATTCAGAAGAGATGTTGATGAAATCACACCTCACAAAACAACATCAAAGGCTTTATAGACATGTAAATCTGTAATCAGATAGTACATCCCCTCACACCCATACAAGGGATTTTTGGGACGGTCTGAGCAAGTGAAAGGTGGTTCTTAGGAAGGTAAACTTAAATGTAACTTTTTCTTCTGGTTACCAAGAGAATGGCATACAAGATTTTTCTTATCTTTTCTCTGGAATGCAGGGCCCCACAACTGTTGCAAAAGCTTGGTAAAACAAACAACTTGTACTCAGCTAATTGCTTATTCGAAGACAATCGGGCATTCAGCAAAGAGATAAGGGGGGGGGGGAGAAGAAACCAGTGCTCTTTACAAAGCAAAAGCAAGTTAACCCTTTAGAAATAAAATAGAGTGCACTGTTACAGGTATGGTTAAACATTATGTGAAGCATATATATACTGTATATATATAAAATATAAAATTGTGTATATATAGAATATAAAATTGTGTATCAAAATAATGCCCTTCATTTCCTCCCTTTGCTTTTGAACATAAGATGCTTCTTATGTAGTCAGTTAATTAAGCAAGATACATCATTAACAGATTCATTGGTTAGTAAGTCAGCAAAAACTTAACGGGACAAAGGTAAACAATCAGTCAACGTTTATGAATCCATCAATGGAACACAGTCCTTGGGAATAGGCTTAAGGACCAATATTGTCGCTGGTTTGTTAGCTGAGGGGGGGGAAGCCACCACAGTCATGTCAGCTACTGCAGACATCACTAATTTTCTCACTAAAGGAACTATACATGGAATGAATATTAATCCAGCAACTGAACATAACAGCAAAAATAATACCTGTTTTATCCAGGCGCTTCCAGGTAGCCAGGAAAACCATTGGTCTGCATTTGCAAGTCTTTGCCTTATCTCAGAAGCTTTTTCTTGCAGGTCTTTAACAACCTGTCGAACTACTCCTGATTTGTTAGTGTAAAAACAGCACTCTTCTTCCAAAAAGAGACAGAGGCCCCCTTTCTCAGCTGTGAGAAGATCCAGGCCTCGTCTGTTTTGGAGAACCACTGCTGCTAATGAATCCAGTTGGTTCTGGAGTTCAAGTACTCCTTGTGCAATTTGATCCAGGCTACTTTGGAAATCTTTTGACAGTTGTTGAAATGTGATAGCAGAATGGGTTATTCCAGCAATCCCAGTTCCTGTGGCGACTCCGATAGCTATTAACAGGGGAAGAAGAAGTGGAACTCTCTTCCTCCGAATATGTCCTACCAAAGGGATTGGTGGATCTTGCTTATTTACAATAACCCCAATATCAGGAGACAGGAAGGCTAAAGTACATATTCCTTCCCAATCAAGGGGCAGGCATCGAAATGCCTTGTCTCCACAGAGAAAGAAAACTCCTCCCTCTTCCAGGCATGGTCTCAAAGTGAATTCAAAATCTTTTTCCTGTGAACTGTCACTGAGCCTCACAGTGAAAGTTCCAGTCACATACATCCCAACCAATGATTGAACCCCTTCTTGTGGTTTTACAGGGGCTTCCATTGATTTATTTACTACCACGCCTGGTAGGGAAGGATCCACAAAATATGAGGAGTCTTCCCACTGTCCCTCTTGGGACCTTTGGGGAATAGGGAAACAATCCTTTCCCTTCTTGCCCTTTAAGAGCCAAGGGAGGAGATCGAACTGGTCATAGGCAGGTTTATTCAGACACCAGTTCTTTCTCACATTTCCTTGCAGAATAGTTACTCTAGATCCTTTGGTTAAATACACATCTTTAAGCTGTTTTGTAACTTCATGCATAACTTTCATCATTGTGAAAGTATGATCACGAACCATTGAAACCATCATAGAGCAAGCATTCACATTAATTCTCCCCACTTCCACTCGTCTCTTAGGTTCATGGGGATTATGTCGCTGAACACATATTGGTGTCTTATCCAGCATTTCCACTCCAATAGCAACAGGCCCATCTATGGGGGGGCCTTGCTTTAGTCCCATTCTCAATATCATCCTCTTAAGTGTATCAAAATAAGATCGAGCAAGTCCACTTGGGGGTCTTTCTCCTGTGAAAACTAACTTAGTCTTGATTTTGTACCACCATTCTGCTGGGACAGGAAGGGCTTGGTGAACCCCTGGGGTTATAGGTAAACATATCCAACAATCCTTTGCTATTTCAGGGTTACCTTCCTGCAGCAGATTTTGGGACAAAACCACAGTATCATAAATGTAAGTCTTATTAGACTGTAAACGGGACACAAACTCCTCTGTATCCTTTCTGCGTATTACCTTGTAAGTAGGTGCCGGAGGTGGTGGTGGTCTTTGACCTCATACCTTTGGATATAAGCATTAGTATTGTCAACCAAAAAAAACACTTCAATTATCAATAGGCTTATGATCAGATTTTTCAGACACACACTCTTTGATCTGTCCCTGTGCATCCAAAGCATTAAGACATCCGCCTTCCAAAAAATAGTAATCAGACCCATCTTTATCCCTTCCCCAAAAGGTGCAGGGAAACCAACAACAAGTGAAAAGTATTCCAAAACAAACAATCAATACAATAAAAACAATGTCAGTTTCACAACTTGGGTTGTGACCAAGCCAGCACATCTAGGGGTTTGTGTGGCTGGTAAAGTCTATGGTTTCAAATCTTCTGTTCCTGAATTAGGCCTCTACCGGTGGACCTAATTAGTCCTTGAAAAGATCTGCTGGTGAAGCTAGAGAGCGCTGCAATTTTAGTTTAAGTCCATCAACTGAGGAAACTTGCCAGGTATCTGGGGGTTCCTTCACCTGCTTGATCCTGGATCCGTGCACCCAAGCTTTGATGCCTTCAACTTTTACAGCAGTGGGCGTGCTCAGGAGTACTTGCTTCGGCTCGGACCACTTTGGATCAGTGCAAGATGGGAACAGCTCCTTCACTCTGACCCACTGGCCTGGCTGGGCGATGGGTGGTACATCAGGAGCAACTGGCAAGGCGTCTCGGACCTGTAGTGAAATAAAAGATAGGACGTGCGCCAGCTTCTGCAAATATTGAGAAATGTTCTTTTCACCTGTCCATGCAGTTAGCACTTCATGAGATACAAACGGTCTCCCATAAAGCATTTCAAAAGGTGACAGCATCAGTGGCCCTCTGGGCACGGCCCTAATACGTGTTAAAGCAAGGGGCAGCATCTTTGGCCAGGGGAGCTGGGTTTCTTGACAGAGCTTTGCAAGCTGAGTCTTTAAAGAACAGTTCATATGTTCCACTTTGGCTGATTGGTGCCATTTCCATAACTCCTGTTGCACCAATTATAGGAGCAGAGGGAGTAGTCAGGCAAGGGATATTTTTGTCATTTAAGACACTATAAGTTGCGCCTGTGTCAATGAGAAAATGATAGGGTTGCCCCCCGACATTTAACTCAACCAGAGGATCGGGGGAAGACAAAAGTCCTCTGGAGCCCCTTCAATATGAATTGTCCTCAGGTTAAAATTCAGGGGCTTGAGCACTTAAAAGAGGCAAGGGGGGTCCAGACCTCTGCTGGGAGTTTTGAGGTCGGCCTTGCAGTGTTGGTCCTCTTCGCCCTCTATTGGCCCTTGAAAGTTGGGCATTAGGCTTGGCATTCCACGAACATTCATTTTTCCAGTGGCCAATTTGTCCACATTTTGCACATTGATCTCTCTGTATGCGTCTCTGGGAGGGAAGGAAAGAATCTGGCCTGGAAAAAGAGTCTTGCCTCCCTTTGCTTTGGGGGCGAATGGCCAGTGCAAGAAGAGATGCTTGCTTACGCATCTTCTTGTCTTCTTTCTTTTCATCCTCTAACTCTCTCTGAGAATAAACAGTGAAAGCCATCTGGATAAGGGTTTCAAAATTTTGGGTGGATGGGGCAGGTAACTTTTGGAGTTTTTTCCTAATATCTGGAGCACTTTGGCCAACGAAAGCAGCTTTAATGATAACTTCATTGGCAGGGGCTTCTGGGTCAAGATCAGTGAAGCGGCGATAGCCATCTTTAAGGCGTGTCAGGAATTCCATAGGGGATTCTTTGGGTTCCTGAACAATTTGATGGACACGATGAAAATTCACTGTCTTTGGCACACCCAGTCGCAGTCCCTGAAGGAAAGCAGTTCTAACCCTTTCCAAAACTAGTGCCCCATCTGGAGTATTGGGATTAGCCTCATAACTTGGCACCAGAACATCTTCAGCAGCTGGCCAAGCTCCAAGCAGGCGGCCAGCCTGCACATCTAGATTCCTTGCAGCTGTGTATGCTTCAGTGGCTGCTTTAAGTACTTGACGCTTCTCTTCTGGTGATAAAAAGGCTGACATCAAAGTAAAAAGATCTGGGATGGTAGGTTTGTGAGTACAAATGATGCGTTGAACAAGATCCACATATTGCTGTGGAGACTCACGATAAGGAGGCAATCCTTCTCTCCAGTTAAATAAATCACTGGTAGTGAAAGGAGTGTGAATAAAAGCCAATTGGTTGCCCATTGGTACTTGTCTAAGAGGGGCAAGGAAATTAGGGTCCTGCCCCCCGTAGTGGAGCAACAAAAATATCAGGAGAGTCAGTATTGTAAACAAGTCCTGTCCTGGTATGTGAAGGGCTACTCACAGCCGTTGGTGACTGTGAAGCTGCCACTAAAAATTCTTGAGAAGCTGGCTGAAAAGCAGCTGCAGAGGTTAAAGGCAGTGGGGGGGCAGTCCCAGCTGCGGGGGTTGCTGCAACAGCAGAGCCCGTGGGGGCTGGCGATGGAGATGCCTGAGGAGCTGATGCAGGAGGCAGAGGAGGGGCCGTTGGAGTACAATAAGGGGGGGGGAAATTCCTCCTCCTCCTCCTCCGTTTTGTGCTTTAGCTTTGTTTCTGTGTCCTGCTCAGCTCTCGGCTGCAGGGAAAAAAGTTTTACAGGGTTGGTTTTCAGCCCACATAGAACTTGAATGTCTGGGCGAAGGAAGAGGTTAAAGAAAAATTTAGCATATATCTCTTCCTCAATTCTGCCACTTGAAGCCAAAAAGCTGGCAAAAATATTTATGAACTCTCCATCAACAGTACCTTCTGGTGGCCAAAATCCTACATTTGGGCCAATATAATAATGTGGCCAAACGAGTTCACAAAAAGTTTTTAGTTTATTCTTTTTAAAACTCAATTTCATTGCAACTCTGGGTTTTAAAATGTCCCAGTGCTTGATAACACACTCCAGTGGCTGAGGGCTTTTTACCCGCTTACAGCTTTCTGCCACGGTTTCCTTCCTTGCTGTTTCACTCAGGCGGCTGTTGCTGTTCCCCATAGTGCCACCTAGTGGATTTTCTTCTTTTTCTTTTCTTTTCTTTTCTTTTTCCTTTTTCCTCTTTTTTTTTCTTTTTTCTTTTTAAGCCTTCTGTTGCTGAGAGTTATGGTGCGTGCTGCCTAGAGGATTTCTCGGGTCTTTCCTTCAACTCGGGATTCTTTGAGAAAGAGTTGCACAGGAAAATTTCTCGGGCTGCCTGCTCCCTGTTCATCTTTCCCTCGACGCAGGGCCTCAGCTCGGGATTTCTAGGAATTTCTCGGGCTGATTTTTCCTTCAATCAGCTCGGGGTCTGGCCAGAGTACCCTCCCTAATGTGAAATCCTTTTCCATGTAATAGTGCACCCTCCTACCTTGGAATCCTCCTCTAGGACAATATATTCCAACACAAACACAAATCAACCACGCGGATCGTCGTGGCCTCTATCGCCTCACATGGGTAATCAGAGGAAACGCACTAAGATCCTCACACACTCACTTCATGGGCAGATCTCTAACAGAAGTTTCCCATGTCTCATTCACGCACTCACAAGGCACCACTCCCCACCTAATAAAAGCATACTCACCCTTCCCAATCCGTCTTTATACAACGGAAGGGAGAAGCCTCAATTTTGGAGCATTCAGGCCCAGCAGGAGCGGAGTCTGCCGACGGCGATCAGCACAAGGTCACTGGAAAACTTCCCAGGCGCGCGCTTGACATTGATGGATGGTCTCCGTCGATTTTCCCCGTCCGCTGTTGTGAAGGCAATGAGGGGGGCTTAAAGCAGCCTCCCCAAGGAATCCCTGCCTTCGGGACTCCTGGCTGGCTCGCCAAAAATGTATGGCACCTTTTATTTCCCAAGTCTCAATAAAGCCAAATAAAAAGACTTGAGACAAGGCTTCTTTAAGATAACAGATGTATTTTGATCAAGACACAGCTGGGTGACCCCAATCAACACATTCAGAAGAGATGTTGATGAAATCACACCTCACAAAACAACATCAAAGGCTTTATAGACATGTAAATCTGTAATCAGATAGTACATCCCCTCACACCCATACAAGGGATTTTTGGGACGGCCTGAGCAAGTGAAAGGTGGTTCTTAGGAAGGTAAACTTAAATGTAACTTTTTCTTCTGGTTACCAAGAGAATGGCATACAAGATTTTTCTTATCTTTTCTCTGGAATGCAGGGCCCCACAACTGTTGCAAAAGCTTGGTAAAACAAACAACTTGTACTCAGCTAATTGCTTATTCGAAGACAATCGGGCATTCAGCAAAGAGATAAGGGGGGGGGGAAGAAGAAACCAGTGCTCTTTACAAAGCAAAAGCAAGTTAACCCTTTAGAAATAAAATAGAGTGCACTGTTACAGGTATGGTTAAACATTATGTGAAGCATATATATACTGTATATATATAAAATATAAAATTGTGTATATATAGAATATAAAATTGTGTATCAAAATAATGCCCTTCAATAGTAAGATGTTGAATTCTTCACAGAACAACATACTTATGAAGCAAAGTTGCATGTTTGAAACAGCACTGAGTGGTGATTTCTTGGATGACTGGGAGAGACACTACTGTTCCTAAATGCTTCAAAGTACGAAAAAGTAGTCAGTTTAATTACCCCAACTTCTGTTGAGTGACAAATTCTGTCAGGCAAGATCCTTACAAAAAATTTCTGATTGGTCTTGCTGATAACTTTTCTTCAGAAGGTAGAGGAAAGAAGAAGAGGACCAGTTACTTTGAACAGTAATCCAGGGAAGACTTTGCTGAATAAATGGAAATAGCAGGAACATTGGGCCAATGTAATGCTAGCATTTTTTATATTAAGGGAAATTGAGTGTTATCAAACACATTTTTGGGACTTCACATTTATTAAAATAGCAGATTTTAATAAATTTAGAGCAATGACAAGTAGGATTCCATGGCATGAAAAGCTAATGGGGAGACAAGCTCAAATTCACTGAGAGTTCTTAAAAAATGAGATATTAAAGCACAATTGTGAACCATTCCATTAGGAAAACAACCAGAGGAGAGCAGAAAGAGGCCATATAAAAAGCTTAATGAATATCTGAAATCATCTGAGGTTAGCAAAGGATGCATGCAGTGACCAAAATGGTGTATTTAGATAGATTCAAAATAAAATGGGGAAAAAATCAATATACCCTTCAGTGTTTTCGTTAGTGACTTGTATAAATAGATGGGGTGTATGTTTATCAAATTTGTAGGTGACACAAATTGGGTGAGATAAATAATACTGTAAAAGCCAGAAATAAAATTTAAAACAGACATGACAGAAATGGACTGAAACTAACATTTTTCTATAGCAATAAATGGAACGTTCTCCAGTTAGAAAACAATCAAATACACAGGTAAAGGATGGAGGATGGAGGCACATGTGGAAAAATATTTTGGAATAGTAATAAAATGAGTATGAGTCAGCAGTGTAATGTGGCTACAAAACAGTCGAATACAATTTTGAGCTGCATCAACTGAAGTATAATTTTCAAATCAGGGGAAGCAGTTGTTCCACTTTCTTTCACCTTTGTTAGATTCTGCCTCAAGTGCTATGTCCAGTTTCGGGCAGCATACTTTAAAAAAGATTTTAAAAGGTAGGTTCAGAAAAAGGCAGTGAGCATGATCCGGGGACTGGGAACTATATCCTATGAAGAGAGATTAAAGGAGCTTGGTATTTAAACCTGAGAAAAGGTGATAGAAGTAGATATACAGGTAGTCCTTGCTTAACAACAGTAACTGGGACCAGAATTTCCATCATTAAGCGATGCAGTTGTAAAGTGCAAAATCACGTGACCGCACTGCTTAGCGATGGCATTTCTGGCGGTCCCTGGTTGCTGTCATTAAGGGAGGACCGCAAGGGACATTAAGTGAGGATCTTACATATCTGTGGCTTCTGACTTCCTGCTGGCTTCCCCATTGTGGGAAGCTTGTGGGAAGCTGGCAGGGAAGGTTGCAAACTGTGATCGTGTGACCATGGGATGCTACAACAGTCAGAAATCTGGATTGATTGTTGGGTACCCGGATTGTAATCATGGACCGTGGGGGCAGTGTGATGGCCAGAACTTTGAGAACTGTTTGTAAGTACCACTTGTTCAGTACTGTTGCAAGTTCAAATGCTCGTTGAGTGAGTGGTCATTAACTGAGTATACCAGGTATATAGACAGTAATAGCACTGTCTATATACCTGAAAGGATGGCATTCTTATTTCAGACTGTAGGTCATAGAAGAATGAATTTAAGTTATAGGAAGGCAGATACGAATTGAACTGAATGCTAGGGGAAAAAAATCCCTTACTAATAGTAAGAGCAATTGAACAATTGATCAGACACTGTGTGGGTTTCCCTTCATTGGATGAATTCAAGAGGAGGCATAATTTGGATTCCTGTATAGAGGGCAGGCGGTTGGACTTGATGGCCTATATATCCCCCTCCCCCCATATGAGTCTAGGTATAGAGACATTTGCATTGATGCACAAACTATTTTTCCTTCCTCCACAGATAAGCTATATCAGCACCATCATGCCAAGTCCTAAGAACAGTCCAAAGAGCATTCGTGAGAGACGGGCTTATGGCAGTAGGATAGAGTTCCTGTCACTGACAAATCAGAGAAGCCCAATATCCCCAGAAAATGTGTCTCATCGTAACGACTCTCCTACTAGTACTGGCCCTCAACAGGCTTTACCTGAAGAGGACTGTATGAAGCTGAATCCTTCTTTCTGGGGTATTGCCCTGCATTCTCTTTTGGCTGTTGATTTGTGGGCCTCTAAACAGCTGGGTGTGTGTGCTGGAGAGGATTCCTCATGGGGCACTGCCCGTCCACTCATGATGGTCATAGAGGTCTCAGGACATGGAATTCCTTGGCTAACTGGTACATTGTATGGGCTGTACAGAAGTGGCAGCTCAGCAGGTCGTGAGGTGCTGCTCAATCTACTCTTTGGTAAGAGCTTTCTTTGCCTTACCCAGTGGAGGTTGTGTTCCTTATATCTGTTATTTCTGTCACTTGGTGATTGGCGCAATGTCTGAATGATATCACAGAGAACTGATAGGGATAAGAATAATTCTCACCTTTCTATCTTTTGATTCCCTTTGTAGACCTTACATAGTAATGGAAATTCTCTTATATGCAGACAATGCAGTACTGCTCTCCCAGATTCATACTGGTTTAAAAAGAGCATTGTGAGCCTTGGCTGAATACTGCAATAGAGAAGCTCTAGAAATTAATTTTTAAAAAACCGAGATGCTGGTGTTCGTGAAATGCCCTAAAATGCATACCTGAAAATTAAATAATCATCCAATAGAGCATGTCAAGTAATTTAAGTATCTTGGAATTGCATTTCATGCCATAACCACATGCAGGCTACACATGGAATATGTAATCCAAAAAGCTCAAAAATCCATCACAGCCCTCCAAACTTGCTTCTATACCAAAGTATATTCCTGCTGCACTCTGAGTATATTCAGCCCAAGTTCGGACACAATTATTATTTGGTGCGTAGATAGGCCCCCCCAGGAAGGGGTACAGACAAGTTCCTCAGATCCTAATCCAAGTCCTGTTTGTGTTTCAAATGCGATCTTACCTCACAAGGCTGGCATTAGTAAGATTGAATCTAGTGCCTGGATACATATTTTCACATATTGGACTGAACTGCTTTTCTTCCTGGCAGATCTAACTCCTCAGATCCCTTCTGAAAAATTTGTTTTCTCCTGCACCATGGCAATATATAAAAAACTGGAACTTTGGGTTTTTTCCTTAACTCAAGTGCAGATGCTGGTGCAAGAATGTACAGTAGAGGCAATCAAGTAGTGTCTCAAGGACACTGATATTCAAACAGACTTGATGTCCCTCCCCGAAGACGTATTTCTAAGTAGTCCTCACACTCCCTATAGACCTGCTAGATTTTTAAATCAAATCACTGTTTTTTAAACTAAGAAGGGCCTTAGTACAATTCAATGCACTTCCATCAATGGTTTTAGAGGGGTGATACATGAGGGGATTTCATATGAATTCAGACTCTGCCCATGTGGTAAAGTAGCCATAGAAACCACCAAACATGCCTTACTGTACTGTCCATTTTATGCTGACATTCACTGTGAGCTGCTAATTCCATACCTAATTAAATATCCTAGTCACTCTGACCAGTTCTATTTAAACCTTTTACTTTCATATTCAGATGGGTCTATTTTGTTAAGTGTGGCCAAATTCTGCCATAAAATATGAAAGATGCACAGCAATTTGACTGACAAATCTGTTTACCTAATTAGCTAATCAATATCAATTTGATGTATCCAAGTGTTTTTATGGACTGGTCATTGACTGCAATAAGTATTCTACTCTATGTGTGATGGAATGTAAGGGTGACCTTGGAAGAAGGAGTGGGGGAGATGCCGCCTAGGGAATGATCAGATAAAAGAGAAAGTAATAGAGTAATAGCCAGAAAAAGAAACTTAGGAAGGACCCGCCCTCAGATGGTAAATACAGAGGATGGGAGATTTGTACTTTCAGACTTGCAAGATTCTGTTAATGTGGCCTTATGATAAAGTAGAATTAGCTCATCTGGTCATGCTTCCTGTCTGGTTTACCTGGGAGGCTGACAAATGGCACCTGTTCACACTTTAAGACATCCTTACCTGCTGTGGAAATGTGTGTATGTATAACTAGAAAACCATTTGACATAGGTCTGCCATTAATAAATCTTTGCTATTTAATACTGAACTTTTTTTAACTTTTGAAAAGTCATTAAAAGTCATTAAAAGATTGGAATGTGTTGTACACATTCGTTAATACATTCTTAAAAGAAAAGATTGAGACAGTCATCTTTATTGTGCTAATGAACTTCAGGCTTCCCATGTTGCTGTAAGATGAGTTTGCTGCAGGGGAGTAGAAAAAGGTTCTTGGAACTGCCACTTTTCTCAAGATTTGCTCTCTTATTTCAGTTTCTCCAAAAGATGCTACACTTTGACTTGATTAATTATAATAGTTTTAATGTTCTTGGCTTATTCTTTGATACATATAGGTATTCTACACAAGATAACTCATTTACTTTAACTGTTTTTTCCTCAGTGAGAATAGTGTAATTACATACGCTGTTGAAAGAGTACTGTGTATTGTCAATCATTTGTTGGCTTTGGAAAGCACAACAGGACTAAGACAATCAAGACCCTAAGGGTAATTTCAGATTTAGAAAAGTATTGAAGCTGAGTTAGGAGACTCCCTGAACTATGGATTGTAGGATGTTTTTTATTCCAAATTCAGTGGGCACTGAAATTATGGCACTCTTGGCATTTTGCAGGGCATACAAAGTCACCAAGTTTTTTGCACATTTTCATAGACAAGCTACATCTCAAGCTTTTGAACTGTTTAATGTATAGTCTTGAACCTAAGAGTCCTCTAAAACTGAGCAGAAGGCAGGGGGTTTACCTAAATTAGGTAACAGTCCATTTTGCCTCCTGGCATGTTGCCCGCAAAGTGGTTGAACTGAATGAGAAGAAGAAACATGATGGCCAAGATACTTTCCAGAGTTGAACTGGCAACAGCAGAAACAGACTGTGCTTTCTAAGGCCGCCATGACATGAGGAGTTGGTGATGGTGACAATTGGTTCCAACAGTAGAAAAAGGCTGTGGGAGACAAATGGGAAGAAGCAGCCTATTAATAGTGTTGCCTATTAAGGAAATTCCTGGGTAGTTTTTCAGTTGTAGCTGCTGGGGGACACCTGCAGGGGGGAGGAGGAGGAGGAAGAGGCAGTCAGGCAGGCTGGCTGGCCACACCACAATATTAGGGATTATGCAGACATCTAGGTTGTGCTAAGACCCAGCACTTCCTCTGTGTAGGGATAATGACAGCCAAAAGTACCTGGGCAGATGAGTGCTGTGGTATAGTGGACCTGGATGTGGAAATATTCATATACTACCTGGGTCAGAATATTGAGAAGTGTAATTTCTCAGGATTGGAGAGCTATAATTTTTGTGTGATTGTAGGCCTACAATATTGCTGCAAGAACCACACTGAATCCTGTTATCTGAGCAGACTTTACTAAAATTCAAATTCATGTGATTTGGGCATCTGAAAAGTGAATTTACAAGCAATACTATATTTGTTAGTTATTAAACTTTGTTATTTATAGTGTTGTTCTTTAAAATATCTGAAAGATCTTTTTCTGCCTTGTCTCACAGCTCTGATTCTTGATCTAATTTTGGTGGCGGCAGTAAAAGGACTGGTGAAACGAAGGCGCCCAGTCCACAACAAGATGGACATGTTTGCCACTGTCTCTGTGGACAAATATTCCTTTCCTTCGGGCCATGCTACCAGAGCCGCCATGGTTTGCAGATTTATTCTACGTCATCTTGTACTTGCCATCCCTCTGCGAGTGCTGCTTGTTCTTTGGACCTTCATAGTGGGAATCTCTCGGGTCATGCTTGGCAGACATAATGTAACAGATGTGGTCTTTGGGCTAATCATGGGCTATATGCAGTATAGTGTGGTGGAATATTTCTGGTTGTCACCTGTCAATGCTACTTTTCTCTTTGCCTTGTGGAATTGATGGTCCTTGATAGAATAGGACTATTTATCCTAGTGCAAACATTCATAATACTTCATCTGATCAACAAATTAAATCAGTAGAGCCAACATTTTCACAATATGTGTGGGCTAACATATATTTGCCCTGGAAGGCTTAATTCACAGAATAAAGGCTTACCAGACAGCAGGCACCCTTGCATGATTTTATGCAGTGCTGAGGACATCAAAACATAAAATGTATTAAGAATTAATTGTGTATGTTGGAGGGTGCCCTTTAGGGGCATTAGTATTATGTTGCCAAGTCTTCCTCATGATTTGTAAGTTAATTGCTGGACTGGAGTATGAACCAATGCATAAAACAGCACAAACCTATACTTTGGGATAACAGAACACTGGAACTGCTTTTGATCAGATCAGCCACTCATGCTATCCTTATTTTTATAGGATTTGTGGTTAGGTTAGAAACAATCACGTGAATTAGTAAAGTCAGTGTGCTTGTAGCACAATGATAAGACGCAACAATAATGGAAAATTATAGATGCTATTGTCAAACTGATTCTATAAATGGTATATATTCCAATTGGTGCTGATAGCTTTTGATATTAAAATAGCATTTCTTGTGGCTTTGGCTATTCTGACATATAAAGTTGATGGGACCTTTCCTGCAGAGTTTAAGAGTTTGCTTTATAAATCATATCAATTTCTTAGTGTAGCTTTTATCACAGATGCTTCCTATCTGTAATATAAATGGTAAAAAAAATAGGATTTCTAATTTTTTTCCCCAGAAATATTTCAGCTGCTTTAGGGAAAGGAAGAGAGCTATTTAATCGCACCATCAAAAGTTAGAAAGAAGAAAAATCTAGAATACCTCTGAAAGCATTCTATATGACAATTATATATTGCAGTGGTGTTAAGATATACAAACATTAAAAAACAGTTAAAATATTCTTAGGAGTAGACTTTGAGGATTAAGTTTTAGTTTAATTAATTGTGAGGTTTTAACCAAATTTATGAAAATTGCCATTATTTTTATTCTCAGGTAGCTTTTCCTTTCCATTTTATTTATTGAAAAGTTTAAATCCCTTTAAATATGACTCGAGAGATTTGTGCACAATATAAACATAGCTTCATACATGACATAATCACCTCTCAACAAACAATAAAAAGCAATTCAGAACAGCTATAAACATGGGAAGGCCTGAGTCAACACATTTTCAACAAATTTTAAAACTGGGGTCACCCTTCCTGTTCTCTGTATTCTAAAAGGTTCCACAAAAGAGAATGTCCATTTCTGTGATTATTCAGAAAATCATTTCTGAAGATCTCAAATGCAAGCCAGACATGTGTAGGGGAGGCACTAGCCTATGTTTATGGAAGCAATAGTCTTTATAATTTGAGACAATTGTTCTGGCTTATTCAAGTGCTAATTACATAGATTCCTCCTGAGATACTTATTTTTTAAAAAACAAAGTGGCATGAAAGTAATTTCAATAATTACAAGAGTAAGCCCAAAGTTGCTTATGGCCAAGTACATTGAAAAAGAGTGGTATATATTTTGTGTGTTAAAACAGAAATGTGAAGCTGCAAAAAAGTTGAAATATATTCAGTTAATAATCACAAATTTTATTCAGCAATTCACAAATATAAAATACATTGTATATAATTTAGCGCACTGAAAATATTTAATGAATTAAACAGTATAAATACTTTATTTAAAAATTGCACATATAACAGTTATTTCAAATAGTATACAAACTGCTGGCACTGTAAGAAGCCTATGCATACTTTTTTGCCGGCTGGTTGCGCAGGGACCATTCGAAATCCAAATTCAGAAAAACAGATTTCATTTCTGTATAGAAATTATTTATATTAAACAGCTGCAAAGTGCATTAAGTTATTTGTTATATAATAAAGGTTTCTATTTAAGCTTAATACATAGTACTGTACTAAGGTCTCCACTGTATTGTTACTTATTGTTTATGCACAATAGGAAAAAGAAAAAAGACAAGCTATTTGGTTTCTAACTTCTCCCTTCTTTATACTTCGACCAATTTGACCAGTTTATAGTTATTTATAAACATTTAGGGCCTGTCCCGTTTCAGGTTTCAAACTCACACATACACATACTCATAGTTGCTAGGTGATGGTAGCAATTTACTCAAGGCTGAGTATCTACTGAGCACCTAGCAAACAGCAGAGAAGCAAAAGAATGTAAATCAGAGTCTCTTGGAAATAAACCTTGCCTGAGTAGTTTTGCATTCAGCAGAAACACACAGAAGAGAAATCAAAATCCAATCCAAAATTCAAACAGCCAAATCAGGTTTTTCAAGGTTTCTTGTCCAAGCAGAATACACAGGAATAATACACCAGACATGGGAAATCAGATGAGAAACATAGTTCAGGAGTGCCTCTTAAATCAGACTGCAGCCAGCTGTCTTTAGTTCAGACAGTCACACCTTGCCTGGCAAGACCCTCATTGAGTATCTTTGCTCTGCTGTCTGCTCTATTCACCAAGTCTGAGGGCTTGGAGGCTGTAAATCATCATCTGACTGCTCCAGCTGTTCTTTTTTTTAATATATAACAGACTAAAATTTTAAGCAAAAAAGATAAAAACTAATATTTAAGATGAGGGGGAAAGGAAGGAAGGCAGGAAGGCAGGCAAGCTAAAACTGCAGAAGAAAAGAAAAACAAAAGAAATAACTTGTGATTTTCTTTTATAACAGTTATAGGTAAAAAATTAAATTGAACTCTTACTCTATGGTTACAACATAACTTTCATTTTTAACTACTATTTTTTCTAGTCAAATCTATATATCATAATTTCATTTCTTTCTGTTTCATGCCCAAATTTTAATGCCAGTTGGAAACCTAAAGGGGGTTTCCAATTGGCATTAAAGTTAATCAGTGTCTTTTCTCGAATCAAGGCTGTCAATTTAGCCATCTCAGTAAGCTCCATTGTCTTTACCATTCATTCTTTCATTGTGGGTAGTGTCGAATCCTTCCACCAATGTGCATATAAAAGTCTCACTGCTGTTATCATATATAAAAACAAAGTTCCATGAGTGTTTTTTCCAACTTTTTGTCAATCAGTCCCAAAAGAAACATATTAATCTTTAAAATCTAATAAATTAATATATGTATTTGAATCCAAAACTTTAGCTTTTTTACATGTCCACCAAGCATGATAAAAAGTCACCTCTTGTTGTTCACATTTCCAAAAAAGATTCGAAATACCTTTATACATTTTAGACAATTTTTCCAGTGACAAATACCAAAGATATATCATTTTATAAAAATTCTCTTTAACATTATAACTTAATGTAAATTTCAGTCTTTTCAACCATATATTCTCCTGCTGTTCTATTTGTATGTTACAACCAAAATTTTTAGTCCATTTCACCATACATATTTTCACTTGTTCTCTGTTTCAATTTTCAATAAAAGTTTATACTTTTTAGCAATAACATGTTCATCATTTGTACATAATTCTGTTTCAATTTCAGTCTTACACTGTTCAAAACCAGAAGTCCTTTTATCTACTTTAAATATTTCTAATAATTGTGCATAGGAAAATCATTGACACATGTAACCTTCTCATGTCAAATCTCATGTTTTCATTTTGAATTCTCCCTGGGGAGATTCTAATATGTCACCATAAGTTAACCATTTATGTTTAGTCATCATTTCTCTTCTATAAGACACTTCTTGTGGTGAAAGCCACAAAGGTATTTTTGGACACAGCCTTGATTTATATCTTCCATATTTTCAATATGGCATGTCCGACAAAATGATTTTTAAAATCCACATTATCTTTAGCTTTATTATATCATAAATAATCATGCCATCCAAATCTCAAATCGTGTCCTTCTAACTCCAATAATCTTCCATTTCTCAGTATCACCCACTCTTTCATCCAAACTAAACAAGCTGCAAAGTATAGTTTCAATTCAAGTAAACCCAGTCCTCCTCTCCTTTGCATCTTGTAACACCTTATACAGTCAGGTCCAGAAATATTGGGACATCGACACAATTCTAACATCTTTGGCTCTATACACCACCACAATGGATTTGGAATAAAACAAACACAATGTGCGTTAACTGCAGACTGTCAGCTTTAATTTGAGGGTATGTACATCCAACTCAGGTGAATGGTGTAGGAATTATAACAGTTTGCATATGTGCCTCCCACTTGTTAAGGGACCAAAAGTAATGGGACAATTGGCTTTTCAGCTGTTCCATGGCCAGGTGTGTGATATCCCCTCAGTACCCCAATTACAATGTGCAGATAAAAGGCCCAGAGTTCATTTCAAGTGTGCTATTTGCATGTGGAATCTGTTGCTGTCAGCTCTCAAGATGAGATCCAAAGAGCTGTCACTATGAGTGAAGCAAGCCATCATTAGGCTGAAGAAACAAAACAAACCCATCAGAGAGATAGCAAGAACATTAGGCGTGGCCAAAACAACTGTTTGGAACATTCTCAAAAAGAAGGAACGCACCGGTGAGCTCAGCAACACCAAAAGACCCGGGAGACAACGGAAAACAACTGTGGTGGATGACCGAAGAATTCGTTCCCTGGTGAAGAAAACACCCTTCACAACAGTTGGCCAGATCAAGAACACTCTCCAGGAGGTAGGTGTATGTGTGTCAAAGTCAACAATCAAAAGAAGACTTCACCAGAGTGAATACAGAGGGTTCACCACAAGATGTAAACCATTGGTGAGCCTCAAAAACAGGAAGGCCAGATTAGAGTTTGCCAAACAACATCTAAAAACGCCTTCACAGTTCTGGAACAACATCCTAGGGACAGATGAGACCAAGATCAACTTGTACCAGAGTGTTGGGAAGAGAAGAGTATGGAGAAGGAAAGGAACTGCTCATGATCCTAAGCATACCACCTCATCAGTGAAGCATGGTGGTAGTAGTTTCATGGCGTGGGCATGTATGGCTGCCAATGGAACTGGTTCTCTTGTATTTATTGATGATGTGACTGGTGACAAAAGCAGAAGGATGAATTCTGCAGTGTTTCGGGCAATATTATCTGCTCACATTCAGCCAAATGCTGCAGAACTCATTGGACGGCGCTTCACAGTACAGATGGACAATGACCCAAAGCATACTGCAAAAGCAACCAAGGAGTTTTTGAAGGGACAGAAGTGGAATGTTATGCAATGGCCAAGTCAATCACCTGACCTGAATCCCATTGAGCATGCATTTCACTTGCTGAAGACAAAACTGAAGGGAAAATGCCCCAAGAACAAGCAGGAACTGAAGACAGTTGCAGTAGAGGCCTGGCAGAGCATCACCAGGGATGAAACCCAGCGTCTGGTGATGTCTATGCGTTCCAGACTTCAGGCTGTGATTGACTGCAACGGATTTGCAACCAAGTATTAAAAAGGGAAAGTTTGATGCATGATTATTATTCTGTCCCATTACTTTTGGTCCCTTAACAAGTGGGAGGCACATATGCAAACTGTTGTAATTCCTACACCGTTCACCTGAGTTGGATGTACATACCCTCAAATTAAAGCTGACAGTCTGTAGTTAACGCACATTGTGTTTGTTTCATTCCAAATCCATTGTGGTTGTGTATAGAGCCAAAGATGTTAGAATTGTGTTGATGTCCCAATATTTCTGGACCTGACTGTATTTGACTTGTGTTTTTTTCCCCTGCCACACAAATTTTGGTATATCTTTCTGCCATTGTTTAATTGGCACATCAGTTGTCCAAACAGGCATTGTCTGAAACAAAAATAACAATCTAGGCAAAACATTCATCTTAATCACAGAAATTCTCCCTAACAATGACAATAACCTATCCCATCTTAACATATTTTTTTAACTTTATACCATGTCTTAACATAATTATTTTGAAATAACATACAATTCATGTTTGTCAAAATAACTCCCAAATATGTTACCTTTTTCTCAATCTTAAAACCCATTTTGTTCATCAATTCTGTTTGATCTTGTATCTTCATATTTTTTATTAATAGTTTTGTCTTCTGTTTATTAATCTTAAAACCAGTTAATGCACCAAATTCTTTTAGTTTTCTCATTAGTAATTCAATCCCCTTTAAAGGATCTTCCACTGGTTATGCTGGAGAGTCATCTGAGTCTTGAGCCATGACAGGCCCTCTTAGAAACCATATTATAAATGTTTATATTTGCCTTGCTGCGCAATACAGTCAGGTCCAGAAATATTAGGACATCAACACAATTCTAACATCTTTGGCTCTGTACACCACCACAATGGATTTGGAATGAAACAAACACAATGTGCGTTAACTACAGACTGTCAGCTTTAATTTGAGGGTATGTACATCCAACTCAGGTGAACGGTGTAGGAATTACAACAGTTTGCATATGTGCCTCCCACTTGTTAAGGGACCAAAAGTAATGGGACAGAATAATAATCATGCATCAAACTTTCCCTTTTTAATACTTGGTTGCAAATCCGTTGCAGTCAATCACAGCCTGAAGTCTGGAACGCATAGACATCACCAGACGCTGGGTTTCATCCCTGGTGATGCTCTGCCAGGCCTCTACTGCAACTGTCTTCAGTTCCTGCTTGTTCTTGGGGCATTTTCCCTTCAGTTTTGTCTTCAGCAAGTGAAATACATGCTCAATGGGATTCAGGTCAGGTGATTGACTTGGCCATTGCATAACATTCCACTTCTGTCCCTTCAAAAACTCCTTGGTTGCTTTTGCAGTATGCTTTGGGTCATTGTCCATCTGTACTGTGAAGCGCCGTCCAATGAGTTCTGCAGCATTTGGCTGAATGTGAGCAGATAATATTGCCCGAAACACTGCAGAATTCATCCTGCTGCTTTTGTCACCAGTCACATCATCAATAAATACAAGAGAACCAGTTCCATTGGCAGCTATACATGCCCACGCCATGAAACTACTACCACCATGCTTCACTGATGAGGTGGTATGCTTAGGATCATGAGCAGTTCCTTTCCTTCTCCATACTCTTCTCTTCCCATCACTCTGGTACAAGTTGATCTTGATCTCATCTGTCCATAGGATGTTGTTCCAGAACTGTGAAGGCGTTTTTAGATGTTGTTTGGCAAACTCTAATCTGGCCTTCCTGTTTTTGAGGCTCACCAATGGTTTACATCTTGTGGTGAACCCTCTGTATTCACTCTGGTGAAGTCTTCTTTTGATTGTTGACTTTGACACACATACACCTACCTCCTGGAGAGTGTTCTTGATCTGGCCAACTGTTGTGAAGGGTGTTTTCTTCACCAGGGAACGAATTCTTCGGTCATCCACCACAGTTGTTTTCCGTTGTCTCCCGGGTCTTTTGGTGTTGCTGAGCTCACCGGTGCGTTCCTTCTTTTTGAGAATGTTCCAAACAGTTGTTTTGGCCACGCCTAATGTTCTTGCTATCTCTCTGATGGGTTTGTTTTGTTTCTTCAGCCTAATGATGGCTTGCTTCACTCATAGTGACAGCTCTTTGGATCTCATCTTGAGAGTTGACAGCAACAGATTCCAAATGCAAATAGCACACTTGAAATGAACTCTGGGCCTTTTATCTGCACATTGTAATTGGGGTACTGAGGGGATATCACACACCTGGCCATGGAACAGCTGAGAAGCCAATTGTCCCATTACTTTTGGTCCCTTAACAAGTGGGAGGCACATATGCAAACTGTTGTAATTCCTACACCGTTCACCTGAGTTGGATGTACATACCCTCAAATTAAAGCTGACAGTCTGCAGTTAACGCACATTGTGTTTGTTTCATTCCAAATCCATTGTGGTGGTGTATAGAGCCAAAGATGTTAGAATTGTGTCAATGTCCCAATATTTCTGGACCTGACTGTATATTGTATACATGGGAACCATTCTTTTCCCACTCCATATACATTTACTGACATTCTCTTGCCATTCTTATAAGGTTTTCTCTGAGATTGTAATTGATGCTATTTGGAACAAATAATTTATCTTGGGTAATACATTGATTTTAATGATTGCAATTGATCCTAACCAGTAGATTCCTCCACCATTCGCGATCTCATCTCTCATTTTAGATTGTTGCAATGCGCTCTTCATGGGGCTACCCTTGAAGAGTATCCGGAAGCTACAGCTAGTTCAAAATGTGCCTACGCGGGCAATCTTGGGTGCCCCAAGGATGGCTGTCAGAACCTGCATCACCCAACTGTTGTTGTTTTCCATTGTATTGCATTCGTTGGGATTTGGATTGATTTGTTTCTGCCACTTGTAACTAAGGGGGGGGGTGGCTGTTAATGGTAGTAAGGGGAGTTGGGAAGCAGCTTAACCATATATGGGCAATTTAGACTGGCTTGATTGCCGGCCAGGCAGCTGGGGCCCAAAGAACCGGGAAGAAGCTCAGGGAGGAAGGAGAGAGGTCAACAACAGGTGAAGAGGAGTCAAGACGCCAGGCAATAAGGGGAGGGGGGATAAATAGAGGGAGGTTTACCCAAGGCGTTAGTTTTAGCAATGTTCTGTTTACAAGCTACATGTACACCTTAATAAAGAAGTATTTGTCTGAACCAAGACTGGTTGCATGAGAATGCTTCAGAACTGAGAGTTGGACATCGTGGACTTTGACAATGGCACATGTAGCACCTCTGCTGCGGGAGCTGCATTAGGTGCCAGTTTGCTTCTGGGTCCAATTCAAGATGTTGGTTATCACCTTTAAAGCCCTACATGGCATGGGTCCAGGTTACCTGAGGCATCGTCTCATCCCCATCACATCGACCCTTCCCACCTGGACAGGCAGAGAAGGCATGTTATGGACCCTGTTGGCGAGAGAATGTTGACTGGTGGGTCCCAGGAGGAGAGCCTTTTTTTGCTGTTGCCCCACTCTATGGAATATTCTCCCGCCAGAGGTGAGGCAGGCCCCTACCCTCCCAGCTTTCTGGAAGGAATTGAGGACTTGGCTATGCCAACTCATGTGGGGTGAGAAGAGATATAACCAACCTTGGGGGTGGCTGGCGCCTTGAAGACACTCCCGAAGTCTAATAAGTCCTAGTTAACATCAGTTTCTTGGAAGATATTTATTATTTATTTAGGAATCTTGTTGTAGTGAATTTTAATTAATATTTATTCTTTTTACTGTAAACTGCCCAGTCGCTTTGCAGTAAGTTGGGCGGTGACAAATCTGAAATATAAGTAAATAAATAAATAAATCTCTTTTAATTTCTTGCCATAATTTAGTATAGTTATTTTGATATATATTTTGCTAGGCACTAATAATTGCATAAATCCTACATTTTAAATCTGGCATTCCTCTTAATTTTAGGAATGCCAAGGGTCTGTTAGGTATAATATTTGTATTGGGTCTTTTCATTCAACATCTGTTATAAAGTATATAAAATGGGTTGTAGGAACATTACTTCTGTGGCTTTAATAAAATCTATTCTGAAGTGGATGTACAGCTGAAAGACCTTATTGCCAGAAGAACTAAATATGGGATGATGTTCCAGTATTGAAAAAGTTATAACAAATTTCTCATTGTTACACTCAAAAAAAATGTTTTAACCCTACTTCCCATTGCTTCCTGTTTCAAATGTGCCATTCATCATCATAAAATGGAGATATATAATTATAAGAGCACATTTTAATATTTAATAATTGGCCAAGTGTACTAAACATTTGACTTATTTACACATAATGCCATAATGTAATTTGTTTGTTTTCATCATTGCATAATGTGCAGATCCACTTCAAGAAAGAAAAGTTGGCAAGTCAACTATATCATGCTAAGCCAAAACCAAACCACATTATCACTCAGTGAATACAACTTCTTAATAGAAATTATAAAATACAAAAAAAAGAAATTGAGAAATGAGAAAAAATATTAAATAGATGGATGAATAAAAGGTATAAGGGCAATCTTTAAGATAATAAACATATTAAAATAAAAGCAATGGAAATAAAATATGTGATAAAATGCTAATAAAAATTAAACTTACATTCAAAATTCAAATAAAGGCCTAATATTAATATGTTAAGAAAAATAAGCTAGTAAATTCCTGATAGATATTGAAAAAAAAAATCAACTTCCAGAGGATCAGCAGGATTTATTTGGTTAACTTAAAAAGATGTAATAAGTCTAAGATGAGTGGGTTAATCTCAGTTTGAGAGAGTATCTATCAATAATTCTGATAGTGATTAAAAGAAAAGGACCTTCAGTGTGTTTGTCCAAGCCCTATATTTGTAATTATCTCTTTACTATCGCTAGTAAATTCCTGATAGATATTGGAAAAAAAAATCAACTTCCAGAGGATCAGCAGGATTTATTTGGTTAATTTAAAAAGATGTAATAAGTCTAAGATGAGTGGGTTAATCTCAGTTTGAGAGAGTATCTATCAATAATTCTGATAGTGATTAAAAGAAAAGGACCTTCAGTGTGTTTGTCCAAGCCCTATATTTGTAATTATCTCTTTATGAACTTTAATTGCCAAGAAGGGCTAAGAAGAAAAGGGCTCTTCTCTGGGCAGGAACTAAGACTAAGATCCTTAAATTATGCAAGCTCTAATGTGAGTTAGTATGCTACTATACTAACCTTACTCTGAAGTTCAATACCTAGGACACTTTCTATAATGATTCTCTTTGCCTGAGTGTATTCCAAAAGGAGTAGCTGCTCAAGTGGCAAACCATAATGGATAAGTTGTCCCTAAATTGCTTGTGCCATAAGGATTGAAATTGACTTGCCAGGGCTAATGGAACCTATACTAAAGGGGAGATTGTCATTTAAGCTAATAGGTGAATATTAACAACCATGTGGACACCTCCACTTTTGTTGCCCAACTTCACTTCTAATGTTACATTAGATGTGTATCTAGGCACTTGGAAAAGAGTTAACAAAAATGTGTATGGCCTCAGTTTATTATGGGTAAATGGCCCCAGTTGTATTTGGGCCATAGGTTTTGCCATGATAGACTGTCAGAGCTGCTTGTATGCATTGATGTAATGGTATTTGGGAATGACCTTGGCAGATAGGGCAAAGAGATGCAACCAAGAGAACAATCAGATAAAAGGCAGCTGAGCCCACAGCAGGAATGTGGGTGTGGCAAGAGGCTCAGAAGAGATCCTCTCTAGTTTCCTGGGCTGTAAAGGAGAGGGGGCATGGGGGAGAGAGAGGTACTTTCAGACTTGCAAATTCTGTTATTGTAGTTTTACAATAAAGTAGAATTAGATCATATGGTTGTGTTTCTTGTCTGATCTACCTCATAAGGCTAACAACTCTCTACACTTTTTCCAGATGAACTTCATGATTGCTGTACTCTGTGCTTGCAAAGCAACATGATCAATATGAATCTTCCAGGCACCTGTGGCACTACCACCAAATATTTGTAACTCTTAATCTTCTCAATTTCTTTCCTCTGAATAGTTCATTTAACTGTTTTGGGTTTTCTTCTGGCAAAAACCACCAGTTTAATGTTCTGGTTGTTGGTTACTAGAAAATGGTCACAGCAGTAATGGGTTTTGAAGGTTTTTAAAGCTTTGGGAGCTTGTCTGGTGGAAACTTCGATCAGATAATCGACCTGCAAGGGAGTTTAAATATAGATTAAATAAGGTGGGGGCTAAAATACAGTCTTATCTAACTCCATCTCGAACAGGGATTGAGTTAGACAAAATATCTTGAGGATCACACCTAATTCTAACCTAATTAAAAATGTGAGATGCCTGTCCATGTTTGTATTGCTCAACTTCTCACAAATTTTTTTTCTTGAAATTAAGTTAAAAGCTGATTTAAGGTCTATGAAACATTGGTTGCTTTCTTCACTCATCTTTGGGTTGTAACGTGTGCATTTCATGCTGATATTCTAAATCTAACATACGTGAATTGTTTGACATGTTTGACATATTTTTTGCTTACGCAGCCCAGTCACTTCTTGTGAGATGGGTGGCCATATTAAATAAATAAATGGATAAACAAAGACTGTAACAAGTGCAGGCCTGTTGTTGCAGTTATATTTTTATGTAAGATGTAGGACCAGAACTTGATCTAATGTAGATAGTGTCAGGTTCAGCCTGCACCGCACGCCTAGGAACTTGCCCAGCCGCGCTTTAGTCAATTTCACCGCTCGAGCGCTAGCGCAGAAAGAGGAAATGCGAAACCGCAAGCTAATGAATGGGCCACCTGGCGCCACTTCACTAATCTGGAGCGGATGCGTTGTGTTAACGCCAGAGGGCCGCGGGTGCTATAGACAAAGGAGAGAGCTGCGGAATTGAGGAAGAGATCAGCGCGCGAGGGGATGCTCCCGGCTGTTCGCGCGACAGAAGCCCCAAGGAAGGCAAGGACCATGCCATAGGCAACAACAATCAAAGAAACAAGAGAACTGGGCTGAACTGCCATTCCAGTAGAAGGGGGGGATTACAGGGGGCAATCTGCAATCTAATTTGTAATATGTAACCTAGCAACGGGGCCCGCGGGGGGATTGAGACAACTATAAAGGAGTAAAGTAAATGTACCAAGCCAGTCCTGGCTTTGCTTGTGCCTGCTATGTTACGCATGAGTAAACCTCTTTTGTGAACCACACGTGTCACGGGAGTTTCTCTGTCGAACGGGGCAAACCTTACAGATAGTTGGGTTGAAAACCAGCCTGCTTATTGCCCAGTATTGCTTCTTTCTATAGCCAATCTTGTAATTTGCTATTCAAGTGACAGGCATAAAGCTTGCTAATCATATTCAGCAAATTTATAGGGCAGACTAGGTGGATCCCCTATATCCTCCTTTTTAAATATTGGCACAATAATAACAGGACCTCAATCCTGAAGAATATGACCCATGTGATCTGTATAGAAAAAAGGGATGCCCAGTAGTTAGCATTTCCTTCCACATCTCACCCTAGCCCTTGCCACATTATCGATGAACCACATTAAGGAGGTTGGGATGGGAAAGCCCCATCACAGCAAATGGACAAATGGTGGGATCTGCTCTGTTGCTTCATTGTTAGGTAATAACAATACATTGCATTATACTTGAGTAGTTTTATTTTGTATTGGTCTTGGACTGTAATGATGATGATAATGATGCATTGCATTATAATGTTATATAATATTATTAAGGTATCACATTTCTTCTAGCCAGAGAATGAATGTTTAAGACTGAGTTAGGGCATCCCTTCCTATTTGTTTCTGCAGTGCCTAGAAGTGTAAGATATTTGAAATACAGATGGAGAGGCCAGAGTTTTGCAGTATGTTTGTTAAAAAGTAAAAAAGTAAAAAAGGAGTTATTCTCACTGCAAATTATAAGTCATAAGCTATGTAAAGCCCATTAATGTATTCATGTTTATTATTTATTTGTTATTTCTTCTTTTCATTGTTGTATAGATTAGAGTTTTACCATAGATTTTTAAATTGTTGTTATATTTTATATCCTATAAGAATTGTTTGATTGTGGTGGGGTACAAGTTGAGTCAATCAGATCAAATCAGTCAAATCCTGAATTGGTCCTTTCAGAACCATTGATATGGGAGAAGCTTTGCATGAACAGTTATTCCTATTAGAATGCATAGGGAACTCTTGTTGCATGGCTATTTAGTTTTATATGTGGCATATCATAGGGACAAGAATGTTTAAAAGACTATACCTTTTCAGATTTACAATTTAAAAAGCTAAAAGGGACCACATACTTTTTACAGAACCTTTTTAATCATGTGGCACTTGAACCCATGATGAATCTAACAATTATTACACTTTACAGGTAGTCCCTGGGTTAAGAATGCCTGGTTTGTGGACAACCCATAGTTAAGAATGGAGCCTATTGTAGCAGAATTTGAATTAAATACCTAATGATTCGAGTTAAATACACAATGGTTCAGGTTAAATACACAATGGTTCAAGTTCATTACCCAATACTACTTATACAGTATTGTACAATAATACTGTTCTGGCTTACATACAAATCTGACTTAAGGACAGACCTTGGGAACAGAACATGTTCTTAAACTGGGGACTACCTGTATTCATCTATATGAGTAGCAATTGTATTTGAAAAAGAACATAGAAACAGTTGGGCTTCAGAAAGTAATGAGACTCCAGTATAGATCCTACTAAATAGAATAGAATAGAATAGAATAGAATAGAATAGAATAGAATAGAATAGAATAGAATAGAATAGAATAGAAATCTTTATTGTCATTGTACTACTTGTACAATGAAATTAAATGCCACCCCAGTGCAGCTTTAAAAATATAAAAACCATAGAACACATAAAACACATAACACACACAAACACATATAACACAACCTTCACATTCCATATTGCACAACCCCTGATGCTGCATCAATACTGAACTATACGACAGAATTCAGTATAGTTGCAGCTCTAAGATAGAAGCTATTCTTCAGCCTATTTGTCCTTGTTTTCATTATCTTGTTTTCTACAGAAAGCTAACATGGGGTGCATACATATGTATGTACAGTATTTTGCACACTGCTGTTAATAAAACTATTTAAATGCAGTGCATTCCTTTTTATTCATTTCTACTTTATCTAGTCATTCTGATATTTTATCTGATAATATTTATAGTTTATATGTACAATCAGGTAAAAGACTGTTTCTTTCAGAGAATAAAATTGTGTTCAGTAACAAACGAGTATTAAATGACTGTAATTTGTGGAAGAGTTCAATTTCTTCATTCCTAGATTCTGTGAATTTGCCTAATTTTCAGGCTAATTCTACCCATTTCTTTTTGAGAGCAACAATCTATCACCAATGACTGAAATTCCTGTTTCTAGCAAGTTACACCAAAAGAGTTTAATGGACTAGTTACTTGTGACACCTACATTTTGGACTGCTAGCTAGGACTGCTTGACATCCTTATTCTGTCAAGACCTTAAATCAGACTGCATCCCAGTAGCTTAGTATGCTTGGTGACAGCACAATTCTGTGTTCAAATCTGGACTGGATCTTAGTCTTCCAAGAATTGGTTTTAATCCCCCCACTTGTGCAGCTGCAGAGATAGCATAGAACCATAGAGTTGGAAAGGAACTTCGAGGTCATCTAGTCCAACCCCTGCTCTGTGCAGGATCCATAGGGCAGTGTTTCTTAAACTTTTTGCTCTCAGGCCCCCTTCCCACTTTTAAAAATTATGGAGGAGCCCAAAAGAGCTTTTGTTTGTACGGGTTATATTTATCAATTCTTACCTGTGATGGAATGGTTTGGTGAAGGCCGCACTTGGGGAGATAAGCATTTCCTTAGCCCCCAGAATGAGCATGGGAAGGTGAAGAGGATGAGGCTGGCACCACCCTAAGGAATTCGCAGCATTTGCTTGCTGGCTTGGGAAGTTTAGATTCAGTCTGGTGAGATTCTGTCTTGTAGGTGGAAGCTAATAACATGCTATAGAACTATATCTGTACTGTCTCGTGGAGTTCTTTGGGCTGAACCTGACATCACCGTATTAAAAATGAAAAATGACGCATTTGTAGAATATTTATTGAATCATGTAAAAGTAACAATATTAAACCCATTAGATATTAACAAAATATTTTTCATGAAAAAACTGGTATTGTTTACCAAATAAAAAATAATAATGAGGAAGAGAGTGGCATTGTTTTAAGTTTTTGCAAATATCTTCAATATCTGGCAAATAATGTTGATTTTGTGGACCTCCGAGAGGGTCTTGGGGGACCCCCAGGGTTCCTTGGACCACACTTTAAGAAACACTGTACTAGAACATCTCTGACAATGACCATCCAGCACCCTCTCTTTGAAGACGTCTAGAGAACTCATAACTTTGTATGATAGCCTGCTTCACAGGTTGATAGCTCATAAAGTCAGGAAGTTCTTCTTGATGTCTAGATCAAACCACTTCCTTATCATTTTTTAATCCACTGATTCTTGTCCTGTCCTGTGGAACAATAGAAAATATCACTCCGGCAACCCTTCAGCTACTGGTAGCCTGCTATTGTATCTCCCCTCGGTTGTCTTTTCTGTAGGCTAAACATGGGAGCTAGTTTGATGTAGTGATTAAGGTGCTGGACTAGAAACTGGGAGAGCACGAGTTGCAGTCCTCCCGTAGACATGAAAGCCTACGTACTTTGGGCTAGTCACTCTCTCTCAGCCCAACCCAGCTCACGGGGTTGCTGTGGGGAAAAGAGGAGACAGGAACACCACCTTGAATTGTCCAAAATAAAGGTGCGATATAGATGTGATAATAAATAACATACCCACATCCTTTAACACTCCTCATCGGACTTACATGAGCATTTAACCTTAGGGTTATATTAAAAGTTGCCCCTTTACTCTTTTTGAAGGTGTAATATTTTCTTTAAATATATTCACTGACTAATAATAATATAAACAAGAACAAGAACAATGTATAATTATATCTTAGCGCTATGCTAACCTTGCGCTATGCAAGGTTGGTATTTTGAAATATATAAAAGCAAATACTTTTTGCTTTTACTGTCTTGCAGATAGTAAGTCCTTCCTGGTTTCTTTCTTACTGGAATTTTGTTATATAGTACAACAATATAATCTTACATTTTCATTGCCATTCTGTCATATTTTTGGCAATTGCATTTGCTTGTTTATTTAGATAATAAAGTTTGCCACAATGTCTTTCCAGGCATTTTTTGTTGGTACATTTTTGTAGGTGCTGTTGTATTGTTAAAGGATCTACTTCATGAGTTATTCTAGTAAGTGTGCATGAATATTCAGAATAACAAATCTTTGCAGCTAAATTCCCAATGGCAGCATGTTGAGCAACAGAGTTAAACATCCTGTTGGTCTACTGTGCTGCTCTTATAACTTTTCTGTATTCCAAAGGTTACGGAACTTTGAAACTTGAATTTTGACACTCATTCCAGGTATGCAAAGAATAATCATTATCCAGCTATTTCATCATATATCTATAGCTTGCCAAGGTTTCATGTTGCATAATAAGAACTTCACAATGCCAACACCACAAAATCTGATCAAATCCCTGCCTCTGCCAAAATGGGAGGAGTTATTTATTTAAAGTTCTACTTGTCTGGTTTTTCAACCAGTCTGAAATGCGTTCTCCTCCTTGAGAGTGACTTTTAGTGAGGAAGAAGTGAAGAAGAGAGTACATACATTCATTTCTCCTGCTGTCAGCTGTTCATCTGCAGCCTTCCCAGGTTTGTTGCAATTTGTCAGTATGAACCTGTTCCCAGATGCTTGCTGTGCATTGTGGCAGTGGGGCTAGAAAAAGGGGTAAATGGGCCAGTTGTTAGTTCAAGGTCTCTCTTTGACTGGTCCAGCCAAGACTGGAAAACAGAAACCTGGTTATGTTTCCCTGTCTCCTTCAATCTAAGGGATGAGGCTTATTCAGGTAGCACAACCTGTTCCTTGAAGCTTGCTTTTCAGCCTAAACCAAGGTTTCAAAACAAATGGAATGAAAGAGAAATAGGAAGAAGTTCAGGTTTCTTTTTTGTAAATTAGCAATAGCAATAGTGAAAAGTAAAGTTTGAAAGCCTATCTTGGGTTGATTAGTCAAGGCTGCTTATTTTACTATGAGTTTCTTTTTGTTTGAAGAGATGCTAAACTGGCAATTCTTCCTCAAAGAAGCTTTGGGGAAAAAATTGCTAGCAAGATTGCTCAATTGGTCTTCCTGCCTCTTCCTCCTCCTCCGCTATTTCTTTGGGCTTAGAAAGTTAAAAGGGCAAAAAGCTTTACCTTTAGCTTAGAACAAAGTCTTCTTTGCCTTTCTTTTTCCTCTTTTGCATTTTGATAATCCTACCCCTTGCTCCTGTATGTACTCATGCTCAGTGTTAAAAACCCCTTTCAAACTACTTTTGCACATTTGATTGAGATGAACCCTGATGCTTTTCCATAAAATATCATTGGTACTTTGCATAAGAAGTGAAAAAGTCATTTGGCCTAAATGCTGATTCAGGAGAAAAAGGAATTAATTATTTTCTGGAAGTACAAGTAAGACCTGGCAGCTTTTCAGTATTTAATCTTAATTAATCTGTCAATTAATTTGAGGTCCTTTTGACTGATCCTTGTGCTCATGTTCGGGTGGGGGGGGTACTTTGCTGTGTCTGTAACTTGAACCACATTTGATTTTACAGATTTCCTTACTACTGACTTCCTTTTGCTTTAGTTGGACTCTCCTTTGTTGCTTCTTCTCACCTCTTCTTCTTGTAAACAACTAAATACATACCTGCATACCCTCTGAATTATAGTTTGCCCTTTGAATCTGTATCTTTCAGAGTCCTACCCTTTGGCCACAGAACCATAGAATGTATGAGTTCAAGGGGGGACTGTAAAGGTTAGGTAGCCCAACTGCCTGCTTACAGCAGAAATTCATTAAACCATCTTCAGCAAGTGGCCATCCAGTCCCTGTCTGAAAACTTCTTGAGGAGGGGAGATCACCACTATTCTAAGGCAAACAGTCCACAGCTTAAGAATGTTACCATCATTAAAATTCTACTTTGTATTCAGCCCAAATCTCCTTTATTTAAAGTTTTACTTGTCTGGTTTTTCAGCCAGTTTGAAAAAATAACAAATCTATCAGAACAGTCTTTTAGATATTTATACACTATCATATTTCCTCTCAGTCTTCTCTTTTGCAAGGTAAACATAACCAGCTGCTCTAATTGTTTTGTGAGAGGGCTTCATTTTCCTACTCATTATCATCCTGGCGGGTCTCTCTGAACCTGTTGCAGCTTTTCCATCTCTCTTACGAAGTTCAGTGCCCAGGATTGGACACAATATTCTGTCTAACCCATGCAGAGTACAATAGAACAAGTACCGCCTATGATCTGAAATAACTCCTCCTATATATACTGCCAAAGACTCCTTTTTAGTTGTTTTTATTCAGCTGGTGTGTCCACTAGCACCCCTAGATTCTTTGTGCATTCACTGTTGCCGTGCAAGGTCTTCCAAGCCCAGCACCAATGAATTTGATCTTTCCTAATCAGATATAGGACCTTAAATTTGGCAAAGTACAACATCTTCCTACTGTTTTCGGCCCAGTGTTCAAGCCTATTGTGGTCCTTTTGAATTGCAATATTTTGTTGGAAGATATTAACCAGTCCCTCAGATGGTTGTTATCTGCATTCTATTCCATTCTCTGGATCACTTACAAAGATACTGTGGCTCTGGGCCAAGAATGGAACTCTGAGAAGGACTTCCATCCAGGATGATGGAAAACCTTTTATGAGTACTCTTTGGATGCAGTTAATCAACTTCTTGCAAATCCACCAAACCCACAGTACTGACTAGCTCACATTTATCCATCTTGTCTATAAGGACATTATGAGAGACCTTGTCAAACTCTTTACTGAGTTTTATTGAGATCAAAGTAAGCTACATCTTACTTGGCCTTATCTACCAAATTAGTCACTTTCTCATAAATAAATCAGGTTAGTCTGATTTGTTCTTGACAAACCTATGTTCATTCTTGATAATTGTAACATTTTTTTCCTACATGCTTGCAGATAAGCTGCTTGACAGTCTGTTAGTATCTTGCCCAATGCAGATACATAATTTTCCATGTCCTCTCTGCTCTCTTTGTGAATATTGGGATTAAGTTGCCTTTCCCTAGTCTCCCTCACCCTTTTTCAAACCTTACACTCAGTGGTTCTGAGATTACTTCTACCACCCCTTCAATCTTTTAGGATTTAATTTAATTTGTTAATCTCAATTAACAAGCTTGGTTCTTACTATTTCTTTACAAATCCTGAGGTGCATTCCCCCCCTTCCCTCAGTCATATTATTGAAGGGCTCTTTCCCTCTTTCCACACAACAAACCAACATTTTCTTTATTTCTTTATTTTGTACATATTTGAAAAGAAACCCTTTTTGTTATACTTTGCATTCCTCACCAATCTGATCTCATTCTGAACAACATTTCTGACACCATCCCTACAGGGTCAAGCTACCAGTTGGTATTCCTCTATTGTTATTGGCTCCTGCTTCCATTTCCTATACCTCTTCTTGTTTGCAACTTGTCGGTGAGCTGCTCCCTATTCATCTTTACAGGCCTTCAAAGCTCCATGATGCCTCCCTCTTTCTCAGAGTCAGAATCTCTGGCAGGTGCAGACACTTTGTTATGCAACCAGTCTGAAGGCTCAGGTTTGTGTGGGGACTGCAGATAGAATTGATGAAGGAGGTGGAGTGTGTGCACATCAGCTGCCACCTCCTAGAATGTCAGAGTAGCCCTTCCAATTAATCAAATCATTAAGCCTGCCCCTCCCATGCTAAATGTTCAGAATGTGCTTTATCTCTGAGATGGGAAAGGGTAAGAGGGGCTGGGAAAATATTCTCTAACCAGGAGGGAATGGTGGAAAACTGGGTGTATTTTTAGTGTGGCTTGAAGCTTTAATTGAAAAGCCACAGATTGATGTGTGCTATTACATGGAATTGTTCAATAAACTTGGCATCCAGCTTCTTAGATGGTCATGTAGAGGGGACGGCTTGGTAGAAAGCCATTCATGATTTTCAACCATAAAGGAGGGTGTCAGGGTGCTTGTAGGAGGCCTTAGGATGATTTAGTTTATTTTAAGGAAGTGCTAAGCATTCTGAAACCACTGGAGGAATTGAGAGACTTCTTGAAAGGGCAAGGGCCAGGAGGTATTCAGACAAAGGTGAAGTTGGCAGCCATCTAAAATAGTGGTAGGAAATGATGGCTGTTGGAGACATAAACTGAGATATTAAATCTGGCACGGTAAAAGACCTTGCCTATTTTCTTGCTGTTGGTAATCTAGAAATGAAAATATCATTCTAAAGTAGGATTTTTCTGGGTACAGCATAGAGGCTGGGGAATGGTCATAAAATAAATATTCTGGTTCATGTGATTGTAAAACATCTGCCTGGTTGTTCTGCATGATTGTAAGTAAGAGATTTGAAAGTCAAGATGGGAAAAAAGAGAAAATGTCCCTCCTTGTCCTGGTGAAAAGTCCGTGGATGTTCTAAGTTCCAACCATCTGTGAATGTTCTACATTCTGTAGCATCCACCCTCCAGGAGGTGGTCAGTTTTGAAGAACTTCTTTAGAACAATGGCCAAAACTCCTTGTTAAAGATGCATAGTTTCCTGCAACTGCTGAGGAAAAAATGCCTGGAGGGGAGAGATTACCTAGAATCTCTGGAGCAGATTATAGAAGTGCAGCTTACAAGATGAAATCAGAGACATCAACTGTTGAAGAATTTTAGGGGTGTAACCTAAGAACCCTTACTTTCTACAAGATGTAGGAGCAGTTGCACTCAGGGACCAATGCAAGAATTTTGGGCTGTTACGCAACAGCAGATATGAAACCTTGATCACACAAGAGACTTCCAGGATAAGTATGTTTCCAAAAGCAGAGACAACAACCATGGCAAAGAACTGGCAAGTAGACCAGTTCTATGGAACCACTCCAGATAAGTAGAGGACAAGAGATGTGCTCTGAACAGCTGTTCCTCATGAGGAAACTGCAAGACAGCTGTCTCTTGTGGGTTTGAGCACCTGGAGATAAAGGAAAACCATCATGCTCACAGCTATGGTGGAACCTTTTAAAGGACACTGGGTTTCTAACCACTTTCGGAAATTGCCTATTTAACTATTTTAAAGCTATTAGAGATCTTCAGAATGACAAGTTTGAAAAGCCACCTGGTGAGTTTATCTTCATTCTTGAACAAAAGGAAAATTAATCATAAGTTTAAGAATTTAAAGAATTGGAAATAAACAGCAAAAAGCTAAATAAGGTTTTGATCCAAGAAAGTTATAAATGGATTAAGGGACCAGACAAAATTGGAATATTAGGACTTTTACTATAAGATGTTGGAAATAATTATGTAAGGAAACAGCCTTTGGGGGGAACTAAATTGTTTTGTCTATCGAGATTTGAGACTTTTTGATTTCAGAAATTGGACATTAGAGGGGTCTAAAGATTGCTTTTCATTTTTGGTTAGTACTGGAATTTACAAAATGACACAAAACATTATGACATTTGAAATAGTCCAGGAGATTTTTGAAGAATGGGGTCAGAAATTAGCAGCTACAATGTCAGCAATTATGTCTATTTCTATGAATAGACTATGTCCAAAAGATGCTAATGAAGGAATGACAGATGGGAAACAATTTTTGCCTAATGTAGAAATATTAGAACCAGAAATACTGGGTAATAAAAAAAGCATGGATTATAAGATGGAGAAGAGAACTAAAGTGGAAATACAAATGACAAACCAAGAGAATGACCTGGATAAGGACTTTCTACTGGATATGCAAAAGAAGTTGGTTAAAGCTTTGAAAATTAAAGCAGAAATACAAATGATAAGCCAAGAGAACAATCTAATAAGGATTTTTTAGTGGATTTACAAAAGAGGTTTGCTAAAGCCTTGAAGAAGCCTTTGGGATGGGAAAAAAAAAATGAAAAGAGATCAAATCCTATGACAACATCTGAATGAATTAAAGATCAAGATTGTTAGAAGTAAAAGGAAGGAATATAAAGTTGGTTTGTTTGACTAAGGTTAAATGAGACATGTTTCTATTAAGTTCTGGGAACCCTTTACTAGAGTTTTTGCTGACACCAGGACTGAAAAGTTGATGATTAATGGATTGGCATATAGATAAGGATGGGTTAAGGAAAGAAGAGATTTGTTTGTAACCTTATAAAGGGTGAAGAATTACTAAGTTTATTTATACTTATTGTGATGAAGATTGGAAGTCACTTCTTTAAATGTTTATTTATCTTACTTTCTTCATTTTCTTTTTCTTTCCTTGCACCATTTATTTTTTCTATCTCTTTTTTTCTTTCAGTTTAGCTTGTATTTGCTTTTACTATTGTAATTAAAAATTTCAATAAAATTATTTAAAAAAGAGAAAAAGACCTTGAACACAAAAGCAAGTCACAGAGCTATATGATTTATTTAAGCAGTTTCAATAATTGGTTCAATTCACTCCTTCATTCACACCCGCTTACATACCATCTCCCACAACCAGGCTGGCCAAATCTGGTCTGATGTCTTGGGAAACAAAGTGCACAGTAGATGAATGACTCAGGTCAGAAATCCTCCAATGAGCCTCCTGATTCCTTCCTTCTTTTATAACATTCCTGCTAGTATTTCCTCCAGCCTGGCATACTTCCTTTTTTCACTGAAATTTGTCATTAAGCTATTTTCAGAATCTTCTACTATGCCTTTCACCTAGAGAATGTCCCGTTCATAGATATAATTGGCTCTTTGTTGTTGTTACCAAAGTGCTCCTGTCCTTCCTCAGTCACCAAAAGTTCATCATGGCTTTACTTTGGCCTTTTAGCACAAACAGTACGACAAAGAGGTGACCAGGATCTAGTTAACAAAGAATGGGTTTGGAGATGTATGGATGTTTGAGGTAAAGATAGCCTTATCTGACTTCAGAATCCCACTTAATGCAAACTCCATTCTTGTAAGATGAATCAGCGGTGTGATCAGCACAACTAAGACTAACTTTCATCATGACTTTACTGAATGGATTGTGATTTTGTAGCCGGTGCACTCACAGTACTATTGTAAAATGTAAGGGGGAAACTAAAATTGGAGAAGCTCCTGGTGATTGCCAATGTTGAGCTATAAAGGTTCAATACTCTCCATAATGGGATTTGAATATAGAAGTCAGCTATTTATAGTCTCAACTATGACCAGAAGGAAGACAGGTAGACCATATCTGCGTGCGATATATGATTCAAGGAAGTTGCCTGTAGTGTGTTGTGGCCAAAACCTGGCTCATTTAAAGCAACCAAATCACTTTGAAGATACAACATAAATTTATTAAGCATGCAAATAACTACAGTGTATTTTATTATTTCTCCCTTCCTACTAAGTCAGCACTATCTTTGAGGTATGGCCAGTGAATATAAACAATGTGGTGTTTTGAGCCACTGGTTCCTGTCTGATTCCTCCCCCTGTCACCACTCAGGGTCAATTCAGCTTGCTGTGAATGTTTTATTACAAGAGCACTTTAACCAGTTCACATGTGTGGGGAGCATCTCATAGGTTTGGTAGTGAATGCAGCAACATGTATATGGGGTTGGTATTTTTACCACCACAAGTGCTAGAATCTATTCAAGCTTATAGCTCTATTCTGTTGTGGCAAGTAACCACAATGATTAAATGCCGATGTGGTGCTTTGCAGATCTGGCCTCCAGAATTCCTGGTTGTCTCAGCTTTTAAGCCCTTGGAGACTGGGGCTGTCTTTTCACAGACTTGGGGCATATAGGGCAAATGCTGGAGAAAAACTCTCCTTCCCCAAGTACAACACTTGTAATCATGCTTTGAAAGATGGGGAGTCTTAGGCCACACTGGTGTGAAGCAATTTTGAAAACTGAAGACAAGGAAATACAGTATATTCAGGTGTTATTGCTATAAAATATGTAAAAAGAAATAAACTGGCCCTAATACATCTGCTCTTGGGAAACAGGACATGGAAAAGAAGAGAGTGGCAATTATTGGAGCTGGCTCCAGTGGACTCTGTAGCATCAAATGCTGCTTGGAAGAAGGTCTGGAGCCTGTGTGCTTTGAAAGTAGTGATGATATTGGGGGGCTCTGGAGGTTCAAGGTAGGTGCAAATACTCCATAACATTGAAGCTTTACTTCTGAGGGATTGATGACACTTCTCTCTACCTTCAACAGTATTTCATGTAGCTACTTGGTCCACATCTTCTATCATTGTTAGAAATATGAAGAATATATTTTTGCCTCAAAAAGGATCCTGAGGATCCCTCAGCAGATCATAGAAATATGTACAAGTCAGAAGGAAGAGAAGGAAAGATGTGGAATAGTTTTTTGCCCAGCTAATTTTGTCAAGATTTACAGTTTTACATGGAAGACCATCATGGAGGGCAGTTTGCAAAACAGGCAGAAGAGTTTCTGAGGATAAGATAGCTATGGGATCCCAGAATATATAGGACATTGTGAATTTAGGTTTAGAGCTACATATGTACCTATTTCTATGCTCATATACTGATTTTGAAACTTGGTACATTAAATCCCTAGAATCATCTCAGACACAGGAAAATGAGTAGTAAAGCCTGAATTGGATTTCCAGTGACTAGAGAAATAGGAACACATTTCAAATTATACACACACACACACACACACGTATGTATGTATGTATATATATATCAGTATGGAACAAAATCTAAATTTTTATTTCTTGCAGGAGAATCCTGAGGAAGGCCGGGCTAGTATTTACAAATCTGTGATCATCAACACCTCCAAAGAGATGATGTGTTTCAGTGACTTCCTCATCCCAGATGATTTTCCCAACTTCATGCACAACTCAAAGATAATGGACTATTTCCGGATGTATGCCAAAAAGTTTGACCTTCTGAAATATATTCGCTTCAAGGTAAGATGAATATGACCCTTTTTTTCCCCCTGGAGCATTGGAGAGGCACAAATGTTCTTCCTATCTTCAAAAAGGGGAAAAAACAGGACCTAGATAACCACAGACTAGTCAATTTGATGTTGACACTGGGCAAAACTCTGGAACAGATTATTTGTAACATTTTAAAAAGAATGCGTTGCTTGGCAGGAGAATAAAGCATGCCAAACCATATCTCCTTTTTTGAAAGAGTGACAAAGTACAAATGCAGTTCTGGGTTGCATCAAGAGAAGCATAGTGCCTTGATTCAGATAAATCATTTGGCTCTCTGTTATTTTTGCCAGACTGCACTAGGATACAGCAGTTGATTCTGGGCACTGCATTTAAGGAACACTGACACTGACAGACAGTAGCAAGATGATAAGAATCTTGAAAGAAAAAACCTGTAAGGGATGACTGAAGTTGTTAGGTATGTTTAACCTAGAGAAGACTGAGGAGACATGATAGCTCTCTTCCAGTATCTGAAAGGTGTTGTGTAGAAAACAGAATAAAATTGTTAGGAGATGTACCAAAAGACAAGACAAGATACAATGATCGTAAATGACAAAGAAGCAGATTTCAGTTGGACATCAGGAAACATGTCCTAATGGCAAGAGGTGTTCAACAAAGCAACAGACAGCCTTAGGAGTGGATGGACTCTTCTTTGCTGGAGGTGTTTAAATCAAGCCTGGATGGCTGTCTGTAGAGGATGCTGTAACACGGGCAGGGAGTTGGACTAGATGGTCTCTAAAGACTCTTTCTACCCCTTTTTCCTAGATTTTCTGGGTTTGCCTAATTTTCAGGCTAATTCTACCCATTTCTTTTTGAGAGCAACAATCTATCACCAATGACTGAAATTCCTGTTTCTAGCAATTACACCAAAAGAGTTTAATGGACTAGTTACTTGTGACACCTACATTTTGGACTGCTAGCTAGGACTGCTTGACATCCTTATTCTGTCAAGACCTTAAATCAGACTGCATCCCAGTAGCTTAGTATGCTTGGTGACAGCACAATTCTGTGTTCAAATCTGGACTGGATCTTAGTCTTCCAAGAATTGGTTTTAATCCCCCCACTTGTGCAGCTGCAGAGATAGCATAGAACCATAGAGTTGGAAAGGAACTTCGAGGTCATCTAGTCCAACCCCTGCTCTGTGCAGGATCCATAGGGCAGTGTTTCTTAAACTTTTTGCTCTCAGGCCCCCTTCCCACTTTTAAAAATTATGGAGGAGCCCAAAAGAGCTTTTGTTTGTACGGGTTATATTTATCAATTCTTACCTGTGATGGAATGGTTTGGTGAAGGCCGCACTTGGGGAGATAAGCATTTCCTTAGCCCCCAGAATGAGCATGGGAAGGTGAAGAGGATGAGGCTGGCACCACCCTAAGGAATTCGCAGCATTTGCTTGCTGGCTTGGGAAGTTTAGATTCAGTCTGGTGAGATTCTGTCTTGTAGGTGGAAGCTAATAACATGCTATAGAACTATATCTGTACTGTCTCGTGGAGTTCTTTGGGCTGAACCTGACATCACCGTATTAAAAATGAAAATGACGCATTTGTAGAATATTTATTGAATCATGTAAAAGTAACAATATTAAACCCATTAGATATTAACAAAATATTTTTCATGAAAAAACTGGTATTGTTTACCAAATAAAAAATAATAATGAGGAAGAGAGTGGCATTGTTTTAAGTTTTTGCAAATATCTTCAATATCTGGCAAATAATGTTGATTTTGTGGACCTCCGAGAGGGTCTTGGGGGACCCCCAGGGTTCCTTGGACCACACTTTAAGAAACACTGTACTAGAACATCTCTGACAATGACCATCCAGCACCCTCTCTTTGAAGACGTCTAGAGAACTCATAACTTTGTATGATAGTCTGTTTCACAGGTTGATAGCTCATAAAGTCAGGAAGTTCTTCTTGATGTCTAGATCAAACCACTTCCTTATCATTTTTTAATCCACTGATTCTTGTCCTGTCCTGTGGAACAATAGAAAATATCACTCCGGCAACCCTTCAGCTACTGGTAGCCTGCTATTGTATCTCCCCTCGGTTGTCTTTTCTGTAGGCTAAACATGGGAGCTAGTTTGATGTAGTGATTAAGGTGCTGGACTAGAAACTGGGAGAGCACGAGTTGCAGTCCTCCTGTAGACGTGAAAGCCTACGGTGACTTTGGGCTAGTCACTCTCTCTCAGCCCAACCCAGCTCACGGGGTTGCTGTGGGGAAAAGAGGAGACAGGAACACCACCTTGAATTGTCCAAAATAAAGGTGCGATATAGATGTGATAATAAATAACATACCCACATCCTTTAACACTCCTCATCGAGTTTTGTTTCTAGACCCTGTATCATCTTGGTAGCCCTCTTTTGAACTAGCTCCAGCTTGTTAGTGTTCTTTTTGAACTGTAGTGCCCAGAACTGGTTGTGGCTCTGCAGATGGAGTTTGACAGAGTGAGAGAATTACTTCCTACAATCTGGACTCTTTGTCCCTGTGAATGTACCCCAAGATAGCAGTTACATTTTTTGAAGCTGCATCACACTGCTGGCTCATGTTTAGCTTGCAGTCAACAAGGACAACCAGTCTCCTTTTGCAAGTTCTACTGCCAGGCCAGGTCGCCCCCATCCTATACTTGTGCATAAAGTTTTTCCTGTCCAGATGCAGAACATTTACATTTGTTCTCATCATGGCTGGGAACTGCTTGTTTGAAAAAAAACGAGCATTTAACCTTTAGGATTAAGTTAAGGGTTGCCTTTTTACTTTACAGGAAAGTAAACTCCACTCCCATTCCAAATAAATCCGATTGAGTCTACAGCTTTCTGGAGGGAGAAATACTTTCTGAGCAAAGAAATAACTATGTGTTGGTATACTCTTTTCCTGACTTTCTCTTTCAGACTAAAGTCTGCAGTATAACAAAACACTCAGACTTCTCTACCAGCGGACAGTGGGATGTTACCACAGAGTCAGATGGGAAGCAGGAATCATCAGTTTTTGATGCAGTTTTGGTCTGCACTGGCCACCACACCAACGCACATCTGCCTTTGGACTCCTTCCCAGGTATGACTGGAAACTGCTAAGAGAGTGACACTTCTTTTTCAACTACAGTGTTGTACCAAATGGGACAAGAGACTGGGATGCCCTCTGATGGATTGTTCCTAGTGTTATGAATTGAAAGCTATAACTTGCATGCCTTTCCCTTTGAAACAGATTTTTTGTGATAGAAGAGACAGAAGAAACAATGGCAACATATTGGAAAAGTTACAATGAAAGATGACACAGTCTGGGTCACTCTAATCAATCCATGAATGAGGCAGGAGACTGCACAACAGAAGCTTTGTCAGCAAAAATTCATAAATGAGACCCCAAATGTTCATTCTGAACTCCACTATCACTTCTTGCCATTCTTGAAGTTGCAGTTTAATACTGATAGCATTAAAAAAGCATCAGAGGCTGCTTGAATCCTATAAGCACTCCAGACTGCTATTATCATCCTAACTACTTTAAAATAAGATTTTAATGAACATTTGATTTCTTGCTAACAATCTCTCCCATCCATAATGTCTCCATTATTCTCCCACAAACCTGGGCTTAAAGTGACAATTGGTTCTCCATTCCAACAAGTGAGCTGTGGGGATAAGCAAACTAGCATGTCTTATGTGGGTAACTGGCATAGATCAAAATTAGGTAGGTAACAACTATGCTTTTGTAGCATTCACACCTGCTCTTTTCCTACTTCATAAAATTAACAATGGTTGTTGCATAAACTCATCCTCTATTAGAGGATATCATGCTCTTTTGTTGTTGTTCGCCGTACTGAGTAGTGTGTGTGCATGCCCTGAATCTAAGGACTGACTGTGCTAGGTACAAACTAAACTGGAAATTACTCACAGTAATTTTCCAGCATTTTGGACTGGTTTTTACCCATGTGGCCAAATGGAATTACAATGATCAGCAGAATGAATTAAATCTCAAATTTGATTTAATGCACTTCCTATAAAATAATAGATCAATTGATTTATAATGTGCCATCAAATCAGTGTGGACTCTTAGTGACCACACTGATAGATTTTCTCCAGGAATAAAATTTAAAACCTTAACATAATTCTTCATCAGATACAGTGGTACCTCGGTTCATGAACGCTTCTGTTCATGAACAATTCGGTTCACGAACAGCTCCGTTCGCAAAATTTTGCCTCCGTTCACGAATGCCGGATCGGGTGATGAACAGGATCAGCGGCCATTTTCCCTCCCATGACACATGTTGCGGCTTCCTGTAGGGAGGGGGACTCTCCCTCCAAGCAGTAACCACCTCCCCACCTACCTTCCTGTCCTCCACGCCAGAAGTCGCGTCGAGCAAGGTTAGCTTTCTCTCTCTTCGTACTGTACTTTGTGTCATATTTTTGCGGTTTAAAAACAAACAAACATATGATGGCTGGTGTGGGTCTTCCGGGCTGTGTGGCCATGGTCTTGAAGTCTTGTTTCCTAACGTTTCGCCAGCACCTGTGACTGGCATCTTCAGAGTGCAGGAGCACAGACAGGAGCAGTTCTCTCTGTGCCCAGGGTGAAGTGACCCTTCTGTGGGTATTTATAGAGATCTGGGGGTGTCGGTGGGGTTGGGTTACTGAGTGGCTGCTTGTTTTGGAGTCAGCATCTGTGTGTATTTTCCTGGGGATTAGGCAGGGTTTTTTCTTCTACTGAATTGTTAATGAGGGGCTGCTGGGGGTGATTAGCAAGTTCATTGTGTGAACTGTTCACATGTCCTGGTGGTTGAGCTGAGTTCGTTGACCTTTTGCAGGCTGTATTTTTCAGGATTGGTAGCCAGGTTTTGTTGATTTTTAGACTCTCCTCTTTTTTATTGAAACTGTGCTGGTGTTTGTGAATCTCAATGGCTTCCCGGTATAGCCTGGTATAGAGGCTGTTGGTGTTGTCCAGTATCTCTGTGTTTTCAAATAGGATTTTGTGTCCAGTGTGCTTGAGAGCATGTTCAGCTACTGCAGATTTTTCTGGTTGCTGTAGTCTGCAGTGTCTTTCGTGTTCTTTTATCCTGGTATGGATGCTGCGTTTTGTGGTCCCAATGTATACTTGTCCGCAACTGCATGGTATGCGGTATACTCCTGCGGCGGTGAGGGGATCCCTTTTGTCTTTTGCTGATTTTAGCACTTCTTGTACTTTTCTGGTGGGTCTGAAGATTGTTTGGAAATTGTGTTTTTCCATCAGTTTTCCCATGCGGTCTGTGACCCCTTTGATATAGGGCAGAAATACTTTATTGGTGGGTGGCTGTTTTTCTTCTTCAGTCGCATGTTGCTTTCTTGGTTTGATGGCTCTTTTTATTTCATTCTTGGGGTAGCCATTCGCTTGTAGGACCCAGTTAAGGTGGTTAAGTTCAGAGTTTAGGAATTGGGTTTCGCAGATCTGATTGGCACGATGCATGAGGGTTTTGATAATGCCTCTTTTCTGACGTGGGTGGTGGTTGGAGTTTTTGTGTAGGTACCGGTCTGTGTGGGTGGGTTTTCTGTAGACTTTGTGTCCTAATTTGAGGTCTGGTTTGCGTATGACCAACGCATTTCCATTTCCATTTCCAAATAAGGGGTGAGATAGCAAGGATCCTACGGAGAGCAAAGCCCCCCACCAGCAACATAACGAGGAAAGAGAGAAATGCCATAGAAACCCTCAGTTCGGACCCCGATATCATCATCCTGCCAGCTGACAAGGGCAACGCCACGGTAATTATGAAAACAGATGAATACAAAGACAAAGTTAGAGAACTACTAGACCCCACCACATACAGAAAACTAAAACAGGATCCGACCAGCAAAATCATGAAACAAACCAACACCCTGACGAGGAACTCCTCCCTTCACCCCAACGCACTTCAACACATATGCAAGACAGAAGCCCTTACACCCAGACTATACGGACTCCCCAAAATCCACAAAGACTCGATCCCACTCAGACCCATCGTAAGTGCCATTGGCTCCCCGACATATGAATTATCCAAACACCTGGCCACCCTTCTACAGACCCACGTGGGACAGACTCCAGCCCATATCAGAGACTCAGGACATTTCATCGAGAAAATCAGCACCCTGAAACTCAACCCCACAGACAAACTGGTCAGCTTTGACGTGGTCTCCCTGTTCACTAAGGTACCAGTGAGGGACACCCTGGCACTCATCAAACAGATTTTTCCAGAAGACATCACAGCCTTATTTCAGCACTGCCTAACAACCAGTTACTTCCTATGGGACAATGAGTACTATGAACAGATGGACGGTGTCACCATGGGAAGCCCCCTGAGCCCAGTCGTAGCAAATTTCTACATGGAACATTTTGAAAAACGGGCTTTAGAAACCGCACCCGTTACCCCAACAGTCTGGTTCCGATTTGTGGATGACACCTTCGCAATTTGGAGTCAGGATGAAGAAGACCTACAGAAGTTCCTGAACCACCTAAACAGCATCCACCCCAATATACAATTCACCATGGAAAAAGAAGTGGATGGCCAAATTCCATTTCTAGACACGTTGGTCATACGCAAACCAGACCTCAAATTAGGACACAAAGTCTACAGAAAACCCACCCACACAGACCGGTACCTACACAAAAACTCCAACCACCACCCACGTCAGAAAAGAGGCATTATCAAAACCCTCATGGATCGTGCCAATCGGATCTGCGAAACCCAATTCCTAAACTCTGAACTTAACCACCTTAATTGGGTCCTACAAGCGAATGGCTACCCCAAGAATGAAATAAAAAGAGCCATCAAACCAAGAAAGCAACATGCGACTGAAGAAGAAAAACAGCCACCCACCAATAAAGTATTTCTGCCCTATATCAAAGGGGTCACAGACCGCATGGGAAAACTGATGGAAAAACACAATTTCCAAACAATCTTCAGACCCACCAGAAAAGTACAAGAAGTGCTAAAATCAGCAAAAGACAAAAGGGATCCCCTCACCGCCGCAGGAGTATACCGCATACCATGCAGTTGCGGACAAGTATACATTGGGACCACAAAACGCAGCATCCATACCAGGATAAAAGAACACGAAAGACACTGCAGACTACAGCAACCAGAAAAATCTGCAGTAGCTGAACATGCTCTCAAGCACACTGGACACAAAATCCTATTTGAAAACACAGAGATACTGGACAACACCAACAGCCTCTATACCAGGCTATACCGGGAAGCCATTGAGATTCACAAACACCAGCACAGTTTCAATAAAAAAGAGGAGAGTCTAAAAATCAACAAAACCTGGCTACCAATCCTGAAAAATACAGCCTGCAAAAGGTCAACGAACTCAGCTCAACCACCAGGACATGTGAACAGTTCACACAATGAACTTGCTAATCACCCCCAGCAGCCCCTCATTAACAATTCAGTAGAAGAAAAAACCCTGCCTAATCCCCAGGAAAATACACACAGATGCTGACTCCAAAACAAGCAGCCACTCAGTAACCCAACCCCACCCACACCCCCCCCAGATCTCTATAAATACCCACAGAAGGGTCACTTCACCCTGGGCACAGAGAGAACTGCTCCTGTCTGTGCTCCTGCACTCTGAAGATGCCAGTCACAGGTGCTGGCGAAACGTTAGGAAACAAGACTTCAAGACCACGGCCACACAGCCCGGAAGACCCACACCAGCCATCGTATGCCGGCTGTGAAAGCCTTCAACAATACAAACAAACATATGGTTCAGAACGGATTAAACGTAATTACATTGAACCTTATGGGGAAATTTGATTTGGTTCACGACCAGAGTCGCGGAACGAATTAAGTTCGTGAACCGGGGTACCACTGTACCTCACTATTTCCTGCCTCCTGCACTAAGAAGCAAATCATTTCATTCTCATGCATGAAGCAGATTGTTAACCCCTTCTGTGTGCACTCTTTTTCTGTTTTTTCCTTTAGCAAAGGAAGGGTTACAATCACACTGTTGATTTCTCTCCTTATCAGAAAGCTACTTCACTTAGAACTGAAAAAATTATCTCCTGCTCATCCCCAGTGAAGCAGCAAAGACATCAATGCCAACAAATCCCTAGCATAGAACGAACAGAAGGACCTGAGAATGCAGAAAAAACCCAAACAGAGGTCATGTTTTTCCCTGGAACTGCACACACCCCTCATAGATACAGGGAAAGAGGAATGGGGCAAGCTTTTTGCTGATCGACTGGTGCCCACAGCCTAGGATACAGTTTGTGCTATGCTCTTGAACTTACTATTTTCACACTAACAGAAAAATGCCATTTAGGCCTGGTATGCAAAACAGCCATATAACATCAACTTCAACAATTTTATTATTTGCTTACAGGGATTACAACTTTCAAGGGCCGCTACTTACACAGTCATGATTACAAGAGTCCCGATGAATTTACAGGAAAAAGAGTCATTGTGGTTGGCATTGGGAACTCAGGGGTGGACCTTGCTGTGGAAATAAGCCACACAGCGCAACAGGTTTGGATCCACATGTCTTGTTTTATATTAATGTAGGGCATCTGGGTAAGGAATTAATTAGGAATGTGTTCTGAAAATTGTAAATGTCCACTGCCCTTGTGAATCTCATGCCCCAAAAAGTCTGGTGATACCAAACCTATTACATGGAGGGAGTTACTTTGAAAATATCCATAGGATATTTAGTAGAATGTGATAAAGGTGGTGGAACAACCATTTTGAAACAAAGGAAAACCTGGCTAAAGTATTGTCTGTGATACAACTGGCAAGCTCCCTCTTGCTCATCTCCAGAGAATTTTTTTTAAAGCTTTTCCTCCAACTTTTGCTTGTATACAATATGTGTACAGCTTAGAAAAGGAAGTTAACTCTAAGCAATCTGCTTCCTTCCAGGTTTCTTGACACCTGGGCTAAGTTACTGTTTATGAGATAAGTTGTCAACTGACTCACCTGCTATCTTTTGATTGTTTATGCCTACTTTCCCATCCTCCCTACAGTTTTAGAATTGTGTTAATTTTGTGATATACCTGGGGTTAATTTCAATGATCCATTGACTGCCCACTGTGAAACTGTTGCCTCTGACAGGATAAGCCTTTGGTGCAGAAATATGCTGCTGACTTTCAGCTCAGCATGTGGGCTGGAATGAAGAGGCTTAATTGGCCATTTTAAAGAAGAACTATCAGATAGAGTACAAAAGAAGCCGATTCATCAACACATTCCAGGCGTTAATCTAAGTCTGCTGGGTATCAGCGGAGACTCCAAGAGTTGCATCAGCAAGCAGGAAGAGAAGATGCCACTATTCTCTTTCATTTCTTTCTCATGTCAGAGAAGTCAGACTGATGCCAGTGAAAATTAGCACAGGTCTGCCATCTACCTGAGAAAAGTTGCCCCAATACACATAAGGCCTATGACTGTATTGCGGAATCTGCCCACTTCACAGATGAACACCTTGCTAAGATCTTACCTTCAGAGCATCAATGAAGTATCATACTTGTGGGGAAGAGGGCATTTTATAATTAGATATCTTTAATGGTTTAGATCAGGCCTGTTGGGGAAATGACTCCATTCCATTTGCCTGGGGCCCAGAGGTTGGAGTAACCAAACCTTACATGGAGTTCAGACATGAGAAGATATACATCAACATTTATTCACTCCAGCTACTAGAGAAGATGGTGTATTTTGCCTGTTGCTTTCCTCCTGATCCCCTTTATTTGGCAGAGTTCAGCCATCTAATTTAGATGAACTATTTTCCAAAACAAGGAGAAATGTCATGAAAAGGAACCTTGTGTAAAGATAAAGGAATTAAAGTCTTAATTAAACCTTAATTAAAGTTCTGAAAGAACCACAAATATGCAAATCTCTTGGCTCCTCCAGCAGCAAGGAGGAAGGACTTAACATTCAGAGTGATGATCTAAGATAAGACATCATGCTAAACAACATCCTGTCTCTGATTCAATCAAGTATTTGATTAGGCAACGCAAGCAAAAATTAAAATTGGAATGAAGGAAATCTGTAACATCAATAAGATAGGACTTAGCAGGTATATCTGAACAATTAATAAGCAGTTTAAGGAAATGTCAAAATGAATGTTCAGTATAGGTCAAGCAACCAGTGAAGCATATGATTCTAACATACAGAATGCATCTAACATTGAAAAAGTTTAAGAAGTTATTTCAGATATCAAGAGAAGCTTGGCAGATTTACAAGAGCAGCTTAGAAGAAACCATCTAAGGTTCAGAAGTCTTAAAACAAAATGCTGAGAATGCTGGCATAATCGGTTACATGGCTGCAAGAATTAACATTTTTTTTCTGATCTAAAACTATTGGATCAGGATATTGAATGCGCCCACAGTTTATTCCTAGGCTCATAAAGATACAAAGCCAAGAGATATTATAATAACATTTTTCAGTGTTCAGACGCGAGACAAAATTATTCAAAAGGTATTGAGCTGCAAGAAATAATTGGAAATAGTTATTTCAGGTTATCAGGCAAGCTACTTTACAGAATAGAGAACATTCAACCTCCTTACTGAGCAACTTACTGAAAGAGGAGTAAGATAGAAGTCGGGGTTTCCATTCAAACCAAGGAAGGGTAATACTTTTTATGCTTCAAGAAATGAACAGAGCTTTGGATGATCTTAAGAAAGCCATCTGCCTTGTCAGTGTGGTTTAGCTAACCATCAAAAATTGATTATAAGTAAAGTTATCCATTCAAATCACTCTAGTTTTATTCTAAAACAAAATGTATTTTATTCTAAAACAAAATCTCCCTATTAGGAAATTATTGAATATTATACAAATTAGCAAAACTAATCCATTTTCACTAGTCATATATTCCTTAGGTATATTTAAAGCTTTTGCTTCTCTGAACTACAATTTTGAAAACAAGTATTAAAGAAATTTAAATTTGGGGCTGGCTTTTGCAAGATGATTGATCACGTTTATGGACCAACTAAGACTCAACAGTTATGACTCAGATTCTATTAATATTTCAAAAGGTACTAAGCAGAGCTGTTCTTGTATCACCTTTATTGTTCAACCTAGCTATAGAAGCACTGGCAACAGCACGATTGATCCAATGATCAGATTTATGGGATACAAGTAGTCTTTGTTTAGCAACTGCCTCGTATAGCAACTGTTTGCAGTTATGATGGTGATGGAAAAGTAACCTTGTGAGCAATCCTCACATTTATGACCTTTGCAGATCTGTAAAGCAAAGGAAAGCTGAAGTAATATTGTAAGCACAGTTGCAGTTTCACTTAGCGACCGCTTCATTTAACAACCAATTTTCTGGTCTTAATTATGGTTGCTAAATGAGGACTACCTGTATAATTGGGTGACAAGACATATCTTTGAAATTTATTTCCAGGTGATGTGGTTCTGACTCTTTCAATGCCTCCCATTCAGTTAACTACAGATAGTCCTCACTTAACAACCACATAGGGACCGGAAAATTGGTCATTAAGAAGGGTGGTTGTTAAGTGAGTCACCATGTGACCAGACCAGATTTTATGACCATTATGGTCGTTAAGCGAATCACATGGTTGTTAAGCAAATCACATAATCATTAAAAGAATCCAGCTTCTCCAATGGACTTTTTTTGCTGGAATTTGCTTAATGATCACGTGATTCGCTTAATGACCATGTGATTTGCTCAATGACTGAAGTGATTTGTTTAATGACCTCAGTGATTTGCTTAATGACCATTGTAAAAAAGGTCACAAATCATGATTGTGTGACTATGAGGGGTGGCATGATGGTTTGTGACAGTCGTAAGTGCAAGTACAGGTTGTAAAGCACTCTTTCTGAGGCCGTGGTAACTTCAAACTGTCATTAAACGAATGGTTGTTAAGCGGGGACTACCTTTATGTCAGAAAAGTGTTAGAGGAATTCACAGAGATGTCAGGACTATCAGTAAATTTCCACAAATGACATTTGATGTATTTTCATACCCCCCCAATTTTTTAAAAAGAAAATCAATAATTATATAACAAAATGGAAGAAATTAAACAGGGAAATGAAAAGTTGGGCTAAAAATATTTCAATAGTTTAGGACAAATTACAGTAGATAAAATTAAAATCCTTTCAAGGCTCAATTTTCTATTTCAGTGCCTCCCAGTGGAAATTCCAGAATGGGTTATAAAATATTGGCAAAAAAAAAAAAAAGCTTCTGCTTTTATGAGACAAAATGGAGAATTAATAAAAAGATTTTATAGAGACTTCAGAAGAAGCAGGGAGGCTGGGGCATACCCAACTGCAGACTATTAGCATCAAACGGTACAGTTAGGGCATATAATTCCATTCATTTTGGAAGACCCTTCTAAACAATGGTTCCAAAATGAAACTATATTAGAGGCCAATAATTTTACAAATCAATGGTTCTTTCACCCAAAACATTTTTTTCAGAATAAACAAGATTGAAAATGTTTTTACCAAAATTATGCTCCAAATTTGGAAGAATAAGTATATAGCCTTGATAAAGAATGTTTCTGTAAGTTCTTTAATAACATATGTAGAACATGTCTGGTTCATATGAAACTTTTGAGAGGACACAACCTTTTTGGAATGAAATATAGAATGAACCTCTCAAGAACAGATAGATGATGGATCGGTGACAAGCTACTGTGGTGTTTCAACAGATGGATAGGTGACAAGCTACCGTGGTATTTCTGGTATGAACTTAAAAATGTACTGGGAAATAAGCTTCAGCAATTCATCCTTACACCAATTTTGAGAATTTAATACCTAGTTATCTAGAACAACCAAAAAGAACAATTTCAAAAATGTATAGACTACTGTTGCAATTAGAAATAGGAGATCCACCTCTTGGTGTAAAGGAAGCTTGGAATACCAATTTTGGTAAACCCATACAGGAGACAGATTGGCAGGCATTATGGAAATCGGGTGGATTCACCTCAGCATCAGTGCCATAACTTCAGTGGAAGGTTATACGTCACTGACACTTGACACCTGTCAGATTGGCATATATAGATACCATAACTATTCTTCCAAATGTTGGAGCTGTTGTCAACAAAAAGGGTCTTTCTTTCATTTGTAGTGGTCATGTGATAAAGCTTTTTATGCCCTTTTGGCATAAAATGTTTAATTTTAGCAGCTAAATTAATAATTGCCCAGCATTGGAAAACTTTAGGTAATTTAACAAATGAGATATGGATTAACAAGGCGCCAATTGCTATGTTAAAAAAGATTACAGATAAAGTTAAAATAATAAAACACCAGAGGCAGGAACCACAATTCTATCAAATTTGGGCAGACTTTATATTTTATCTCAGTTACAATAGACCTATTATTGGCAACACTTTTAATATATATTCAATATGAATGTGTATACTACCTATCTACTTTTTAGAAAATCTTTTGTTTTTATTTTATATATCTTTTTTCTCTATACATCTTGTGTTCATATCACTCAGTTACTTGACAATATTTGTTAACCACAATTCAATAATAAAAACAGGGGGAAATAAACTAAATGGGGGCTTACAGGAACCCTCTGTGAACTTTTTTCCCAAAGAAGTTCATGTATGGTTTTATTATCAGAAACAGATATAGGAAATCCTTCTTTAGGTTTGAATGAAACTAGAGAGATTGATCAGCAAACGTTGCAGTGATCTGGGGGATTTCTGTCAGCCTCTATGCAGGAATTATATTTGAAGGTTTTGCACTGATGGTATTTAACCCCCCTAAGAATTGCACAAATATCTCATAATTTTCCAACAGAATGTTGGAGGGGTTATAAACAGAAAGAAACATTCTTTCACTTTGATGGACAAGTGAAAAAGTATCAGATTTTTGGAACAAAGTTTTTGACAAATGTTATAATTAAAGAAAGAATTAAATGTTCATATTCGATGGATGGGGACTAAACAGTCAAAGAAGTACTACATTTTTACTTTTGGCAGTTGAATTGTTAATCACTCAGCACTGGAAAGATCTGGCTAATTTATCAGCTGAAATTGGTATAGTAAAATTTGATCAGTGGCTTTGTGTTAGATGAAGTTCATATGTTGAAGAAACTATTGTTAAAATTTTATTTTTAAAAAACATATTTAACCATGCCTGTCAATCCATAGACCCATACTGGCTCTATAGTTTGCAATCCCCTCTGGTGCTATGGGAGCAGAGTTGGGACTACCGATGGCCACCTTTTGTACCTAGGACCCATCTCAGAGTATACTGAACTTCTATAACTCACCATTAATAATCAGGAGTCCCTCCAACTTTATTTAGCCTCCCTGTTATATTTCCACCATATTTTACATTTCTACCATATTTCACAAAACACATATTCAGTGGGATAAAGCTAATATCACCTTTAATGATCTGGCATGCAAGACTTACAGCTTGAAGATTTTCAAACCCTCAATTCTCACTACCCCAGGGCAGAATGCCATCCTATCCTGCATGCCAAAAATTCTGACTATACCAATGTATTATCAGTCTTATTCCTGGAGCTCAAATTCCCATAAAATACCACTAACAATGTCAAATGCAGTTACCCTGCCTGAAAGAAATTATCAATTAGAATTTACAGAAAGCTCCTCCTCCTGTTCAGCCAATGCTCCTACCTTTTCTATTAGGAAGACTAATAGCTCCCTGCATGAATATGGGATCCTGAACTCTGTAAATCTTGGAAATCACTATCCTTTCCAAGTATTCAAGTATTTCCAAATTCTTGAAATGGCTGCATAAGGCATGCATTTTTACCAAATTGGATCCCAGAGGGCTTACAGTGTGAGTCACATGAAAGAGAGTCATTAATATTTAAGTGTCTTTGATACTTGTAACAGCAAGTCTGAATACAAGTAAGGCTGTTCAGATTGGTTACAGTCCTTTGGTGGTCATGTGATAATCATGTTTTTCAGGATTTCGTGGAAAAGTTTTTATTTCTCTAGATTTTTTGGTATCAACATATCTAGATTTTTCAGCATCAGCACCATCTTCTTGAAAGTCTGAAACATGATTTTGAAGTCCAAACTGACCACAAGACTTTGGAACACTTAAAAAATTTTCACAAGTTCACACAGTACCAACTCAAGTGGACACAATTCTGTTCTTGTTTTAACATTCTTATTTCTTACTTTCCTAGCTCAAATAATGAAAAAAATTGATGCTTTATCAGCCAGAATATTTCTTACTTTGTACCTCCAATTCCCAATCTGTACCTGGAAAACTTGGTTCCCCAAACAACTGGCCCACCCTTGGGATAGAAAGGAAATTACTTCCCCAACTGATCAAGGTCATATGAACCAAGATGAGACCTATATATAGACTCAGATACAATAGATGACCTTCAGTGTGTTTCCTTTGTCTTCTCCCTCTCTTTTCTTGAGAATGAAGAAACTGTACTATGCCATTCTGGTGGCAGTTGAACTCTTCTTTATAGTAGCCATTCCCTGTTATTGTCATGGCCTCAGGGCCAGGCTCCAAGATGCGGGCATAGATTCAGCAGACACTGAATCAAACACTGATGCCCTTTCAGATCCTTCCTCAGCCAGCACCCATCCCTTTTTGGCCAACATGTGTGTCAAAGAGTGGGGAAGACCCCCTCCCCCGCCTGAGAATCCTGCGCTCTGCCAGAGTAAGCACCTTGTAAGTAAGTGGCAAGACGCTGACTTTGCAAGTAAGTCTGGTGCCTCATTATTGGCAACTGCTGAGCAAGGAAAGCTTCAGCTGTCACACTGGGCGGGGAGAAGATTTAAACCATGCAGGGACTGCCTTCTGTTGCTGGAAGCAACTTTGGTATCTGGCTTTGCATGTTTTCTTGCTGCTGACTCCTGCTACATATTTGACTTCAGCATGTTTCTGGCTCTTTCCTTGGTGCTTTTCAAGATGTTGTGTGTTTTCTGATAATGGACTGACTGAACTGTCTTATGTCTTCTCTTCAGCCTCCAGTAAGCTGTGGTGCATATGCCTGATCTTTGTTCTACTTCCCAACTCCCCTCCTGTCATCTCTCCCATCTGCCTATGCTTGTGCTCTCCTCATACCTCTTCCTCACCATCTGCTGCCCTTTCTCCAGCCAAGATTTCCCAATGCCTTCACAAGCCTCGCTGAAAACCCACCACTCCAGCTGCTCATATTAGTACTCTCCTTGTGCCTCCTCTTGCTTCCCCACTTTTGCATCTGTTACCAAGCCCCTTCTACGTATGTGTTCCCTCCCTAGCACCTCTGTCTGCACTTACCTACACCCTACTTGTATCTTGCTGCCAATTGTATGAGCATTTATCTCTTCCGCTGAAGCCAGGATCTGAAAGTTATGATCTCCCCATCACCCCTAAAACAGCTCATCTTTTAATTAAGCAGGTTTTCTGGAACCATAACTTGCCCAATCATCTTATTTCTGATACAGGGACACAATTCATGGCACTGTTTTGGAAAGCTCTATTGGATGTAAAGCTGTCTTCAGCATCCACAGTTGAATGGTGAAATTAAGAGACAAATGCCATCATACAGCAATACTTTTTTACTGTGTAATCTACCGGCTAGACAATGGACCCGACCTTTTACCTATGGCTGAGTGTTGTTATAATAACACATTTCATGCCTCAGATGTCATTATTTCAGGCAACATATAGTTGCCACCTATGCTTGCTGCTTCCAGAACTTCTCCCATTTTAGAGACTGCCTCTTTTTTCAAGAGCTTCACACTCTTATCATCTTTTCAAAAATAACTGAATTGTGCCAAAGCCCTCTGTCGCCTGTCATTTCCAGGAAGCTCTCTCCATCCAGTTGCTACTGGACGTTATACCAAATTTGTCACCTCCACACAAATGTCTACAAAGCTAGAAGACAAGTCTGTTGAACCAGTTCAATCCTGTGGCTTTTTGCCTACAATTTCTATCTGTACTGAAAATACATCCAGTTTCCCACCAGATACCCTAGGCTTGCAATAACCCCTATCCACTTCTGCCCTAACCACCCCACTTTTGGTCAAATGGAGGAAGAATGTGGATTTTCAGTATATGTGATATAGACTAGAATAGCTGATTCACTGGAAACTCTACCAAGACACTGAATATTTAAGGGAAACAGCAGGGAATGTAAATGCACCATGTTTCTCTCAGTAGTACCATGTGCAGCTAACATGGTGATCATCAGACATAACTAGCAAAGAGACAGAAAAACAGTAAAAGTAACACAAATTTGCATTATCCACAAATACATCATCTTTGTATTCCTGATTAGAATTAAATATTGCAACACTGAAAATAATACAGGAAAAGTGTTCGAAATCTTCTCTACAACAATTTATCCTAGGTCAAAGAATTATTCATTTCACTTTTCCATCTCTATTTGTTTTATAAATACTGGCATCTTGCAGATACTTTAGTAATGGTTTGGGGAACAGCAAAAAATACTAGTAAGAAAAAAAATGTTAGTGGTTTTATTAGTTTAAGATACTGTCTTTCTCTATGTTGTCCAGGTTTTTCTCAGCACTCGCCGAGGAGCATGGATATTCAGCCGTGTTGGTGATAAAGGCTATCCATTTGATGCTGTATTCACTACTCGATCTAATTTACTCCTGAAACAGTGTCTTCCCATGTCCAAGATCAATCAGTTGATAGAGTACAAATTAAATAGCAGATTCAATCATTCCCATTATGGCTTGAAACCTGAACACAGGTATCCTACAATAATATGCTACTTTGCCTTCTTTTACACCTTAATTCAATAAATTTGTATTTCACATTTCTTCCAGCACATAGCTCAAGCTGCTGTACATTGATAAATATTGCTGCTAAATATTGACCAGACCATTATTTAGCACTAGTAAGTGGGTAACTACAGCATCTGCCACAAGCCTCGACAGAATGGCAAATTCTTGGATACTAGCTACCTCTTCTGTTTACAAAGGATATGTTAGAACTACAATGTTCAGCAGAGATGGGCAGAGGATGGCCGAGGACCAGGTGGCTCCTTAGATGTTTCAGCTTTCCCCTGAGAAAACTTTATTCATTAAGAGGCCTATTTGCTCAATGCTTTGAACCCTCAATAACCCATGTTTTCTGTTGTGGTGTAGAGAGTAAAGAGGACAATCTTGATGGAGAGAGCGAAGATCCATTAACAAGGCAATGGGTAGATAAACATTACTTACGCCCAGGCAAGGGGATAAAGCTACAAAAATGTCTCAAACAGGCAACACCCCCTAATTCACATGATATATAAAAGAGGGAGCAGGAGAAGCACATTTATAAAAATAGATTTAGGCCTACATGGCATCTGTTTCTTGGTCTGGTCTACTTTGTAGGGCTGACAGGTAATGCTTTGAGGTCATCTGATCCAAGTCATGGGGCCCTCAGCTACCTACAGTTCTGGACTGAGCTGCAATCCTCTGAAAGTCTAGGACCCCTGAGCTCTTGTTTGCCCTGAGATAATTGGATCCTAAGATTTGGATTAATTCTCTGATGAAGACCTATCCATCGGGAATCTAGAGTCTTAAGTAGAACTTCATTTACAGCTTTCTCATCCCTTTAAACAACCCAAAATAGCAGCGCTAGGAAGAAATTGATTCCCTCTTTGTCTGTGCAACATTGCTCAGAATTATTGGCTTTTTGTCCTTAAGCAGCAACTGGAAGCCAGCAATCTGAAACAATGTTACTGGATGAATGGAAACCTTGGGGTGGGGTGGGGTGGGGAGGGTGGGTAATGTGTGATTGAGGTCATGTCTCTCTGGCTCTCAAAATACCAGTAGGTAATCTGTGTGGCCCTTGTGGCCAAAACATTGTATATTCCTCATCTAGAATTTAATTTCCAGGTATTAAAATATCTAGTAATTATTTTAATATCTCATTTCCTGATTGAAAAGTTGGGTGCTGCTTTTCAAAGAACCAGACATAAGCAGTTTTGAAGTGATTGTTTTAACACCACTAGTGTTCATTTAAGCACTCATTGATTCCAGGACTATGACTTTACACAAATAGTTTTTTTTAAAAAAACGATCTATTTATTTATAAGACTGATTTGGCCACCTATCTTATACAATAATCATACGAGGCTCACCACAAAATCAATAAAACAATAAAATATTTCATTCATAAAACAATAAAACGCTTCCTACCATGGTGCCATGATAACCAATTTTAATGATAATACAAACGTTTTATCAATGGCACAGAATCTTTGATAAATGCTTGAGGTAGCATGTAAATGGCATCTCTTCCATCCCAGGCTATTCTGAGAACAGTATTAGCTATTTAATTTATTGAGTGGCTGTGCATACACTATAGCAGGCAAGATCTCATCCAGTCTCCAGTTGTCATGCCAAATTCCTAAATATTCAACGATACCTTTCCTGTATGACAGTGCCTTGCTGTTTCATGATGTTTGTATTTTTCTTTAGTCTGTGAAGCTTTGTATGTCTTTTTCCCAGCTTTTTCCTCTTTCTCTCTCCTCTTAAATAAAGCTGAAAAATAAGTTATTCCTCTGAAGTAAGACTTGCCCAGCTCTCTTCCACGGTGACAGAATATATTGTTCCAGATAGCTTAAGAGTTATCCAGAACAAGATACGGGAGATCAGTGGAATATTCAGCTGACCCAAGAACAAACTGTGGGTGAACCCTACATAGGCAGACTTGTCTGATGGACAGTATGGGGTCTCCTTGAAATAGATCTGCTAAATTATGCTGTGCTGGTATGGTCTTTCTCTGATCACCCCTTCTAATTTTGCTTTTGGCAAGGTTTCTATTGACATTGTTTTAGCTCCTTTGCATCCCTATCACCATTTTATTTTTCCTCTTACAGAGTTTATAGCCAGCATCCAACCATTAATGATGACCTCCCAAACAGCATCATTTCGGGGAGAATTGTCATAAAATCAAACATCACAGAGTTTACTGATACTGCTGCCATCTTTGAAGATGGTTCAAAGGAAGAGGATATAGACTCTGTTCTCTTTGCTACGGGATACAGTTTCTCATTTCCTTTCCTTGGGAGCTCTATGAGGGTTATTGAAAATCAGATTTCCCTATATAAATTTGTCTTCCCTCCTCATCTGGAGAAACCCACTCTGGCGATCATTGGTCTTGTACAGCCTTTGGGGGCCATCATGCCCATTGCAGAACTGCAAGCTCGCTGGGCTACACGTGTCTTTAGGGGTAAGGTTTTTCAAAGTTTTTCTGGATATTGATGTATTAATCTTGGACACTGGGTTCACACAGTATACTTATCATGGGGTTAACTGGATTATATTGAAGTCATCTGATTGCCTGGGTTTGTGCAACATACCAAATGAGAAGCAACTACACTAGCTGGATTAGCATAACATTCTGAACAACAGATCAACCAACCATATACCTCAGTGAAACCAGCTATACTTTCAGAATGAAAATACGAACCATGATTATAAATGGATACTTTTGATTGTACTAGACATTTCTGGCGTTAAATATTTTTAAGTCAGATCAATTGCCTTATCTAATGAAGAGCTGCCGTTGGAGCAACCTCCTTATATGGACTTGCTTCAGAAACTTTGTTCCCATTTGACCAGCTAACCTTAATTATGCATAACACATCACAGAGGAAAAGATAATTCCATCCATTCTTGATAGGAAGTTTTAATTTAGCTGAATGAAAGTGTTTCCAGAAATCCTTTATCTTCATTTCCCTTTCTTTAAAACCTTCCTTCATTCAGATCTGTTAAAGTATTGTCTCTTCATCTTTGTCCCTCTTTTTTAGGACTTGCTAAGCTGCCATCAACAAGTGAGATGGTTTCTGATATTATTATTAATAAGGACTCCATGGCTAAAAGGTATATGTTTCAATTGTTGAAATGCATATTAGTATTCTAATATTAATACTTCCTTTAAGCATAATAATTGGTAAGAATGTAGATTAGGTAAGTGATCTTCTGCTACTAAAACATACCTGCAGCCTTTTCTAAGCAGGTGACACTGTCAGGCTTCCCAAGGCCTGAAGCTTCTTAGAGACATCCATAGGGGTAGAAACTAAATCTTTATTATATTTCAGGAACAACAGTCAGTTGTTGTTGACTGAGCGGCTGAGGCTCAGTGACAGAACTTAGATTTCCTCCCAGATGAAATCCAGCACTTTTTCCCCCATATTCATTCTCTTTGTAATGGATCTCTTGCCTTCCATTTCTCATGCTCACTCATGATTGTCTGTTGCACGTTTACATTCTCAGCATTCCTGCTCTGAGAATTTCTTGCCACAAACAGAGTCCTCACAGATACACTCAAAGAAAGAACTGGACTGCCATTTTTGTTTTCTATGAATGTCTGTGTGTGCCCAGAAGCATTTTTCTAAATTAAAGATGATGCAGGAGGCTGGCATTTTGTTTGGCGAAATAAGATCTTTACAAATAAATACTGGTGGTATTTATTTATGTATTTATAGGCTGCCCAACTCCATCCCAACTCTGGGTGGTATACAACTTAGGACAATTAAAAATAGAAGACAAAGATCATACAACACAAACATCCAAAAAAGAACACCAGCGATACCAAAACAAACATCCCACCAAGCACTGTAGCACAAGGTCTTGTTTTTATACAGAAAGTTGCTGCTCCTTTCAAAGAGCATTAGATCTGGGTTGAAAAAATAGGACTAGCACTTCCTGGGACTAGTGTCCCAGGAAGATTCAGCAATAATGTAATGGCAAACATATTGTGGCCATTATGCAAATCTGAAATCTAGAAATCTGAATTGTGTTCAAACCACATGAAAAATAAGTAACAACGAGAAAAACAGAGACACTGAGCTGAGGAAGGAAAGCAGGGCTTGATCTGGACCAAAATCTGCCATAACTTTCCCTGATTCCCTCAACTATGCACATCAGAAGATAAAGATGCCACCACTTGGTAAGTGGTGTTTGGGTATAGCCCAAACTGATATCTCCACTGCCACCAGTTATGCCTGATTTTATTTTCATATCCTGTAGTGAGTCTTCTAGATCAGTCCAACATTTAAATGGTAGTTTAATCGAGGAGGAGGAGGAGAAAGCAACCATTGTCACAATCTGAGGACTTCCACGTGAAAAGGAAAATCCAATGAAAAAAGGTCAAAGAAAATGATAGAAATGGAAAGAAAATAAATAGGAATGACACCCTTCTTTGAAAACAGATTGAAATGGGATTTCACTTTAGGAAATATTGAAGATCATTGCTATGGAAACTCTGTGCTAGCCTAGGTGCTCCCTGTGAGGTCTATGTTTACTCTTGCAGTACTTGCCCTCTGAAACATCTTCTGCCCTAAAATATACCTGGCCCTACCCCAGTTGCGTTTAAAAGAGCTTTGAAAACCTGGCTCTTACTCCAGGCCTTGGGTTAGAGTGGGTGGCAGGTTCTGTGTGTTGCACTGTTTTTCATTGGTTGATTTTTCGTCCACTATTTGGGTTTTTTAGATTGTATTTTGTGATTGTGTTTACTGTATGCCATCCAGAGTCATTGTAGAATTGGGCTGCCTTGTAAACAATTCCTCCTCCCCCCACCCTCCATCTGTCTCTTTCAGGTATGTGAAAAGTCAACGCCACACCATCCAAGTGGACTACATTGACTATATGGACGAACTGGCTTCTCTGATTGGGGCCAAGCCCAGCATATGGTCCCGGTTTATCACAGATCCCAAGCTGGCCAGGGAGATTTTCTTTGGGCCATGTACTCCATATCAGTATCGCTTGCAAGGACCAGGAAAATGGGATGGAGCCAGGAAAGCTATCCTGACCCAGCATGAAAGGATCTTGAAACCCTTGAGAACTAGGCCAGTTAATCAAGCAGACAACAACGCCTCGGTGCCCCTTTGGCTTAAGTTGGCTGGCCTTCTTGTTGTGTTTGCTGCAATTTGGACTTTTTTTTAAGTACTAAAAAGTCCTATCTGTTAATATCAACCCCAACATACCTAGATATTGGTTTTATTATTTCATCTTTGTGCTTTTAATAACTCACCTATTAAGTCTGCGCATATATTTCCCTGTTATCCTGCTATTCATGCGAGCCAGTTTTGCTAGATGGGAATGTATTTTATTTTCTTAAAATACATAAAGCAAAATAATCTGCCTAAATATAACCTATAGGAAATATGTTGCTTGGAGCTTCTCTGGAAATTTAACTTTGCCCTGCAATGCAATAATTGTAAACAGACAGATGCTGTAACTGTGACTAGTGGTTGAATGGAAAGGATGCTGAGCAAGGACTACTTATGTGGGGGAAAAAAAGTAATGTTTAATGTAATGTATCAGTTTCCTTTCTTGCCAAGATGCTCAGTAGATTTGACACATACCCTGGGGGGTGGAGGTGGGAGTGATATTCCAGATGGCAGAAAAGCTACACTTCTGTACCCCTCTCCCAACCCCACAGCATTTGCCAAACAGCATCAATCACTCCATAGGAATTTTCCAGTTATAATGAATCGGGTTTGGGGTTGTGTTTACAAGTGAGTGGGAAAGGAGATGATTTGGAATATGGGGTGTTAGTGAGGGAAGTTAGAGGAAATATTGACTGACAATATTGGCAGTTTGAAGTGGGTAGTGAAAATCAGCTGGCTGGGAATGACTTAAAGGGATTAACTGGAAATAGTTCCTTTCAGCACAAATTCTACTGCCCTTAATTTCCCTTCATTGTGTCACAGATACTCTCTCTTTAACTCTGAATAATTGTCAGTGAGATAAATGCTTTGAAAAATTCAGAGAACTACACATATTACAGTATTACTGGTAACACAGTTCAAGTTTGAGTTTCAAGTTCATCTTTATTACAGCCAAGACCAATCATGTAAACAAACAAAATACAATCCTTACCACTAATGAACACCCTCCTATTGAAAAATTAAGATGTACTCCACTAAAATGTACTATGTGATGGCAGTGAGCAGCTGTTATCTCCTCTCTGACTTTAGAAGCTATTACAGGTAGTCCTCAGATTATGACGGCAATTGGGACTAGAATTTCTGTCACTATCAATGTGGCCATAAAGCAATTCCACAGTCCTGGTTGCTGTTGTAATCCCAGGACTGTACAGGTCATTAAGAGGCAGGAGTCACATGCAAGCAGGGGAGCGGGGATTGCCATGGACAGGTGCTACTGTGTGTGGATGGGTGCGCATAGGGATTGCAGGGGGCAGGTGCTTCTGAGCGTGGGTGGGCGTTGCAGGGGGCAAGTAGTGCTGCAGATAGGCACTACTGAGTGCAGGTGGAGATGCAGGTGTGGCAGGTGGTGCCACAGGCAGATGCTACTGAGCATGGGCAAGTACATGGGTGTTGTAGGGGGTGCTATGGGCAGGCGCTACTGAGCATGGGAAGGTGCCTGGGGGGGACAGCAGGTGCTGCGGGCAGTGAGCACAGGCAGGCGATTTCCAACTTTCTGCTGGTTTCCCCATTGACTTTGCTTGTGGGAAGCTGGCAGGGAATGTTGGAAATCACGATATGCGACCACAGCTTGTTGCAAGGTCATAATCACCAGCCAGGTGCCAAGTGCAATGGCCACAACTTCATGAATAAAACTAGTCTGAACAGCCTGGAAATTTCAACTGCTCTGGAGTAATGTACTTCAATTACAATATAAAAACATACAGGTAACATTTTCAATTGTACTTGCTTCACAAGGGCAAGGACAATGAGCCATAAAATGTGAATCTGCCCTGCAGAACTGCAAAGGGTAACATGCTGAATGTTCCCTTTGTAAATACTCTCCTTGGTTTATCAAATAGAGCAGATACAAAGCAGGTTTCCTTTAGAACCGAGGAATGAAGCGATTCAGGGGATAAGGCTACAGAACACAGCTTTAACTCTCTAACCTGCTTCCACCTGCTGCTGCCCCACAGAAGATTGGATGTGAGGCCTAATTGGGAAAACTGAGCTCTTGGAACAAGTTGGGAATGCTGCTCTTATACTGTTCTCTCTGCTAGAGGGTGACCTCTTTGTCAGAGCTGGTGGCTTTCCAAAGAGCTTTGGGCAATGAAGTGAACTAAGAGATGCTAGCATACCGCTGGCATAAAATGAGGAGTGAGAGTCCATATTTGGGCCTACACTGTGGCAATAAGCAGTGAAATATCAACATTTCTCGGCTCTTATTATGCCCACAGATATGTGAAATGCTGTAGGGTGCAATACTCACCCACTCCTATTCAACATCTACATGAAACCGCTGAGTGAGATGATCTGTCAGCATAGGGCCAGGTTTCATCAGTACGTTGGTGATACCCAATGTTATATCTCAACTTCTGGCTAAATAAGTGAAGCTGTTGAAGTGCTGTCCAGATGCCTGGAGGCTTCTGGATGGGTAGGAACAGGTTGAGACTCAACCCCAGAAAGATGGAGTGCTTTGGGTTTGAAGGCTTACCAATTCCAGTGAGATTTAACTGTTAGCTCTGAATAAGCTGCACTTTCCCTCATAGAGCTGGCTCACAATCTGGAGGTCCTCTTGGATTCACAGCTCCTGCTTAAGGAACAAGAGGCAGCTGTGGTCAAGAAGGCTTTTGCAGAGTTTTTTTTTTCTTGTGCACCAGTTGTGACCTTTCCCAGAATGGGAGGCATTACTCACTATCATGCCTTAATCACCTCTCAGTTGGACTACTACAACACACTCTACATGGGGCTGCCCTTGAAGAGCATTTGGAAGCTACAACTATTCCAGAATGCAGCAGCGTGAGGTGTGCCTCAAGGCTTCTACTTGGAGATTTGCACTGTTTGCCGGTTGGCTTCTGAGTGCAATTTGAGGTGCTTGATTTATACCTTTAAAGCCCTTCATGGTTCAGGTCCTGGGTATCTGCAAGCCCACTTTCTCCTCGTATGTAATGGGCAGAAGAAATAACATTGAGGAACAGGAGGAAGAGCCGCAACCAAGACAATAGTCCGATAAAAGAAATCTGAGTCCAGGCCAGAACTGTAACCTGAGAAAGTGTCTCAGACAAGACCCTCCCTAGTTCTAAAGGCCCTTCCCCCTGTTCCTCGAGGTTATTCCTTCTATTACATAGTAACATCTCCCTACTTGTTAAGCTCTAGTAGGGTAGGGTGTCTACACGGGCCCTTGATTAAGGATTGCCATCTTCAAAGGCCACGGAAATGTGCCTTTTCAGTCAGTCATGCGAACATCTCCCTTCCTGGCCTTTAGAAAATGGTTCACCAGGGGAGAGGGGGAGGGGAGGGGAGCCAGATGTTTAATTTTTTAATTATTATTCTGAATATGACTCTCAGTTTTATGTGATTATAATATGTAGTTTTGCTTTTATTATTGGGGGGGCTATCTTTTGGTTTTAATCCCACTTACTTATTAAGGAGTTGTATTCCAGAATCAGTGGACTGGAGTGGCTATTAGCCTTCTAAATAAATGATAAATTATTCTGTATGCCTGGAATTCAGAATCTGTTTTGATATTTCATTCTTGCAAATGAAGCAGGCTCTGACAAGAAAAGCAGAGAGACCACATTTTCTTTTCTAAGAAATAAGAGAAGAGCCATGGTAGTCGGTGATTTGTTACTACAAGAAATTGAAACAAATGTATGTCAGTCTGATCCAGCAGCTTGCAAAGTATGCTGTCTGACAGGAGCAAGGATTAAAGACACAACAGAATAAATTCCAAGAACTATCAAGTCCAGTGGCTATTATCCCTTGCTGATGATACATGTGGGGACAAATGGAAGCACAAAGAATATTACGGGAGGGAGGGAGGAAGGAAGGAAGGAAGGTTAGTTTATGGTCTTGGGGGCTCAGGTAATATAGTATTCCCTTCTGCCCTTCCAGTCCATGGAAAGGAAAGGAAAAGAAGAATAGTGGAATTGAATGTCTGTGTCAGTGGGTTAGTGTATTTTTATTACTTTGGAACCATTCATCAGAATCCAAGGCAGCATTTAATTTTTGGAGCAGTTCATTAGTAGGTTTTTGTCTTTGCATTTTTGACTGGGTTCTGGTCAGGGCTACTGAGCCAGGTTCTGCTTGAGGTAGTGCTTTAGGAATTACTGGAGCAACCACCTGTCTCTTTGGCTGTTATGCTGAGGTAGTCTAGATAATGCATTGGCTAAAAAAATTTTCCCTCCAAGGAGGAATTTTAAAGTGAACTTGAAACGGCTGAAAAATTGGGCCCAACGTACTTGTTTGGGAGATAGCTTCCTCGGAGTTGTAAGGGCCTCTAAATTCTTGTGGTCCGTCCACACCTCAAATGGATGTGATGACTCTTCAAGGAGGTGTGTCCATGTCATCAAGGCCCAACGTACCGCAAAAGCCTCCTTTTCCCAAATGAGCCATCTTCTTTCTGTTTCAGTAAATTTGCGGGAAATGTAAGCACAGGGCTTAAGTAACCCCCCTTCATCCTTTTGGAGTAAAACAGCTCCAATTGCTACGTCAGAGGCATCGGCTTGAATTACAAAGGGTTTGTCAGGTTCTGAATGTTTTAAAATAGGCTCTGCCGTAAACAAGGTTTTTAAAGCCTCAAAGGTTTTTTGGCACTCTTCTGTCCATACTAACGGGGCCCAGGCTTTTGGGCTTTCGCTGTGTCTTTGCCTCTTGTTTTTAATAAGTCAGTTAAGGGCAAAGCAACTTGTGCAAAGTTTGGAATAAATTGGCGATAAAAATTAGCGAAGCCTAAAAAACTTTGTAGTTGCCTCCTGGTTTTGGGTGGTTCCCAACTTAAAACATCCTTTACTTTTGCAGGATCCATTTCAATCCCTGAATTGGAGATACGATACCCCAAATAGTCCACTTGTTCTTTATGAAATTCCCATTTTGACAATTTGGCATACAACTGAGCCTCCAGTAATTTTTTTAAAACAGCACGCACCAACTTTACATGGTCTTTTAAGTTATCGGAGTAAATAAGGATGTCATCTAAATAAACCAATACTCCTCGATATAAATGTTCATGTAACACTTCATTAATTAGTTGCATAAATACCCCAGGGGCCCCCGAAAGCCCGAATGGGAGGACCTTGTACTCATAGCAACCAAAAGGGGTTGAAAATGCTGTCATCCACTCGTCTCCTTCGCGAATCCTTACGCGGAAATATGCATCCCTTAAGTCCAGTTTGGTAAATATTTTTCCCTTTGACAATTGAGCTAGCAGGTCCTTCATTAAGGGGAGGGGGTACTTATTTTCTTTACAGATGGCATTGAGGCCCCTATAGTCAGTACAGAGTCTCAAGCTTCCATCTTTCTTTTCCCGAAATAAAATGGGTGCTGCCATGTGCAATTTAGCCGGCTGTATAAATCCTCTCGCCAGATTGGTGTCTATGAATTCCCTTAGAGCAGCAAGCTCTTTCTGGGTCATAGAGTAAGTTTTCTTCTTTGGAAATTTAGCCCCTGGCTCAATTTCAATAGCACAGTCAGTGTCTCTATGGGGAGGCAGTGTATCTGCTTCCTTCTTGCTGAACACAGCTTGTAAATCCCTGTAGGGCTTAGGAATGTTCTTAAGGGACTCTGGGTCCAAATCTAAAGATTGATTTATGCTGCTAGCGGTTGCAGCCGTTGCGGTTTTTATTTTTTCTGTCTCCTCAGCCCCCAAATAAATTCCATCTGCGAATTGCATTTGTCCCATCTTCCAAAAAACTCGGGGGTCCCACCTTTTCACCCACTTTGCTCCAAGGATTAGGGCGTAATTTCCCAAAGGAGCCACTAAGCATTTAAGAGTCTCTCGGTGGGTCCCTACTTGTAGCTCAAAAGGCTCAGTGTGATACAGTACAGCCCCTCCCCCTGCTTTTGACCCATCCAGCTGGGTGAAAACTATGGGAGTCTTTATTTTTTTCACCCTTAGCTCCAGCGCGTTAACCAGTATGGGACTGATCAAACAGCGCGAGCAGCCGGTATCCATTAGCGCAGTTAGTGTGGCTTTATGCTCTGTTCTGAGTGCCGAGATAGTCACTTTAAGGGTGATAACACTCACCGCCTCATCCTCATCCTCATCCTCCTCCGTTTCAGCCTTGGTTTGGTGAGCAGTTTTGTTGGAATCCACGGTTGTCTCCTGTTCCTTTCCGACCGATCCGTCTTTGTAAATGACGAGGTCTGGGAACAGCAATTCCGTTCCTGCCGCTGCGGTTCCTCTTTTGCCTTTTGTGCCGGGTTTTTGTGGTGCTCCAGTGGGTTTTTTAGGGAGTTTTAGCAAATGTCAAGTCCACGATGTCCAACTCTCAGTTCTGAAGCATTCTCACGCAACCAGGCTTGGGTCAGATAAATACTTCTTTATTAAGAGGTACATGTAGCTTATAAACAGAACATTGCTAAAACTAAAGCCTTGGGTAAACCTTCCTCTATTTATCCCCCCTCCCCTTATTGCCTGGCGTCTTGACTCCTCTTCACCTGTTGTTGACCTCTCTCCTTCCTCCCCGAGCTTCTTCCGGGCTCTTTGGGCCCCAGCTGCCTTGCCAGCAATCAAGCCAGTCTAAATTGCCCATATATGGTTAAGCTGCTTCCCAACTCCCCTTACAACCATTAACAGCCACCCCCCCCCCAAGGTACAAGTGGCAGAAACAAATCAATCCAACTCCCAACGAATGCAATACAATGGAAAACAACAACAACAGTTGGGTGATGCAGGTTCTGACATACTGCTCCCCCCCCAAAAAAAGCTCTCTTCACCACGCTGGCCAGGAGCCCTAGAAATAAGAAAAAGAGGAACTGGAATTATGAAAACATACATCCCATAGAGTTCAACACGTTCACCTGGGTTTGTTAGGATAATTCTTATAAAAGTCCAAAATTAAGTCAGGAGCTCTAACATGTCTTTTGGAGACCCATTCAGCCAGTGATTTAGGGAAATGTTTCCAGTGTACCAAATACTGAATGTCTCCTTTGAATTTTCTAGAGTCCAATATTTCCCTGATCTCAAAGTGTTGTTCCCCCTCGATCATAATAGGTTCAGGAAGGGCCACTGCCGGCCTCCATTTATCAGATTCCTTGTAGGGTTTCAATAGTTCACTGTGGAAGACAGGATTAATCTTCCTGAAGGTTTTGGGGAGTTTCAAGCGTACAGACACAGGGTTAATTACTCTATCCACCGTGAAAGCCCTATGTATTTGTTATCAAGCTTTCTACATGCCCTGGAAGATTTCAGATTCTTGGTAGATAACCACACTTTGTCCCCCACTTTCCATGGTTCATGTGGTGCTCTCTTCTTATCTGCTTGTGCTTTATAACTTTCTCTAGCTTTTGCAATTGCTTTTTCAGCGATAGGCCACAATCTCCTTATCCTGTCCCCCCATTCATCTACTGTTTTAACCCCTGTTTGAGTGTGAGGAAGTTCAGGTATAGGTACAAAATCTTGCCCTGATACAATTTGGAAAGGTGACAGTCCAGTACTATCGTGGACAGCATTATTGTAAGCCACTTCAGCATAAGGTAATAATTCCACCCAATTGTCCTGTTGATGGTTTATGAAACATCGCAAATATTGTTCCAACCCCGCATGCCTCCTCTCTGTCGCTCCGTCCGTTTGAGGATGAAGGGAAGAGCTCATTGCTTGCTTAGACCCCAAAAGGGTTAAAAATGCCTTCCAGAATTTAGAGGAGAACTGGACCCCCCGGTCGCTGATCACGCTTTCAGGACAACCGTGTAATCTGTATATGTGTTGGATGAACAAGGCAGCTAGTTCAGGCGTTGAGGGGATGGCTTTGCACGGGATGAAGTGAGTTTGTTTAGAGAAGAGATCAGTAACAGTCCAAATTACAGTCATTTTCCTGCTCTCTGGCAGGCCTACAATAAAATCCATGCTTATTTCTTTCTATGGTTTTTCGGGGCAGGCCACAGTTTGTAATAACCCATGTGGTTTCCCCCCTTGCCTTTTGGCCATAGTGCATACAGGACAGGTAGTTACATATTCTGCCAATCTCTCCTGAGCGAAGGCCACCAAAATTGCCTGCGGAGTAGATGTAAAGTTTTGACAAAGCCAAAGTGTCCTGCTGTTTTATCATCATGGCACCTTTGTAGTACCATTTTGCGAGCCTCCTGGGGCACGTACAGTCTATCTGCTTTCCACCATGCCCCCTCTCTCTGGGTTAGTTCCTCCTTATTCTCCTGGAACCACTCATCCTGTTCCAGGAATCTATTTAAGCCCGTTAATAACTCTGACTTGAGGAGGGTTTTGGTGGCAGTACTTTGTGATCTAGTGACTGCAGCAACCATTTCTGGCCCCTGCCGGTTTGGGATTACAGCTGACACCACCTTCTCCCTTTGGCTATTGTGCTGGGGCAGCCTGGAGAGAGCATCAGCCAAGAAGTTCCGCCCTCCTGGGAAGTATTTTAAAGTGAAATTAAATCTGCTGAAAAATTGGGCCCATCTTATCTGTTTAGGAGACAACTTTCTGGGCGATGTCAAAGCCTCCAAGTTTTTATGATCCGTCCAAACCTCAAAAGTTTCTTCCGCTCCCTCCAGCAAATGTTTTCAATTCATTAAAGCCCATTTCACTGTGAAAGCTTCCTTTTCCCATACTAGCCACCTCTGCTCAGGTTCAGTGAACTTGCGAAATAAGTAAGCACGTGGTTTTAACACACCTTCCTCATCCCTCTGTAAGAGGACTACTCCAGTTGCTACGTCAGAGGCATCTGCCTGAATAACAAAAGGCTTTGTTGGGTCTATGTGTTTTAGGATGGGTTCAACAGTGAATAATTTCTTGAGGGTTTAAAAAGCCTCCTGACATTCTGCTGTCCATTTTAAAGAGGCGCTGGGGGCTTTTGCAGCTGCCGAGGGTTTGTCCTTCGTTTTTAAAAGATCAGTCAATGGGAGAGCTACTTGTGCAAAATTAGGAATAAATTGTCTGTAAAGGTTGGCAAAGCCAAGGAAACTTTGCAGTTGTCTTCTGGTTTTTGGGGCCTCCCAGGCTAGAACCTCCCGCACCTTATTGGGATCCATTTCCACGCCTTTATTAGATATTCTGTAGCCCAGATAGTCAATGCAATCCTTATGGAACTCACACTTGGATAATTTAGCATACAACTGCGCATTTAGCAGTTTCTCCAGCACTTTCCTGACCACTTTCACGTGTTCCTCCATTGTTTCGGTGTAGATTAAAATGTCATCCAAGTATACCAACACTCCTCGGTAGAGGAACTCGTGCAAAACCTCATTAATCAGTTGCATGAATACCCCGGGGGCGCCTTTTAATCCGAATGGGAGGACTCTATACATGTAGTGTCCCAGTGCGCAGCGGAATGAGGTGCGCCATTTGTGCCCAGCTTTTATACGCACCCTGAAATATGCCTCTCTCAAATCTAGTTTGGTAAAAAAATTTCCTTTTGCCAGATGGGCTAACAAATCTTTTATTAATGGGAGAGGGTATTTGTTCTCTGTGCATATTGCATTTAACCCCCCTATAGTCTGTGCATAAGCATAAAGTCCCATCTTTCTTTTCTCTGAAAAGTACTGGCGCTGCCAGGGGGGATTTGGCGGGGACTATGAAGCCTCTGCTCAAGTTTTTTTCAATGAATTCCCTCAACGCCCCCATTTCCTTTTGGGTCATTGAGTACATCTTTGGGGTTGGGTACTTTGCTCCTGGCACCATCTCAATTTTGCAGTCTGTGGGGTGATGTGGTAGTAGTTGGTCAGATTCCTTTTTGCTAAATACTTTTGCCAAGTCCCTATATTGCTAGGGGATTTCCTCCCCTCCTCCTGCGTGGGGCTTCCTCCCTTGGCACTGCTCCTTCAGGGCTGCTGCCCCCAGCTCCCCTCATGGGTTGGGCTCCGCTTGCACAATCCCATGCCCGCCATCTGGAAAGGCCAGAGTCTTTTCCCGCCAGCTGATGCGGGGGTCCCACCGTTCCAGCCAGGACATTCCCAGAATGAGGGGGTAACTAGCCAGCAGCGCGACCAGGCACTTTAAAGTCTCCCGGTGTGTTCCGACTTTTAACTCAAAAGCCTCAGTATAGTAGCGGACCGCACCTCCCTCCACCGCTGTTCCATCCACTTGCCTGAAGATTATGGGCGTTTTCAGCCAATGCACTTTCAAATTTAATCCGGTGACGAGCACAGGGCTGATCAAACTCCGGGAGCAACCTGAATCAAGCAATGCTGTGAGCCGGGCCCGACGAGTTGATCGCGGAGCACGGATCACTACCTCATACGTCATGGGACTCACCCGGATGTCCTCGATCGATTTGCTCGGGATCGGCTGGTCGCGCCTTGGGCTCTCCTCCCTTTCGCCAGAGCTCTCCCATCCGTCCTCGCTGTCTGAAAGGTAGGCCATTCTCAGCCTCTCTTCTTCGCCTCTCGCCGCTGTGCTTTTCCATCGCTCTCGCAGGTTTCTCGGCTTTTTTCCCTTTCGGCGTGGTTTGTAGCCTTGGGTTCTGGGGGCAGGCCGCCATGAAGTGCCCCTTCTTGCCGCACATGAAGCAGGCTTTCCCGGCGGCCGGCGGCCTTGCTGAGGGGGTTAACTCCTTCCTTGCCGGTTTCCGCCCCGTTTGCCGTGCGCGGCGCTAGGGAGCCGCCCTCTCGCCTCCGCGCCATGCAGTTTGACTCTGGCCAGTTGCACCTCCAACATGGAGACGTGGGTGATCCATCCCGCCAAGGTCTCCGGGCACCCCGCACCACGGCCCTCTCGAAGAGCCATGGGTCCAGCCCCTCCTGGAACAGCTGCACAAGGAACACTTCTGGCCAGTCGGGCAGCTTCGCCACCAAGCGCTTGAACTCCAGCGCATACTCAGTCACCAAGCGCGGCCCCTGCTTCAGCTCCCGGATTGCCTCCGCTGCGTGCGAGCGGGCACATTGGTCCTCAAATTGGTCCCGTAGGGCGGTGATGAAGCGGTCAAAGTTCCCCAGTTCTGCGGCCTCCGCTTCATTCAAGTTGTTCACCCACTCAGCTGCCACGCCTACCAGGAAGCGGGACACATAAAGCACCCTCCAGGCATCGCTGGCAAACAGGCGCCCGCATGTGCCCATGCAGATTCTCACCTGGTTCAGGAAGGCGGGCAGTTGGGCAGGGTCTCTGTCATACTTTTCTACCAGCCCCCATCTTCGCAACAGGTCCCCTTCCGCCTGTTGAGGTCGTTGGGTGGCTTGCTCCTGGTCCGCTCCCCCGCCTCGTCCTGCGGGTTTGGGCTGGGGGCCGATGAGGGGGAAGGGTTGGTGGTTCCAGCGGAGCCATTGGGGAGGGCTGGTCGAGCGGTGCCGGCCCCTGTAGGGGGTTGGGAGGTTGCACGGAAGGTTGCGCCAGAATCCTCAGCTTGTCCAATTCCTTCCTCAGTGCGCGTACTTCGTCTTCCAGCTCCCTCACCTGCTGTCCCTCATCCCATGGCGTTGCCACTTTGGTCGGGGTCCCCATGGCCCTCGACCAACGAGGGCGGGCTGGCACCTCAGAGGTGAACCCTCCATCGTCTTCCCAGATGCTCCGGTCTCTCAGTGGGTCCCAGCGGTGGGCCAGTCGCCTCGTTGGGGTCTTCGGTCTGGCGCCCACTAGAGCTTCAGTGAGGGGGATTTGCGTTCCTCCTCTTCTGCTGGTGCCTCTGGTGAACTTTTCTGCAGTTCCTCAGAGGCCATGCTAAGTTGCTGGAAATTCCTCGTAGAGTTTCCTCTTGGGTGAAATCCAGTATCAGGGAGTTTTAGCAAAATGTCAAGTCCACGATGTCCAACTCTCAGTTCTGAAGCATTCTCACGCAACCAGGCTTGGGTCAGATAAATACTTCTTTATTAAGAGGTACATGTAGCTTGTAAACAGAACATTGCTAAAACTAAAGCCTTGGGTAAACCTTCCTCTATTTATCCCCCCTCCCCTTATTGCCTGGCGTCTTGACTCCTCTTCACCTGTTGTTGACCTCTCTCCTTCCTCTTCCGGGCTCTTTGGGCCCCAGCTGCCTTGCCAGCAATCAAGCCAGTCTAAATTGCCCATATATGGTTAAGCTGCTTCCCAACTCCCCTTACAACCATTAACAGCCACCCCCCCCCCCAAGGTACAAGTGGCAGAAACAAATCAATCCAACTCCCAACGAATGCAATACAATGGAAAACAACAACAGTTGGGTGATGCAGGTTCTGATAAGATCTTTCTTTAAGAAGAAAGTAGGCATAGTAGTTCATTGCAAATTAAAAGGCATAGTAGTTAATTACAAATTGAACAAGAGCCAGCAGTATGATATGGTTGCAAAGAATACACATTGGCAGAAGTATAATTTTCAAATTGAAGGAAGTCATCATTCCACTCTGTTCTGCTTTGGTCAGCTCCCACCTTGTCCAGTTTTGAGTACCACCATTTAAGAAGGATTCAGAGATAATGGAACAGGTTCAGAGAAGGGCAACTGGAGATAATCAAGGGACTAGAAGCTAAGCTTTATGAAGAGGGATGGAAGAAGCTTGATATGTTTAGCTTTGAGAAGAGATGACTGATGGTGGATATGATAGGATTCTTTGAATAACCTGAATGGATTAGAAGAAGAACAGGATTCCAATTGATGTTAGAAAAAGCTTCCTAATGGTAAGAGCAGTTCAGCAGCAGAACCAGTTGTCACTAGAGATAGCGGGCTTCTCTTCATTTAGTATTTTAAAGCAGAGTCTAGACGTCTCTCTGGGATATTTTAATTTGGATTCCTGGAGTGAGCAGAGGCTTGATTGGTTGGCTTAATAGTCTCCTTCCACAGTCATCTGCTGGACAGATGGAAGCAAAGAAGTTTTCATCTCAGGATCTTTCAACAATTGGAGGACTAAAATTCCTCTCATTAAAAGGTGAAACAGGGTGGCATGTGATTTTTTTTTTTAAACTTTGTTGAAATGGTATTTATATTGGTGTGGGGGGCATTGTTTGACCCTTATTCTACCCAGGGCAAAAAGCATTGGCTAAAAACTTTAAGCACAAACTAAGGCTGAAATCACCTGTTTTAATTTGGAAGTCCTGAAATGAGTCAGATATCAGAAATGGGAGATTCCTAACATCCAAGGTAATATAAAATATCTTTTTTTTTTAACAGAGCAAATCCATGCATTCAGTGATGTTTAGGAATGAAAAACATGTCTATGTGGGAAAAAAATGCCAGTAGTATACCTAAGCCACCCTCCATACTGTTAATCAATGTAGGCTCCAAGAATTTCATAGGAACCAGACTAGACTAGCTCATGTAGCAGCAAATAATGAACATTAATTACACATCAATCTCTTTTTTTAAATGCTCAAGTGGGATTTAAATCTATTTCATCTTGACTTCAGTTCAAGCCAGGATAAGATTACTTTTGTTGAGAATAAGGGAAAAAAGTTATAGTTCTCTTTTGGCTTACTGGACAGTATTAAGTTCCATAAAATAAAATGCAATTTATATTATCCATCACAAAGGAACTCTTAGTGTCTCTCACTCTGACCTGCCTGTTACTACACAGCCCTACGTAGAAGATAGCTGTAAGCTACAACTTGACACTCTGGCCCTAAAGCTAATGCTATGTGAAAAGTGTTGAACTACAGATTTTGTCTCTGTAGACCAACTGTAGATTTTTTTTATTCTCTCCCCTTTTCAAACGTCTTCTTAGTGTCCTCAGTAGCAAATCCTTGCAGCCAGAAAATGGGCTCTGTTCCCAGCATTTTGCAAGGAAACAAATAGTCCCCTATCCCCACATAGGAGAATCATAATGGTACTAAGATATAGTTGACACTAGGATGATACATTCCATAAGGAATATTCACCAGATTCCTTCTGCAAAATGGAATGCTTCTGCATACCCTGGCACTTTGACAGCATTCTAGTTTCAGAATTAAATAGAGAATGCAACATAACAGTGATAGTTGTTGCAGTGATTAGACTGCTGTTTCAGACTTCACTAAAATCAGGGAAGAATTGTCTTCCTTAACTACCTTGAATAACATCTATGAATAATTTCACCAAAATGTGACAAATGGCTCAAGGGACTAGGGATGGGCGGCACAGTGCTGTGCTGGTTTGCCTCCTTTCTCCAAGGTCGATTCCAAGGGGTGATGACTGGGGAGGAGAGGTCCTGCTCCCAGGTTCAGCTTATGGTCATTCACTCACACACTCACAGCCTGTTGAGGCACACAGATCTTGTAAGCCCCCCTTGCTTTCTACCTGGGTTTTCCAGAGAGCAGACAAGACACACAGCCCTGGGCAAACAGGAGAGAAGCAATTAGGGACATGCACACATCATTTTCAGCCGAACACTGAGGCACAGCAGGTTCTTTGGAATACATGGAGACGCAGTGAATTTAAAGTAACAGGAAAACTTTACTGGTTTCAATGTACATTTGCTCTTTCACACACGCGTGCACACACTCATCCACACTTACCCATGTCCTTCTCAACTAGGCTGCCAGGCACTAGCTAGAGGGACAAAAGTCGCCAAGTCTGGATCCAAAGGTGACTCAAAGATAACTCAAGGAGTAGGCGGGCTTCAGGACCCCTTTTATCCCCCAAAGTCCTTGCTTTGTTGATTCACAAGACTGGCAGCTACTCTTGCCTTGTTAATTTACAAGTCTGGTAGCTGTTGATGGGATTGGGGAGAGTTTCCATGTGCTGAGGCCCAACTTCCTCTCTTTGGTTCAGGTGACATTTTTTCCTTTGTCTACCTCCTTGAAAGGATAAGATTCCTGGCTTTTGCCCTCTCTGCTTATGTGCCTGCTTCACCTTTTAGTTATGGCAGCTTCAGCCTAATCCCACACTGCCCTCAGTCTCTACTATGCAAGGTGCTGCAGTGTTCGACACTCTCCCCTCTTCTATTTAATATCCACATGAGGCTGCTGGGTGAGCTCATCCATTGCAATGGGGTGAGGTATCTGATGATACCCAACTATACATCTCTGCCCCAGGCAAATTAAGTGATGCTGTGAATGCCTTATCCTGGTGCCTGGACACTGTGAGGGTCTGGATGGGGAACAACAGGCTTCAGCTGAACCCTGGCAAGGCTGAGTGGCTTTGGGTTTTGGGTCCTGCTGCTAGGACTATACCATCTTTGGTGCTGGATGGGGTGGCACAAGGACCTGGGGATCCTCCTAGACTGACAATTCCTGCTCAAAGAGCAGGTGGCAGTCATGGCTAGGAGGGTCTTTGCACAGCTTCATGTTGTGCACCAATTGCACCGCTTCTTGGATCAGGGGGCTCTGATCACAGTCACTCATGCCCTAGTCACATCCAGATTGGACTACTGTAATGTACTTTATGTGGGGATGTCCTTGAAGAGTATCCAGAATCTTCAACTGGTGCAGAATGTGGTGGCGGGGGCAGTTATGTGGGCCCTTAGAAGAGCACATATTACACCTCTGCTATGTGAGGAAAACACAGATGCCAAGTTTAAAATTATTCGCTACAGTAGTGTCATTTTTTTTAAGCAATAAAATTTGAAAATTACACATCTTTCTTATGTGACTCCTTTTCTTTTTAAAGGAACTCTGTTTTATGAAAAAAGCTAATATAAAACATGCCTTATAAATGGAGAAACTGGGAATAGATGACCAGGTGAACATCTTCTTTGGCTTAGTATTGCTTTTGAGGCTCCAAATCTTGTATTGCCATGTGTGCTGCAAGAGGGTACCAGGCTATTGCCCAGAAGAATCCCGTTTCTGAAATGTTGGCAGAGTATGAGTCTAGTTGATAAGAACAAGTCTGAAGCATAAAGGTTTAGCAATTAAGGATGGATGCTGGTCTTCTGAAAATTTGCTCTGTTCTGCTGCTCCTGAATCTATCCAAATCTCCTGCTTGATATTGGGAGGGAGGGAGGGAGGTACAAGGGCGGGAAGTGCTTAGGAGTGAGGCAGAAGGTTCTGTAACAGATATGTGAGTCCTCCCATTTGGATTAGGACTGTCTGGACACGCTTCCTTCTAGGTACAAAACATACAGATGAGCTCAGAGGGTTAAGATGAGCTCCTTACCTCCTGATTGCCAGCAGCTGCCCATTTGGGAGGCTTCCAGGCCAATGCAGACGGGCCCTTAGATCACCCCCAGGTGAGGGGCACTCAGTAACTCTCATCTGCACCCCCCAAATCCTCACCCAGAGTGGCCCAGACCCATCTTGACCTGCTCACGGTGAGTCTTTCCAAAGGGATTATTAGGTTACTATCTCTCTAACAATCTACAGTATTTCTTGGGCAGACCTGTTTAAAACAGCTTCATAGGACTGGAAGGGACCTTAGAGGTCATCTAGTCCAACCGCCTGCCCAGTGCAGGAATCCTCGTACCATGCCGGACAAATGGCTGCCCAGTCTTTTCTTGAGAGTGTCAGGTTCGGTCAGCATGGGGCTTCGGGGAAGCTTGCAGCCAGACCACGCGAACTCCACCGGCGGCAGCTAGTGAGGGAAAGAGGAACTGAAAGCGCCGCTAATTAATGGGCCACCTGCACCCAGCCAAACAGGAAAACCGCAGCGGGAGTTTTAACTATACACTGATAACGGCGCGAGCCAACAATGAACGGGGCCGCAGGCAGCGAAACAAGATCGCCGCGCAACACAGAACCCTCGGGCTTGCACGTAACGGGGGGGAACCAACCCAAGCCGGAGGGGGACTGCCAATCAAGGACAATGGACCCTGACCGAACCTGCCATCATGGACAATCAAGAGGGATTATTGGGGGGCCGATAATCCGCAGCGGTAACGCGATCGCGGGGCGGAAAAAAGCGCGGGAAGGGGGGAATATAACGAGTGATGCAATTGTACCAAGCCAGTCCTGGCTTTGCTTGTGACTGCTACGTTATGCATGAGTAAACCTCTTTTGTGAACCACACGTGTCACGGGAGTTTCTCTGTCGAACGGGGCACACCTTACATAAAGCCAGGACTCACCGTTAGCGCTACCCGGTGCCACCGAGGAGCGTTTCCCTTTCTAATACAGGCATGACCAGCGACGAGGAATCTGTGGGTCAGCTGGAGCACGAGGAACCTGGACTCGAGGAGGGACGGTCAGGGCCACCCGGGAGCGACGGGACAGCGGCCAGGGCCGGGGACCCTCCAACGGAGCGGTGGTCAATGTGCATGAACCAAGGGCCAGACAGCTCAGGCGTCACGATGACCCGGGGTTCGGGGGCCCGGAACCGCGAGCGGGACGAGAAGCTCGCCCGACTAGAGGAGAGGATCAAGCGGCGCCTAGACGCCGTGGAGGCGATGCTGCAGACCTTGCTACAGAGAGCAGGACCATCGGCGGTGAGTGATGGCACGAGCAACAGGGGTGGCAGCCCGGCACCCCAGCCGGCACCACCCACGATGCCCCGGTCGGTGGACCTACAGGCGGTGGATGCCCTGAGACTTCGAGGCATCACCAGGAAGTTCTCAGGGGACCCTGAACAGCTGCCACACTTCTTGACGCACATCAGGGGTTTCATGCAGAGGGGTGGTCACCTATTCACTAGGGACAAGGATAGAGTATCCTACGTGGCCGAGCTGTTAGACGGCCAAGCGGCTAGCTGAGTGATCGGACTATATGACACCAACGCGGAATCCCGAGGCAATATCGAGACCTGGCGGCAGCGTTCGGGGAGAAGGAGTCCGACCAGCTCCCTCCACACCGACCCAGTGACTACGCCATCGAGTTAGAGCCAGGGGCAAAGCTGCCCAAACCAAAAATGTACTCCCTGTCAATGAGGGAGATGGGGGCTCTGCGGGAGTTCATAGACAAGAACCTAGCGCGGGGATTCATCCAACCCGCGAAGTCACCATTAGCGGGCCTGGTACTATTCCGGGAGAAGAAGGATGGCTCGCTCCGGATGTGCGTGGACTACCGGGGGCTGAACGCAATCAGCACCGAGTACAAATACCCCCTCCCCCTGATGAAGGACTTAATGTCGCACCTATCCAAGGGGAGGGTGTTCACAAAATTGGACTTGCGCGAAGCTTACTTTAGGGTCAGGATCCGCGCAAAAGATGAGTGGAAAACGGCGTTCAACACGCCGCTCGGAAGCTACCAGTTTTCCGTGATGCCGTTTGGATTAAAAGGGGCCCCAGGGGTGTTTATGCAGCTAATAAACAAGGTGCTGCACGACCTACTCTACTGGGGCGTCCTGGTCTACCTGGACGACATCCTCATCTACACCGAAACCCTGGCGGAGCACGTGAGCCTGGTGCGCACGGTGCTCCAGAGACTGCTGAAGGCGCAGCTGTACGCGAAGCTATCAAAATGCGAGTTTCATCGGGAGCAGCTGGACTACCTCGGCTACCGGATATCCAGTCGGGGAATTGAGATGGACCCGGCGAAAGTAAAAGATGTTCTGGGCTGGGAAGCGCCTCGAACCCGGAGGCAACTTCAAAGCTTCTTGGGGTTTGCGAACTTCTACAGACAGTTTATCCCGAACTTCGCCCAAATCGCCCTTCCCTTGACAGACTTACTAAAAACCAAGGGCACTGGAAAAACCCCCAAGCCCAGCATGACACTCGCGTGGACTGCGAAATGCCAGGGGGCATTTGAGGAGCTAAAACGGCGGTTCACAGCGGAGCCGATCCTGCGCCATCCCGACCCAGATCGGCGGTTTATCATACAAGTAGATGCGTCAGTCGTGGCAACGGGGGCGGTCCTGCTCCAGCCCAGCCCGGAGGGGGCCATCCACCCATGCGCCTACGCCTCCCGCAAATTCACGGAGACAGAGAGAAGGTGGATGGTGTGGGAGAAAGAGGCGTACGCCGTCAAGTGGGCACTAGCCACGTGGAGGCATCTATTGGAGGGGGCAGCTGAACCATTCGAGGTGTGGACGGACCACAAGAACCTCGAGGCCCTGAAGGCCCCGCGTAAGCTATCCCCCAAATAGGCGCGGTGGTCCCAATACTTCGGGAGGTTCAGGTTCACCCTAAAACACATCCCCGGGAAGCGCAACTTCCTAGCAGATGGGTTGTCTCGCATGCCCCAGCACGCCAGCCTACGAGAGGAGATCATGGACTCCATCATCCCTGCCAGCAGGCTGGCTGCAAAGGCGGTGACCCGGAGCCAGACCAAGGGGGAGTGACGGGACGCGGCGCCTGAGGTAAAGCAAGGGTTTGCGGAGGTGGCGGAGCGGGACGCTTGGCTCAAGCAAAACCGAGAAGTGCTAACCAGCCAAGAGGGTTTGTGGTGGCACGAAGGGAAGTTGTACGTGCCCGAGGGGTGCCGACGGGGGGCCATGGAAAGAGCCCACGACAGCCGGAACGCGGGGCATTACGGCTTCATGAAGATGCTCCACTTAATTCGGCGGCAGTTCTGGTGGCCAACGCTCCGGAAGGATGTGGAGGCATACTCGGGGGGTTGCCCGGTGTGCGCGACGGCGAAAGGGGCCAAAGGCAAGCCTAGGGGGTTACTCCAGTCGGTAGCGGACCCCGACGGCCCATGGCAAGAGATCGCCATGGACTTCATAGTAGAGCTCCCGGAGAGTAAGGGGAAGACCACCATTTGGGTGGTTACGGACTTATTCTCCAAACAAGCGCACTTTGTAGCATGCTGGCGAGTCCCCACGGCAGAGAGGTTGGCGAGGCTGTTCGTGCAACATATTTACCGGCTGCACGGCGCGCCCCGACGGGTCGTCAGCGATCGGGGTGGCAACTTCATTGCGCGGTTCTGGAGGGAGTTCCTGAAGCGGGTGGGGACGAAGCAAGCCCTTTCCTCCGCGGTGCATCCGCAGACGGACGGAGCCATGGAACGCCTGAACGGGGGGCTCGAACAGTACCTGCACTGCTATGTGGGACACCAACAGGACGATTGGGCGGAGCTACTGCCATTCGCGGAAGTAGCATACAATAACGCCGTCCACAAAAGTACCGGCTTTTCTCCATTCAAAGTAGCCACCGGGAGAGACTTCGTCCCCATGCCAGAGTTGCCTCAGCCGGAATCCCAAATCAACTCCCTGGACGCCTGGTTTGCCCAAATTGACGCCACCCAGCGAGCGGTGCACGCGGCATTGCAAAGAGCCAAAGCCGATTACAAAAAACACGCGGACCGCAAGAGACTCCCCGAGGGGCAGTGGAAAGTGGGGGACCAGGTGTATTTGTCAACCAAAAACCTAAAGACACACCAGACATCGAAAAAACTCAGCCCGAGGTTTGTGGGGCCGTTCCCCATTGCAGAGGTCATCAATCCAGTAACCGTCAGGCTGACGCTCCCGAAAAGCCTCGGGAAGATCCACCCGGTGTTCCACTGCAGCCTGCTAAAGCTGCACCAGCCGGGGAACGCCTGGCACAAGGCAGAGGGGGTGCCACCACCCATCATGGTCGGTGGGGAGCAGCATTTCGAGATCAACCAGATACTGGACGCCAGGAGGCACAAGGGGCAGGTCCAGCTCCTAGTGCAATGGAAACATTTTCCCAAGTCCCACAGCGAATGGGTAAGCAAAACCCACATAAGAGCGCTGGACCTAGTGCGGGACTTTTACAACAAATACCCCGGGAAACCGAAATAAAGTCGGGGGGGACTTGTCTTCAGGGGGGCGGTATGTCAGGTTCGGTCAGCACGGGGCTTCGGGGAAGCTCGCAGCCAGACCACGCGAACTCCACCGGCGGCAGCTAGCGAGGGAAAGAGGAACTGAAAGCGCTGCTAATTAATGGGCCACCTGCGCCCAGCCAAACAGGAAAACCGCAGCGGAAGTTTTAACTATACACTGATAACGGCGCGAGCCAACAATGAACGGGGCCGCAGGCAGCGAAACAAGATCGCCACGCAACACAGAACCCTCGGGCTTGCACGTAACGGGGGGGAACCAACCCAAGCCGGAGGGGGACTGCCAATCAAGGACAATGGACCCTGACCGAACCTGCCATCATGGACAATCAAGAGGGATTATTGGGGGGCCGATAATCCGCAGCGGTAACGCGATCGCGGGGCGGAAAAAAGCGTGGGAAGGGGGGAATATAACGAGTGATGCAATTGTACCAAGCCAGTCCTGGCTTTGCTTGTGACTGCTATGTTACGCATGAGTAAACCTCTTTTGTGAACCACACGTGTCACGGGAGTTTCTCTGTCGAACGGGGCAAACCTTACAGAGAGCACCCACAATTTCAGGAGGCTGGCTGCTCACTGCATAATAGCTCTCACAGTCCAGAAAGGTGAATACTTCCATTTTAACAAGTTCAATAGGTCTCCTTCTTTCGGTTCATTCATGGGAACTTTCATGAAGCAACTTTGTAGATTCCTTTTGAAACAGTTGCAGCTGCTTAAACAGATCTTCATCTTTTCCTTTGGCTGAGTATGTCTTGCTGTTTTTATCCAAGCCAGAGAAAAGAGTCAAGACAGGCCACGTTCTTTGTGCTCTGTGTTTCTCACTGTGGATCGCTCCCTCTCCTTTCAGCCACAACGACTTTGTTGCTATTCTGGATCTTCCTGAAGGTGAACACCAGTACAAATTCTTTGTGGATGGCCAGTGGGTTCATGATCCCTCTGAGATAATTCCATTTTCTTCTACCTGTCTTCACCCTGGTGGCTGAGAAGCCCTGTGAGGTACAGGTGTGGATGAGGTGAGAAAAGTTGGTTTCTTGCTGCTGTGTCTGCGTATTTGAATAAGCCAGCATCCCAGGCCACAAATGGTCATCTGTGGTAAGGGTATTCTTCTGAATATGGGTAACTATGAAGGGAACGTGGGAACCTGTGAGCCTAGACATAGCCAAAGCATCACTTCCTTTGCAATCATCGTTATTTCCAGTCACTTTTCTAGCTTTCCTGCAGACCTTCTTTGCTTCTTTGGTATCTTGTTCCTTAGGATAAAAATCTGTAACAGTTAATAAAATCTGTATTTGTATGATAAAAATCTGTAACAGTTAATTATGTGGTGGCGCAAGGGCTTAATGACGCTGGAATGATCAGTCAGAGATGATCGGCCCGCCAGCGGTTCGAGCCCAGCTCCGCGGGACAGGGTGAGCTCTTGTCCCTTGTCCTAGCTCCTTGCTAACCCAGCAATTCGAAAGCTATTCCATCTGCAAGTAGATAAATGGGTACTCCCGTTTAGATGGGAGGAACCGGCGATGTTGCGCGAGGGAGAAAAATACCGGTGCTGGCCGAACCCCGAAGGCAGCTGGCAAGAGCGACGAGCGAGCGACGAGCGAGCGGCGAAAAAAGATCTACGGAGGAGGAAAGCCCGGATGGCCCCCTAGCGACCCCTGCCAGTCACACAGTGTAATTATATAATTGTATTTCATATGTACTGTACTTTGTGAGCCGCCCAGAGTTCCCCATTGGGGGTAGATGGGCGGAAAATAAATCAAATGTAAATAATAATAATAATAATAATAATAATAATAATAATAATAATAATATGGTGCTTCCATAGCGTGTATGTTTTTCATAGTAATTCTGATAATTTTGACTAACTTCTTTGTGAAGTTAGGCAGATTTCCACTGGAAATTCTAGTGGTTTTTGATACGGAGAAAGAGAGAACGTTCTGGATTCAGTAATCTGAACCTTGTGGTATTTGTTATACCAGATATTGTTTTTCACTGACTGAATATAAGTATGGTACAGGTTTAGGATCTGTAATTACTGGGAATGTAAAAGGAAATTGCTCTCAATACAGTAGATCTGTGGTAAACCAATTTAAAATGAGATTCCAGATGCTTTCAGTGAGATACTGGGAGGTGACATTTTATTTTTACAGTTTTAAAATGTTTGGCTTAGCTATGTTATCTCAGTAGTGTTTGCAATGGGTTGGTCAGCCCCCCACTTCTGCTCCTCCCCCCAAGACTGCATGACTGAAATTCAGCAGTAAAAGGACCCACTTTGGTGTGTAATCTATAGCAATAAGAAAAGTGGGAAGGGATCCAGGAGATGGTCACTCTCATTCCCACACTTATTCCCATGCTTGAATTATGAAAAACAGACCAAGGTTCAGTGGCAAAATGGTTGAATTTCACTGTCATTGTTTTCAGACCAAACCCACAAAAACGGGTAGGAGTAGGACGCCTCTGGAAAGCAAACTGGTCCCATTCCCACCTTTAATCCTGAAAATTGAGCAAAACAGAGGCCAAACCTGTTCAGCTTCACCCCTTCTAGTGATAGGTGTTTGAGTTGTGGTTCGCACTGGAATATAAATGGACCCCCCCCCCCCCATTTACAAAAACTTCCTAATAGTATACAGCCATCATCTCCCAGTTAATCATATTGGAAGAAGGGAGCTGAAGATGAGAAACAAAGTTCCCATAGTGAGTTCACAGCTGAGGCAAAGTTTGAACTGAACCACAATTGGAGCTCCTGTCCTCTTCCTACATCTGGTCTGAAATGTAAAGATATGGCACTATGGAGTTGGGTCTAGAATGTGAACAGGATCAGGACAGTTTTTATACAGCCCTCCTTGCTTTGTGAGCAAAATCTCTGTGTGTCGAAGGTGACTTAGCATTCGAGGTTAGCATAAACTCTTAATTCTGTCTTCTTTTTTTTTAGCCAGTGGTGACCAGTCAGATGGGAACAATAAACAATCTGATTCATGTCAAAAAGTCGGACTTTGAAGTATTTGATGCTTTAAAAGTTGACTCCCTTGAAAGTTCAGAGACCTCCTATCGAGGTGATTTGTCTTGCGCTCCTAGCATGAACATCCAAAATGATGAGCTGGTTTCTTTTCTCACACTATTTTAATTTTCAGTAGAACTTTCTGGCTCCCCTCCTGGAATTTATGGCCAGGAAATGTATGTATATTGGCCTGAAGAGCGATTCAAATCTCCGCCAATTCTTCCTCCCCATCTCCTTCAAGTCATCCTTAACAAGGATACTAATATTTCGGTGAGTACTAGTTCCTAAATGCAAAAGCTTTATAGTAACTGACTGGATCCCAGAAGGCCTCCATTGTGGGGAGATATTATCTCTTATAGCATCAGCCTGGTCAGGGTTGGTGTGCTCTGGGTTCCTTTGATTAAACACTGCCATCTATTGAGACCCTGGAAATGCACCTTCTCTGTCACAGTGCCTGCCCTCTGGATAAGGGTGCCCCCCAAAATCTGAATGGCCCTCACCCTACTGGTGTTTCAAAGGGCCAGAAGACATGGCTTTTCTCCCAGACCTATATCAAGGGTGAGTCAGGCCCCCTTGGATTCTCTTTTTTCCATTCAAGTCTGGTTCTGTCATCTTGCTATCTTTTATTTCCTATTTTTGTTTTTCATTGTAATTTAAAAAAAAATTTTTTTTTTTTACTTGTGAGCAGCCCAGAGTCATCGAGAGTCAGGAGCCATACACATTTAATTATAATAATAAAAATATAATAATCTTGCTCCAAACTTCATGATTGCAAAATTCTCACAGAACCAGAATCTTGGAGCAAGACAGCCTATGCCTACCTTTGGTGATACAGTATGTGTGTAAGATAATTTTTCATATATGTCCAGATTGAGGTGATGTTCTGACAGGAGATCAGAACAAGAAATAGCTGCATGATGAGAGTCCTATGTGTTTCTTTCAGTGTGACCCAGCCCTCTTGCCAGAGCCAAACCACGTAATGCTAAACCACCTCTATGCACTCTCCATTAAGGTAAATAATGTCCATCTTGCCTGTTCTTATTGTGCTCTAACACATCTTGTTGTACTTGTATGCTCTTATTGTTCTTATTGTGCTCTAACACATCTTGTTGTACTTGTACTCTCTCTCTACTGTAAGAATGGGAGGGAGTGACTTCTTGTCCAATCCAGCATTTCAGATTTCCAAGCAGGATGGAAATGCTTGTAGAGAAACCAAAATGCAAAACTCCAGTAATGCCTGAGGCTTTTAGCTTCTCCCCATCTTGTGGGCTGTTCTGCATTGGTGCCACGGTTTCGCATGACTGTGTCCTCTCAGATGTCACGGAAAGAGCCATCCTGTATATATTTTGATTCTCCACTGTCTTTATTTCAGAACATTTGGGAGGGAGGTAGAGAATGAAATCATACATGTGAAAAATCTCCTAGATAATAAAATTGTATGCATGAATCTGTTTCATCTATAACTGCTGTTCAGTACAGTTCTTCTTCAGCTCTTCTCTTGTGTCTTCTCCCATAGGATGGTGTCATGGTACTCAGTGCCACACATCGCTACAAGAAGAAGTATGTTACCACTCTTCTTTACAAGCCTATTTGATCCCTGCATCTCTCTGTAGGGGCACAAAGACTTGCTTTCTCCGCATATCCCAGAATACCAGTGGGCATGAGGGTGGGTAGTTGATTTCCAGATTCTTTTATCAGAGGCAAAGGTTTGGATGACCCAGCCCCTGTCCTGATTTTTCTGGACAATGAAATCTTCTTTCCCAAACAGCTATTTGGGACATACAACTTGCATCTCATAGTGGCACAAAGCTAGTAAAATCAAGTTTTGGGTGGGTTATTGTTATCTGTTATATATTGCAAACTGTACACGTGGGGTTGGCTTCTTCCTGGGGAACATTAAGAAATAAGGAGTCTTGCCTTGCAATCTTCCCCCTCCACATTCAAAAGGAAAGAAAGTTCTTTGCCACCTTCTTTTCAAATCATATGGCCATTGTGTATACGTCAGGGTGGCTGTATGGAGCCTCCAGATTTAGAGACTGCATATCTTTAAACGTTAACTACTGTGGATAGCCCATCCTCAAGTACTGAAAACCTCTTCTAGTAGGAAGTGAGGTGCTAGATTAGGCACATTTCTGCCCTAGCATAGTAGGACTGCTCTTACGTTCTCAATATCTACTGCTGCAAAGGCCTTCACATGTTTGCCCAGTTTTGTGGGTGTGATAAGGCCCAGTCCTGGATTGCCTGTATAGCTGGACCACTATGTAGCTTGTAGCTTCTGCACCATTCAGAAGCAGTTTCTCCACTGTTGGGTACACCAATGAAAGGCACTACAGTTGTGCTAGCTCCTGGGTTAAATAGGTTTATTCCATCTGCTGACTAATTGAGCCAAAAGACTCGATTGTGCAGAAGAAGTGATATGGCTAGTTATTGAAGATATTGGTTTTGGGCACATGGAACAAGCACGCTAAGGGTGTTTCCACATGGTTGCCATTTTATGGGAGAGAGGAGTTTTGGACTTCCCAGTGCTCAGAAGCAGCACAAAAACCTTCATTTTCAATGCTGCTGACCCGCAACACTGAGTCAAGAAGCAATGGTCAGAGCTGTCTTAGGTTCTGGAGAAAGAAAAAGCCCCTCACCCCTCCACTCCACACAATAAACAACTGTAGAGCTGGAAAGAGACCAGTTTAGTTCTCAAAACCAATTAATGTCTTATGATCGTGCCGGTCTTGACTGGTTCTGAACTGGTGCAGGGCCTTGTGTTGAAGTTCTTTGAGCCAAATCAGAAATCCATTTCAAAATGTAACTGCATCTTAAGATGGAAGTTCTGTTTCTATTCATCACAGTTGGTAGCTTTTTGCTAGCTCTAATCCTGAAGGATGTATTGGCTTGCATGATTTAAGAACTGCTGTGTTTACCTAGATTTCCCATGTATTGCTACTTCTAACTATTAACTGAGTATCTGAACTGCTATGGAATTTAATTAGTTCTGTCTCACCATTGCAGAATAAGTGGACAGAACTTTTGGACTTTTTGAGGGAGACGGGTTGAAATGAGAAAATGGTTATCTTAAGCCTTGCAAGGCTTAAGGAGCTTGTTAATAATCTTACTATACTGATCTCTTTCCTTTGATTCATAACTGTGGAAAAAAGCCCTAAGATTTATCTGAAATACCAAAGGAGCAGGTGACTTAAACTTAGGGCATGAGGCTCTGACTCTATTAGAGCCCCCATATTATGATTTGACAAGATAGCTGAAAGGGCCAGACCAGGATGAACTGCTCAGATGAGCTAACATGTGACCAATGCTAGTTGCAGCCACAGAAGAGGTAGATTTAAGGAGACAGAGCCTGCGCACAGCTTTGGGGAGTAGGAAGAATTAAAAGGGCCTGACTCAGAATAAGTGTGGGTCTTGCATGTCGATTGCTATGATAGAGCAGTTAGTAAGAGTTGCTTGTGGCTTTGGGGCTACTGTAGAACATGGGTACACTTTGGCCTCCGGTTTTGTACCTGGAATCAAGAGCACCGATTTAGCCTAGAACTGCTACTGGAATGAAGTTGATTTGAGGGATGACACTGGACCGTATTCCTTCCACTGCACGCTATCTAATGGACTTGGTTTGTCTTGCCAGACCTAACCTGCGTCTTAATGCAAGGAGTGTAATTTGTTCAGAAATTTCTTTGAATCAGAAAGGGCTGGATAAGCTGAGTCTTCTCTTTCTTGGTATCCTTCTCTTGTTCAGATATGAAACATGGCATGACCTGCTTGCAGTAATAAAGATATGAAATGAGAACAAGCTTAATTCTGAGTTCCTGATATTGGACTTTGAGTTTAGTTTGGAGCTCTTCCTTGGGGTGACCAGCAGAAAGTACTTTATTGCCAATGGCTGTAATGACTGGAGTTCTTTGAGAGCAGCACAGAACAACTTGGCAAGGAAGATAAGTAGTCTCTTATCTGGTACTGGGAGTAAATAAGATCAAAGGCTTTCTGTTATGTATTAATGCCTTGACTTCAAAAACATTTTAGGACAGCTTTTTAAAAAAGTGCCGCAGAACAAAATTATAACAGTTATTCAGTACCAGCAGCAATTAACAGCTGGGATTTTCAAAAAGAGAAACACTCAGACACCAGGTGGCTAAAATGCCAAAAAAAAAAAAAACCCAGACCAACCCAACAACTAAACACAGCTGGCAAGAATCTTTCTTGGGCAAATATGTCATAAGTGGGAGTGGTGCAGAAAAGGAGATCCCATTTTTACTAGCTCATGGGATGGGTACACCTTTCAAAACACGTAGGCCTGTGATCAAAAAAGCAATCCAGTCATGAAGTGATCTGAAGATAAGCATGGCAAAACTGTTCCAGCACTGATGCCTAATGCCCCCAAACTCATTTCTTCTTTGTCAAGTACATTGTAGTAGTCCATCCTGGGAGTTGCTGGTCAGCATGATTACAGCATGAGCCATAGCTGCTAAACTTTCTGTTCTGTGCCAAAAGGTCATTTGTGCTTGTCTGGACAAAGCAGGTAGGGGAAACAGTCCTAAACTATGAATTTGCTTCTTGAAGCCTCATCCTGAACACCATTAAAATAATCCAATCAACCATTTGCCCACTACAGGTAATCTTGTTTTACTATCACCACTGCCTCTCCCAGATCAATGGAAAATTTAAGATAAAACCCTACTTTAGGTCATGTCTCAGGTTTATTGTTGAGCAAACGTATGGGATCAAGTCCATAACATATATATGAGGAGTGAATTGTAGTTCTGCAGACTTTCTCCTCTTATTGTTCATCCAAATAGAGCTACTGTCAAAAAATGTCCCCGGTTCTTAATTTAAACAGCTTAGAAGAAGGACACTATGCTTGATGGTTTTAAAAGCTCTTCCCACAGGGTTTCCCCCTCTTAGAATAGGTTATCTTTCAAGGCCTCCAAGCCAATTCAGGCCTAAAACTCACCTGAAATGGCTCTTGAAATGGCACTTGATTCTGAAGAGAATGGAAGTGGTTTGCAATCATATGAAACGGTGTGATTTTCTGAAGCCAGCAAAGGCTTATTTAGGAGGCAGTGCAGGCCTCTTTATATTGAGAATAAGAAAAATGGATGCCAATTTCCAACATCTGCAAACTCCAGCTTGCTTTTCTTTTTTTTTTAACTAGTGGGAATTCAGATAATCAGAGAAAAAAGATGACTCAGGGGCTAAATGCACCTTATTGTCAGACCAACAAGATTACACTTGCCAAGAATATATCAAGGTCCTAATCCTTTGAAGCAACAGTACAAAGCAACAGTCTTAATAATAATAACAATCATAATAATAATACATGATGTATCCATTCCCTAACCTAACAGCATAAAAAGACTTCTGCACCGTACGCCAAAGAATCAAATGGTAAGACTAGGGCACCTTTGGAGGCCACTCTCTGAGGGTGCTATTCTTAGAGCACCCTTCTCTCTGACAGCAGCATGTGCCACTGTGGTCTAGTCTGTGTATTTGTACACTCCATATACATAGCGTTAGTCTTATTATCATATTGCACTGATGTCGGGAGCATTTCCAAATAAATTTCCTGCTGGAGTCCAGCAGCAGAGCATATGAGGAGATGGTTGAAAAACCTGTGTGCCATGCCACTGACTACATAGGAGTTTTACGCTATGCTAGCCAGAGCTGGTAGCCAAGATGGTGGTGAGGTTCTGGGATGAATTCTGGAATCCATGTCCTCCTGGCCAAAGGTGATTTGGCAGTTTAAGCAGCCTCATTCTCTTGCTTAGCTTAGATGAATTAGGAGTTAAAGTTGGATCTATTTTCTTCATCTTTTGTTTCTGGCCATGTGGATGGATTCATTTCTTCAATAGCCAATGGAAGAAATGGATTTAGGCTGCTGGGACATCCCCTGGAATTAAATGATGTAAAGAAGAGATGCTAACATTTCTACTAGGCTTTGTCCTCTAATACCCCTCCTCCCACCCTGAAGTATTCACAGCATCAGCTTTAACACATGCTAATACCCTTGGTTACAATTTAATGCTCTGACAACAGAAATGTAGAGCAAAAGTGGGCCATATGAACAGAACAGCAGGATGCCCTCTCTTGCCATCAGAATTGGAGCATTTGTATAATAGGGTCAACTGCTGAAGACATTCACCCTGATGTCAGTATTAGCATATTAAGCAAAGGCTCAGCTTTAGGGCTGTAAGGCTCCATATTATCTTGTTAGATAAAAAGCAAAAGACTATGTAAAAAGACTTTTGAGGGCCAGGTGATGAAAGCTAGGAGAGAATTTGCTCCGCAACCTGGAGGCTCCCTTTTCCTGGACCAGGAGACTGACAGCTTTGCATGTCCTCTCCCCCCTCAACCCTGGAATGCCAGCATCATATGAAGGAGAGCTGACATTGAACATACCTCCAGGTTAATCCTTGCTTTCTTCAGCACATGGTATGTCCCAGTCACTGTAGTAAAGAAAACGTCAACCATAACTTGAATCAGTTTGTTCCTCTCTGCTATCCCCAATTCTTCTCTCTGTCTTTATTGCCCACTTAGCAAGTCCATTGTGAGATGTTCCTTTCTGGTGTATAGACTTAGCTGGTGAAGAAGAATCATATCCTCTCTGAAGAGCTTAGCCATTGTCATTGTGGAAGGAGGACTTCATAAGGATTCTTTAGCCTCTTCATCTAATTTATAACTGTAACTATGCTCAAATATCTGAATTTCACTAGCGGAGCACCCCCACTTTAAACTCTGCAAGCAGAATTAACTTTCTTCCTTTTCATCAAAGAGCAGATTGAGACAGGTATCTCCAGTCCCATTCCAGTGGCATGTGGAAAAGTTCTCCAAAGCTTGTTGGGGGTTTGACACTTGAAAAATTCTAGGTCCCTTTGGGCTGAATAGGAGGGCATCACCCCTTCCGACACAAAATTCCCAAGATCCTGTGGGAGCAGCTAGTGTAAAGTTGCAAGGTAAATATGCCCCCCCTCCCCCTTCTCTCCATATTCCCTGGCCCAAACTCATTCAAGAGTTCTGTCAAGCATGGATTCAGATGCACAGAATAAAATGTAGTGGGGAGAGACCGTGACGCTCAGGCAGAGCCATATTACTGGTCTAGAGTTTGTTACTTGGGATGCTTGGCATCCAGAAACAGGAAGTCAGTCCTATTCTAATCCATTTCACAAAAGAGAAGGACACTTACAGTGAGTGAGAATGAAGTTCTCCATGCTTCCTTTAATATGGTTAGCGCTCTGCACACGATTCTCTTGCTCAGCCAACTTGGCTTTGAGTATTTGGATTTCTTCAGCTACTGACTGCTCCTGTGAAAACAAGGATTTTATTCCTTAGGGTTATAATAGCTGGATATTGTTAAAGAAAAAACAAGGAAAGAGTTTTTATTTTTTGAAGTAACCTAGATGTATAGACTCCTCTGGAAGATTAGATGGACTGTAACACTTTGTATGTGGGGAGTACGTATTTTAAAATTCTTCGCAAGCTTTTAAAATGTGTTGGAAGCTACATAGAAGTCTCTGAACCAATGTAAAAGTAAATTTGAGGGTGGGGGGAGGGGAAGCTAAGGATGGGCACATCTAGAGCAAAATGGATGGAGCCCCCAGGTATTCTCTCTTCTTTTAACTCCCCATTTTAATCTCTCTATTGTGATTGCCAAGCTATATTTCTGGATGCTATTCTCACTGGTTTCTGTATCTCTACCCTTCAACATCCCCATTTTATCTTGTACTCTTGCCTTCCTGTTTCCCTCTGCTGGGCTTCTGTATCCCCCCCATTTCCTCAACCATCCATCCACCACACTCCTGTCTCCCTATTCTGTCCCAGAGCTTGTCCACAAGAGCATAGACGGGCTTCCCTCCTCCAGCAACCCTAAGCTATTCAGAATGGTCAGAGGAGACTCTAGATGGAACAGTGTGGAATGACTGGTCAACTGCAATGGATTCAGCAAACAGGGCCATCTCTGCCACAATCCTATGAATTGAAGAACAGGGGAAGTGGTAGGAGCTTAGCAATAATGTTTCCTCATCCCCGTTCCCACTAATGAACTTTTGGAAAATTCGGTATTTTAATATGGAATGAGATGCAAATAAGGGGTGCTTGGAAATCCCCTTGAGTTGTCTAAAAAAAAAAAAAAGTAACAGCAGGATACTTTCCTTTGCAGGTTGCCTTACTGGAGCTGAAACGCAAGGCATGGGAGGCGATGATCTCCAAAACATTGCAAGGAGGGAAGTGGACTTCTCCAGGATCTGGTGCAAAGAAGTAGTATGGACAAGTAATTTCCTGATGTTTTCTTGGCAGAAAATCTGTGGAAATAGAGAGGTTGGTTAAGGCAAATGTCTTGCATTTCCCTCACTTGACTTCCTTGCTAGCCTTTGGTGGTTCCTTCCTCCCTCTGGCCTAAGATGAGCCAGAAAAGCAAGGGACCATAGCTTTTCTCCTCTCCCTTGCCCCAAAGGGCTGGTGAGGTACCTTTTCATAACTGCTGCTCTATCTCACTCTTGGGCCTGCTTAGAAGATTACCATTCCTTGCTTGAAAGAGCACAGCACTGCAGCATTCCCAATAATATGAAGATGGATTTTGAACTATTACTTATCCTGGACATTCAAAGTATTGCCTGAAACTGTTTCCAGTGGTGAAAGAAGGAGCCCTTAAGGAATGTAAATCTCAATGGAACACCCCTTTTACAGATGACCCATAGTTAAGAATGGAGCCTATTGTAGCAAAATTTGACTTAAATACACAATGGTTTGAGTTAAATACACAATGGTTCAAGTTAATTACCCAATACTACTTATAAAATATTACACGATAATACTGTTCCAGCTTACATACAAATCTGACTTAAGGACAGACCTTGGGAATGGAACTTGTTCTTAAACTGGGGACTATCTGTATTCCACTCCCCAGCAACCTAACCTTCCCAGTTACCGTGTTGTCCTGTAGTTTCAGACCAGGCTGCAGGAGTGATGCCATCTGGTGGATCAGAGTCTTGCCATCCAAAATCTGTTTCTTAAGAGTATTGTAGTCCTGAAGGTATCCTGTGACATGGATTCCTCGTTCTGCCAGCAGCAGCTTATGTGTCCCTACAAAGAAAACACCAGGCTGTCAACCCAGGTCAGCAGCTGCAGCTCTGGACTGCTCCGGCATCAGCAGCTATAGCTCCTACACAGTGACTCAGTTGCTGTTTCCTATAATCACAGAAGGAAGCAGAGAACTACAGTATTTGTGCAGGAAGCCTCAGATGGACTGCTGCTTTCTGAAATTGTATAAGATTTCAACTGAGCATCCTGCAGTGTAGTAACAAGGCTTGAGTGGGGAGGAGTAAGGACATACCAGAGGCTGCCTTCTGCAGTGGGCCATACTGTGCTTCATAGACACGTAATTCAGCCTGCTGGGTCTGGAAGAGCACTTTGTTTTCTTCAGACTGCTGCTGAAGCATCATCACTCTGTGTTGAAGCCTGCAAAAATCCCCCCTCCCCCAAACGAGAGTCATGATTGAGGCTTCTGTTGCTGGCTGAGCTGTCAAATGTCTCTGCAGTGCTCATACTAATGTTTCGCCAAAACCCGTGCACTGAAGATTTCACCAAAGTCTCATGGAAGGAGACTGCCATCCCTCACAGACAGAATCATAGGGTTAGAAGGGATTTTGGAGGTCTTCTAGTCAACCCCTGTTCCTGGGCACGAATCCTCAGACCGCCCCAGACAAACAAGATATTCTATTAAGCCTTGCAATGAGTTCCCTAAAAGGAGACTACAAATCTGACTCAAATGGTTCAAATCTGAATAAACTTAACAGTGGATTTCTCTTAAATACAAAGTGTGGCAGATTAGATGACACCACCCAAAGAAGAACTGAAAATCCCTCCTCTCACATAGTCTCTGCCCTCTTAAAGTTCCTTGTTCCTGCACTTTGGCCTAGGAAATTTATATGGCCAGATAGATGAAGAAAGCCCAAATGCAGATCCTCACATAGCCAAGAAGAAGCTCACTGAGAACTGTGGGATTACTGTGGGAATGCCCTATAGAAATACATTCTTTATTCCCCTTTCAGATACTTGTGGAAGGAGAGCAATGCTTCAGCTATATCAAAATGACTCATATGGAAGACACAAAAAGGGGTTGGTAGACCATTCTTATTTTTTTTCTTTCATTTTTCCTTCCTTTTGTCTGCTTTTTCCAGTTATTTTTTGTCCTGAGCTTGTAGCGTTCAATAACTTTTTTTTAGAAGAAATAAGCTAATAAATTAATTTCTACCAAAAGGTCTATTAAAGAAGCCTATACTAATAATAAAGCAAAACAAAAAAACCCCAAGGAATTTAATGACACTTTAGAAACAAAATTATTGTTCATAAGCTTTTATGGATTAAATTCCATGATTGGATGAACAGTGATCCCCAACAAACTTCTGCCATAGTAAATCTGTTAGTCGTTGAATTGCCACACCAGGTCTTGTTGTGAAGATGCACGTCACTAAAAGCAGCAGTGGAAGAGGACTATGGCCATCCAGTCCAGGCCTGTGAGTTTCCTAAATGCATCTAACTGTGATACAAAATGGTGAACTAATGGCCTAATCTGGCAGGGCTGTTCTGATATTTTAAAAGAAACCTAAGAGACTCCTGGAATCTCCATCAGTGCTTCCTAGCCCATCTGAAGTATCAGTCCTTTAGCATGCATAAAATGCAGCCCCTTCCATCTCAAGACCAAAAAATCAGTATGGAGTTTGGTAAGTGCCAGGTCAAGGAAAAGCTCAATCTCCATCCTTCTTTTCCATACCCTTTCTCAGCAGATTCCCACCAGCTTTAGCCCACCTGGAATTGTTCATCTGTAAAGCCAGGAACTCTTTTTGAAGCAGCACAAGGTCTTGCTGCTTGCCCTGGATCTCTTCCTGTAGTCGCTGCTGCTCAGTCCGCTGCCGTTCCAACTGCACCTGGCTGTCGTGGAGTTTTGAATGCGAGGCAAGCAAAGCCTTCTGCAGGTGCTCCAAGTCTGGGAATTGAGAGAGGTGTCTGAGGTGATCTTACAATACATGGGTTTATTAAGGAAATCTAATAATAATATATGGGTTTATTAAAGAGCTCCCAAAGAGCTCTCTACTATGTCCTCATAACAATTTTAGAAACAATTCTAAAAGTAATAGAGGCTACTCTTAGGAAAAATTTTTGATTCAAGCAAGAATCATTTGGTGCTGGCCCAGAAGGAGAATGGAAGGATTCAAATACTGTCTTCTATTCGCCCCCGGCACCTGACGGACCCCTCAGGGTTTCAGAGGGAGCTGGGGGGTATTCCCGTGGATCTGCTGCATGGTCCAGTGGAGGCCTTGGCTGTTGCTTGGAATAGGGAGGTGGCTGGGGCCTTGGACAGGATCGCGCCTATGCGACCTCTCTTGCCACATCGGCCCCAACACTCCCCGTGGTTTACGGAGGAGTTGAGGGTGCTGAAGAGGGTCAAGAGACGCCTAGAGCACCGCTGGAGGAAGACAAAGACTGAATCCGACCGAACATAGGTTAGAGCTGCTATCAAGGCCTACATTGTGGCAATAAGAGTGGCAAAGCGCCAATATTTCTCCGCCCTTATCATGTCCACAGAATGCCACCCGGCGACCCTGTTTAGGATCACTAGGTCCCTCTTTGGCAAGGGGGATGGGGGGGTTCATTTGCAGGGCCATGCGAACGAATTTTCAGAGCATCTGCAGGACAAAGCTGCTTGGATTCATTCCAAGTTAGACTCCAAGTATGGGGCAGGGTCTGGGGAGATACCAGGGGACCGTTCTTACCCAGTAATCTGGGAACAGTTTGATCCTGTTGCCCTTGAGGAAGTGGAAAGGATCCTGGGGACTATGAAGGCCACCATTTGCCATCTTGACCCATGTCCCCCCTGGCTGGTGAAAGCAGCTCGGGAGGTGATATGTAGTTGGTTCCAGGTGATGGTTACTACATCCTTGCAGGAGGGATGTTTCCAGCCGCCTTTAAGGAGACGTTGGTGCACCCCCTCCTCAAGAAAGCCTTCCTGGATCCTACCGTACTGGACAATTTTCATCCAGTCTCCCACCTCCCCTTTTTGGGGAAGGTGGTTGAGAAAGTGGTGGCATCACAGCTCCAAAGGGTTCTGGAGGAAACAGATTATCTGGACCCCTTCCAGTCAGGTTTCAGGCCTGGTTATGGAACGGAAATGGCATTGGTCGCACTTATAGATGATCTCTGGCGGGAGCGGGATGGTGGAAGTGCGACCATCCTTGCTCTCCTTGATCTCTTAGCAGCTTTCGATACCGTCGACCACGGTATCCTGTTGGGATGACTCAGGGAATTGGGGGTGGGGAGCACGGTTGTGCTGGTTCACCTCCTTTCTTCAGGGTCGATCCCAATTGGTGGTGATAGGGAGCAAGAGGTTCCATCCTCGGCCCCTCCTTTGTGGGGTGCCACAGGGTTTGGTTCCCTCCCCGCTCCTTTGTAACATCTACATGAAATCACTGAGTGAGATCATCCGCCACCATGGGATGAGGTATTATCAGTATGCTGATGATATGCAATTATACATCTCCATCCCAGATGAAGTAAGTGATGCCGTGGGTGCCCTTTTTCAGTGCCTGGAGGCTGTAAGGGTCTGGATGGGGAACAACAGGCTTCAGCTGAACCCTGGTAAGACGGAGTGGCTGTGGGTTAATGGCTCCTCTGTATCCAGGACTTTGTCATCTTTGGTGCTCAATGGGGTAGCACTGCCCTAGACAGACCCAGTGTGTAATCTGGGGGTCCTCCTAGACTCACGGCTCCTGCTTGAAGAGCAGGTGGCAGCCGTGACAAGGAGGGCCTTTGCACAACTTCAGGTTGTGCATCAGTTACGCCCTTTCCTGGATCGGGATGCCCTTCAAACAGTCACTCATGCCCTTGTTATCTCCCAGATAGACTACTGCAATGCGCTCTACATGGGGCTACCCTTGAAGAGTATCCGGAAGCTACAGCTGGTCCAGAATGCGGCCGTGCGGGCTTTTTTTGGAGCCCCAAGAAGGGCCCATGCAACACCATTGCTCCGCAAGCTGCATTGGATACCAATTTGCTTCTGGGTCCAAGTGTTGGTTATTACCTTTAAAGCCCTACATGGCATGGGACCAGATTACCTAAGGGACCGCCTCTTCCCTATGACTTCAACCTGTCCCACCCGATCACACAAAGAGGGCATGCTTCGGACCCCCTCAGTAAAAGAACTTCGATTAGCGGGGTCCAGAAGGCGGGCCTTCTCTGCGGTAGCCCCCGCCCTTTGGAACATTCTGCCCCTGGAGGTGCGATTGGCCCCCTCACTCCTGCCCTTCCGAAGGGCCTTGAAGACCTGGCTCTGTCACTTGGCCTGGGGTGGGGAGGGAATACTTCAAGCAGGGGGATGGCTAGCCCCATAGTGGCCAGCAGTCCTCAGGCCGATTTTCCATCTTCTTGGATTTTCCTTTTTTAGTACTGTTTTTAAATTTTAGATGTATTATGTATTTTATATATATTTATGGTTTTAATGTTTTTTGTAAGTTGCCCAGAGTCCCCCATTGGGGGGAGATGGACGGGGGAGAAATTTAATAATAAATAAATAAATAATAAATAAATTTACAAATGTCAGGGGCTGACTGCCTGGAAGCATTGCTGGCATATGAATGTTGCTTTCTGGATGTGAGATCTCTCCGAAAGCTGGATTTTACAAGCTGTTCAAGGTGATATGCTAGCAGGTGGCATAATTAATGAACAGAAGCCAACCAGCAAAGGAACTCTACACTCAGAAGTCACTTACCCTCCTAATGGTTGGACACTGCTTCACTTACAGGAGGAAAATAGAGGGGTTGTTTTTTTTTACCAGATTTTTGCATTCGATTATGAGTCTTAGAGTACTAAAGACTGGACATGTTTCCATACTTAAACCATGGCAGCTAAGGCACTGCTTTTTAATGAAAATGAAGTTAAAGTGGAAATCCCACACAGCATTTATATTGTGTTACTTCATCAAACAATATTGTTCTTCATTGGCCAGACCTTTTAGTAATATCTAATAACTTGTGGCTTCTTTCAACAAAAGTTGCTACCAGTTGTAAACCTCCTACTGACACCACCAGACCATTTTATTATTATTTTTTTTCTGTTAAGTTGGACTTAGTCCAAGAGATGGATGCAGATGGAAGTAAGATCTAGGTACTGACAACAGAGCACCCATGTTTAGTCTGACACTCCAAGAGCAGATCATTCTGCTTTTCTCGCACCATTATTCTTTGCCATTGAGGTGAGGTGTATTTCCAGTTGCTCCCGCAAATGATCATTGGTGTAGATGGACTTCTCTAGGTGCTGGCAGAGAGTTCGAATCTCAAACATGTGTTCCTCTAGAAAATCAGCACCTATGTTCATTTGAAAACAAAGGGTGCAGACAGAATGGAGAAGAGAATCATAGTAATGTTTGAAAGATCTGAGCTAAATTTAGCACATTTGGAAATTCATGGCATAAGAAATTGATCAGATGAAATGCTCACATTTATAAGTTAGTAGTAGTATCATTCACACTGTAACTTGTCATGATAAGTAATGGCATGCATTCTACCCCCAAGGAGGAAAAAAAACAAAGACATGATAAAACTCATCTGGAAACAAATTTCCAATGGTTTATTTAGCTCTTATGCATAATGGCCTAAATAATTTAAAGGACCAATTGGTTTGTGATACTGGAATCAATTCCCTAATATCATTCACTGAAGGGTAGAATCACAAAACTTACCCAAGAGTTTCTGGAAAGGAACGGCTGGTGAACAACATGATGCGGAGGTAAGTCCTTCTCGAGGCTGTCTGAGTGGATGGGTACACCAAGGGCTGCATCTCTCCTCCCGTTGTTCCTTAGATTTGGTCTTCCAATCAGCAGAATTTTGCATATGAAACAAGTGGGGAACATGGTGGAAAGCCTGAGGGCTGCCTTTGGAGGAGATACTTGGGCCACCTGCAGCAAAACGTCCAATAAATTGTTCTGTTTTATTGATGGCAATATAGGAAGCCAAGGTACAGAGATAAATCACCAAATGAGGAATGCATATCGTGCCCACTCCCATAGAAGAGGAATCTGGAAAAAAGGGCCTACAGCACTGTGAATATAACAAAAGGCAACTTGGAACAAAAGTGATTAGGAGAGCTCCTCTGGGCAAATCTTTCATCATAGCACAGGGATATCTGACCGCTAGAAATGAGAGGGTATCACCATATTGGCACAGTTCTACAGGGACAAGCTCTTCCTGTACTTTATAGACCATACTTGTCAAGTTTCAGTAAAACTAGTGCCAAATTTTTTACGAGGAGATGAAATCAAATTGTCAACCATGGTATTGGAGGGTGAAGGAAAATAGATGCAATCAGAAAACATTAGTTCTGGTTCCATCGGCAGAAGAATGGGTAATTAAGTTGTGGGAGTAGGCCTGTGTCCAAAATAACTTTGCTATTGAAAAATAATGTAACTTGGAAACCATTTTAGGATTATAATTCCATATATCAGAATTATATATATATTCCATACATCTGAAATTTAGTTTCTCTTAATATAAAGTCTTAATATTCTAATTTTCACTGACCTGTTAAATAAGGACAGATCTCTTACTCTTCAGACAGAAATTATGTTATTCATGATTTGTACTTGCTAATTATTACCATTGATAATTATATACTAATTGGATTTTAACAATGATTGCAGTTTTTAAAATGACATAAAATATTCAGCTTTGTAAAACTAATGAAATATTGAAATATTTAGTCTTATTTAATTCTGTGATGCTTCTAAATTTCCTGTTTATTCACTTTGTGATTTATTTTTCTTTGTTTTGTCTCTTTGGCCTCTTCTTTGTTTCTCTTTTTTCTTCCTTTCTCGAAAATGTTTCATAAAAATATAATGAAAAAGAAAAAGAAAGTGAATTATTTCTGGACTTTTATAAAAAGACATTGCTAGCCATTTCTTTCAATTATACATTTTCTGATAATAAAAAGATATTGTCAGAAAGAAAGACCTAAAAGGAATGACCAGAAATTAAGAGTTTTAACAATTAGAAACAAATAACAGGACATCAGCAACTGGAATTTCCTAAACTTTGGAAAATCCATGGAGCATGATTTCTAGAATTCTTTTCAATTGCTTCACCAGAAGGGGTCATAGCAGTTGTTTGTATTTTCTTCTGGTGTAAAGAAGTAATATGTTGCATCTGTGTGTACATTTCTGTTCTCCCTATGTGTGTCTGTCTGCCCTCAGAAGCACTGGGCAGAATGATAATCAAAGGATGAGTTTGGCTGTAGCTGGTGCCTGGTAGGTTCTTACCAAACCCAACATAAAAACAGCCTGCCTCAGCAGCATCCATGGATGTGTATGTGTTTGTATGTCAAAACAGCATACTCATGCAAGCCCTGCCTCTTTGTCTCTGTGTGTGTGATGTTAATACATGTCCGAAAAAGGCAGAACTTGTATTCCAAAGCAATGTCCACCATCACCACCCTCTCGAATGGGGTTCCCCTTGAGATCTGAGATCTGGCTCCCACTCTGCTATAGTTTAAAAGAGCCGTGAAGACCTGGCTCTTCACCCAGGCCTCTGGCATTGGGCTTCTTTCCATCTGGTGTGTTTTGCTTGCATCTTTTATCATTATCTTTTATGTTTTATCGATTTTATTGTAATTTCTTTGATTGTTTTGTGAGCCTCCCAGAGTCCTTGAGAGTTGGGCAGCATACAACTTTAATAAATAATAAAGATTATTACCTTGCCCAATTTGACTCCTACCCCCATCATGGACGCCAATGGCCTTTGGGATTTTTCTTCTAGAGATATTAATGAGAGGTTAGGGCACTAACCTTTCTGTATTGTAGTAATAATTTGACTGTTTAACATCTCCATCTTAAGAGGGGCAATTAAATATTTTCCTATTCACAGGAAGATATAGCTACTCTTCCAACCCATTGATCTCTTTCTAGAGGGAAAATACTGAGAAACCAGTGATTATCACTTAAGATCCTTAGCCATGATTCACTTAATCAAAGTTTATTCAATCCAGTTTTTTGGATTTGTACAACACATAAATGATCAAGAACTGGATTCATATAATATGGTAGCCTAAAATAAAGCTAGTTTGTATTTTAGTGTGTTGTGCTGCTATGAGACACCAAAGACATGTAATTCATGGTCACAGAAACCAAGTTATAATTAAAGGTTTTCTAGCCCACCACAGCCCAGCAGTTTTGCTAAGCTGTTGACTGTCTCTAATCAAACAACTGACTTTGAGTTGTCTTTGTGTACTAATGATGAACATGTTATTGTCTGATCAAACTATCTGAACCACCTCATAAGCACAAAATTGTTGGATCAGAGCAACATGAACTAACCCCCCCCCCCAAAAAAGCTCCAAATAAATCACACCAGTGAATCTATCTATGATTGTACATGTTCCTCAGTTGCACTCCCTCTTTGGAACCTCTAAAAGGTCAGCCACAAATTACCAAGGAAAGAAGAAGACAATGGCCTCTGCTATCCTTGGCAATGGTGAAGGGACCATGCAGAACACCATGCAAAGCTGCATGCCAGATGGGGGGCTGGGCCAGGAAGGCCAAGGGGCTCACTTTCTCCAAGCTGCTTCTGCAGCATCTGCAACTCCTGCTGTGCCTCAGCCAGGGAGAAGGCCGGTGTTCTGCAGCAGCCAAGCAGAGGCCTTGGGCCTGAAGAAGTGGGTCCCAAAGGCAGGCAGGAGGACGGTTCTGAGTCCAGTGGAGCCAAAGGCAAACCTGTTGGCTTAGACAAGGAATCACCATGAAAGCCTAAAGATGGAAAAGAGAGGAGAAACAGAGAGAACAGCAGGTTAATTTAGGACATCCTGAAGAGATGGATTATTCCCAGAAGATACAGATTGTAAAACAGGATGGAATGGCTTTTCTCTTCTTCTTTTTTTTAACCTGATGGTAATAATGGATGCTGCTGAGCCAAAATATGGATGAGGAGCTAAGCAGGCATTCCCTGAGCACTTCTTACTCCATAACAGATTGTTTAAGATAAAGTGAGGAAGAAATAAAAGAACCAGCTTCTCAGAGGTGCCTACTAGGATACAGCTATTTCTACCCACATCACTATTCAATAGGCAGTGAAGGGCATTGTTTTGATACACAATTTTCACTCTCTCATAATGTGTGGGCATGCATGTGATAGTGCACTCTATCTTATTTACAAAGGATTAACTTGCTTTATAAAGAGCACAGCGTTTCTTCCCCCCACCTTATCTCTTTGTTGAATGCCTGATTGCCTTCTAAGAGAGCACAGAATTCCCCCACCCCATTTCCTTAAAAGCAATTAGCCAGATGCCTGAAGCCATAAATTAGATCGGTACCAGGCAAAGAAGTTGCAATGAGAGAGGCCCTACATTCCAAAGAAGTTAGGTATTTCCTTGATAACCAGAAGAAAAAAGTTAAACTTAGATTCACCTCTTTAGGCCCACCTTTACTTTTCCCTGGGTCATCCCAAAATTCCCTTGTATGGATATGAGGGGATGTACTATCTGAAATATCTGAATATGCCTATAAAATCTTTGTTGCTTGCTTTGCAAGGTGTGGTTCTGGGCAACACTCCTTGAGCCATCCAGAAGGTTTCCTTGGCCAATAAAACCTCTGTTAATTAAAAGCCTCATCTCAAGCCTTCTTATTTGGCTTTACTGAAACTTGGGAAATAAAAGGTGCCATACAGCAGCATTGGGAAGGGCTTTCTTTTTCTTTCTTAAAAACGAAACAAGAAATAATGGTGTGGTGATAGCAAGACTACTTAGCAGAGTTCCTGCAAGCCAGACAAAGTCCTCAGTGGAGTACAGCAGCACTCTAGGAAATGAAGCTGGCAGCAGTATGGCTGCAGGCAGTCTATTTACTGGGCAGTCTGCCTGCTCCTCAGCTTTGTTCTTTTTAAAGTGCTGAAAGTGTCTGAGTGAACATTAAGGGGAAATAACCTTGCAAATGACACTGTTGTGGGGATATACAGTACTACAGCCACCAACCAAGCAGATGTTCCAAATGAAATCATATCAAGGCAGATGTCTGAGACATCCAGGAAATACATTACTGTGATAATGGAGATTTCAACTACCCCAACATCGACTTGGAATCAAACTCTGAAGCAAGTGAGAGAGCCAAACTTTTTATCATCAAAAAGGTGGAGGAAGGAATTAGAGACTAATTAGCTATACTGGACTTAATACTTACAAACAGGGAAGAAATAGTTGAAGAAGTGGAAGTTGTAGGAACCTTGGGAGAGAGTGACCAGGTGACCCTAAAATTCAACTTCCTGCAGGCAGGAAGAACTGAAGGTAGTCAGTTGTTCCTTGCCCTTACAAACAGACTAATGTTTGTAGGGGCAAGGAAATTGACCTTGTCGGAAATAGGCAAGAACTGTTACCTAGGCAAAAGGGGCCGAAACATTCTTTAAGCCCTAAGACTTAGATAATATCTGCAAGTGGCTCAGGCAGACACCTCCCTAATTCAGAAAAATCTGATATGCTGGATTTAATCCTGACCAACGGAAGAATTGGGAGAAAGTGACCATGCCATCTTGGAATTTGTGACAAAGGCCACAAAAATGGATCAGTTGTATCCATGCTCTAGATTTTAGAGAAACCAATTTAAAATAACTCAGGGAAAAAATAGAAACAGTAGAAAAGTCTAAAAACTTGCTGGAGAAAATAGTTCAAAATGATTGGGAAATTTTGAAAAAAGTAAAAATAATGTACTGATTGCATATGGCCAGCAAGGACTTATTATATCATTTATCTTTTAGTTATAGCAGAGACCAACTTTATAAATTTGTTTTTATTTACTGGTGCGGCAAAACATAGGATTCATTTATTTATAGGACCAATCAACTCACTCTGATTGCTGCAAACACAGTATATCTTGTTTTCAGCTTAGAGTTTGATAAAGCCTCCAAGGATAAGATAGTAAATTGTGAGCTGGACAGAAGAGAGAGATTTTAAAATCTGATCTACTTGACTGATTATGTTAGTAAAGAATATTCTAGTCCTGTGCAGGTAGGGGAGGTTACATGGGTAAAACATGTAGAGAATGTCATTAATTGCTTATGACATTTTGCGTTTCTTCTTATTGAGTTTTGTATGTATTATAAACATAATTATTAAAGGAAACTGCCTAAGAACACTTTTTTTTTCAAAAATCCAAGTTATGCTATTTTTATTGTTTGAAACCCCCCCCCCCCAATATCCCTGAACAATAAAGTTATACACAACCTTCAATGATCTTTTGTTCAGACTGAGGGCTTGTAACTCCAAGGTGATTAAAAAGATGAGGTTTAGATTAATTTTAAGTCCTTAAAAGGCTACATTAAGGGCTCAGAGCATGGTGAAACCCGCAACTCCCAGCTGATTGCAAAAACATTGGTTTCTACTGCTGACTTACCAAAAAAAACCCAAAAACAAACCAGCTGTCTGGAATGCATGAAGGTAATTTCAAGACTTCTCTTTTATCCAGAGAGAATTATCGGCAGTCTGGATCCACATCCAGCTGCCTTTTGGCTGCAATATCTCCCATGGAGTGCAGGGCGTCAGTTTGCTAGCCACACCGGAAGTCAACCTTCAATGGTATCTTTTATTCAGATTGAGGGGTTTGTGGCCTGTTTACTGAGTAAGATGAACCCAGCTGGGATCTGTCTGATACAGGTATGCAATGTCCCTGTGAAGAGAGCAGAATGACTCATCTCACTCTCAGTAGCACTTGTGGTGGATTTTATATTTTATATAATTTATACTGACAAATGCCTTTGTTAGGAGGCTCAATAACTGGTCAGTTTGTGCTAATAAATTATCTGCATCAGTCTGAATCTGAGATGGCCAGATAAAGAACCCTCTGCTAGGCTCAGGGCTAATCAAGATTAATTAATTAATTAATGGCTCTCATGTACATGTAGAGAAGATACTTCTGCAGATGATACAAACCCTGGAGGGGTAGCTAATTCTGTGGAAAACAGGACAGATTCACAGTTATTTTGACAGGTTGAAATGAAGGGCCTCAATCAGCAAGATGAAGTTTCAAGCCATATATTTAGTAGATACATTCTCTCTCTCTCTCTCTCTCTCTCTCAAAAGCACATGAATATTAGTTAGTTAAATTTGTTATAGCTGTCCACTCTGGTAAACTCAGGGATGCTTATAAAATCCAACAATAAAACTATTTAAATCTGTTAAAACTGTTTAAAAACTGTCTTTAGATAGCGACCAGCACCTTGAATTGCTCCCAGAAGCCGACTGGCAACCAATGCAGCTTGCGTAGCAACGGTGACACACGGGCATACTGAGAAGCACCTGTTATACCACTTGTGCTGCTGCATTTTGTAGCAGCTGTAGCTTCTGGATGGTCTTCAAGGGCAGCCTCATGTAAACTGCATTGCAGTAATCTGGTTGTGAGGTGACCAGGATGTGAATAACTGTATATAGTTCCTCCTAATTGAGGAAAGGGAGCAACCGGTGCACAAAAGGAACCTGTGCAAAGGTGATGGCTGCCACTTGCTCTTTGAGCAGTAGCTGTGAATCCAGAAGGAGCCCCAAGTTGTGCACCAGTTTTAAATGGGGAAGTACTACCCCATCCAAGACCAACAATGAAAATGTTCCTGACTCTTGGGTGCCAAATAGCCAAAACCACTCAGTCTTGTCAGGATTGAGCTGAAGCCTGTTCTGCCCCATCCAGACCTGAGCAGCCTCCAGACACTGGATCAGGACATTGGGTGTTTTACCTGCAGAGTCCAGAATTGAGTTGTACAGGTAGTCCTCAACTTAGGATCACAATTGGGACCATAAAATTCGTTAAGTGGTGTGGTCATTAAGTGAGGCATCACATGACCACACCCGATTTTATGACATTTTTGTGGAGATCGTTAAGTGAATCGTGGTTCCCCATTGATTTTGCTTGTCAGAAGCCCCCTGGGAAGGTCACAAGTGGCAATCATGTGACCCCAGGATGCTGCAACCATTGTAAATATATGCCGGTTGCCAAGCACCTGAATTTTGATCACATGACCACAGGAATGCTGCAACGGTCATAAGTGCAAGGAGCCATTGTAAGTCACTTTTTTCAGCACCACCGTAACTTTGAACAGTCATTAAAGGAATGGTCATAAGTTGAGGATTACCTGTACAGCTAGGATTCAGACTTCCGGGGGAGGTATGGTGAACTGAAGATGTCTCCTCAAAAAAGGAGCCTAGGACCATGGCAAAGACCAAGGAACCAGGGTGAATAGGCTGGTTCCTTTGAATCTCTTCAGACAAGGAGAAGATGGGAGATCACCCACATATGCTCCAGATGGCTGCTCCTCATGAGGAGACCACAGAACAGTGGTTTTCCACGGGTTTGAATGCAGGGATCAGTCATCTTGATTGCAACCATGGCGAAGCCTTTTAAAGGACACTAAGTTTGCAAACCTCACTTTCTAATCACTTTTGGAAATTGCCTATTAATAATCTTATAGGCTCCGTTCTTGGGTCATCCATAAACTGGGTTTCTTAACCCGGGACTATCTGTATTCTTTGTTCTACTGTATCACACCTGCATTTAGAGTATTATATCCAGTTTGGGGTGTTATGCTTCACTTTATTCCACTTTATTTTACTTTATTCTCCTCTCCTCTCCTCTCCTCTCCTCTCCTCTCCTCTCCTCTCCTCTCCTCTCCTCTCCTCTCCTCTCCTCTCCTCTCCTCTCCTCTCCTCTCCCATTATGTTTTACTTTTCCAACTATCTACTTCCCATGTTGAGCAACATTATACTGTATTTAATTTTGTAAATAAAAATAAACTGAAGGTTCAGTAAGATATTTTTTAAAAGAAAGAAAAATTGTCAGTGACCTTAATTCAGGTCCCCACTGTTCAGTATGTGATCCATACCTCTTGAAGCCTGGCTGGTAATCTGCAAGGGATGCAGGGAACACCTTCTTGAGAGGCATTCTGCTGGAGCAGCCTGGGATGTAGCTGCAGCAGTTGGGCAAGTTGGCTGGGCAGGAGTTTTGCAAGATCGACTGTTAAGCTCTATAAGAAGCCACAGAGAAGGGAATGTGCATTGAATTTGCATACAGAGAACATTACAGCAACTAGTGAGGAGCACCACGCCCATGGAAGCCTCTGAACCAGAGATATGATGTGCTTTCTTCAGAGAGAATCTTCAGAAATAATGAATACCTGTTTCATTATTGCAAGAACAAATCCAAAACAATGCAGAACTCTCATGTACATCCATGCCAAGCACAAATAAAATATGACTCCCTCAGCTACTCTCTCTCTTTAGCCAACTCCCAGCCTTCTAAAAGACCAGAGATTCCTTTTTCTAACCTTACATCAAGTGAACATTTTCTGAGAGTAATCATGTTCTTATTCACTCAGCATATTTCATGTAAATTGTTTGTAGAACTCCTGGGAAAAACTCCATTTTTAAAGGATAGATTTGAACATTTCTGATTATTAATTCTTGTATTTATAGAGCCACTCCATAACAGACATTTTCAAGAAGACTCACAAACACAGCATTAAAATAATGTGCAAAACAAGACATTCTATCGAAGTATAAACATAGCTAACCACAAAAACTTATAAGGTTTGTACTTGTAAAAATAATTTATGTCAAAACAAGACTATACTAATAGGGACAATTTGTTAAAAATGTTTTTAAAGAGGCTTCATCCTGCCTCTTGTCGTATTTTTAGGACTTAATTCTTTTTAAAATTATCGACATGTATGAATGCACCTATTCACTACACTTTTCACCCCTCTTGTATCTTCCCCAGTCCATGGTCCTGCCTTCATTTTTAATTTTATCTCTGTGATTAAATTGTCAGTGGGTTAAGAATATACAAACTCATATTCCCTACTAGTGTAGGAAAGCTAACTTACAAAGTTGTTGGAGGAAGATACTACTTACTTATGGTAAGGTTTGGGGCTAGGTAAGAAGAGCTTGCCTGGAAATGCTGCCTCCCCCCACCCCCAGCACTTCAGAAAAGCTTGAAACTGTTGGAAAGATGTCTAAAGGCAGACCAGCCCAAGCCAATAGGCCTGGGTTTATGAGGTTGCTGTCTCCAGATGCATGAAGGCAGGTCAACCAAACCTTGAATTTTGGATGAACAGTGATTTTCAAGCCCTTTTTAATGAGTGATTACTGTATCCAACAATTTTCACTCTGTGCAGATTTACAAGGCTGTTGAAGTTCATGAGGAGAAAATACTTTTAGAATTGTAGCACCAAGGTGAATTTACTGTAGAATAATTGACATTCCAAGCAATTAAGATGATTAACAATATTTCAGAGGTCAAGAGTCTGACAACAGCCTCCAGGACTGAGCTGTTCTAGGTAGTGATTTAGTATACTTAGGATATCAACTTATAATATGTAATGAAGACTGGAAAACCTCAGATAGTAAGAAAATTGAGAGTTTGCTTCTTTCATAATTTGCCACATAAGAAAAAATAGAACTGGCTTGATGAGACAGCTTGGGCGTAACTTAGCAGAAGTACATAAGACTTAACATGAAGCCTTATTTACTTGTTAAGAAGTTTACTGAGTGTACCTTTGATTCTAAGAAAATCTTGTTGAGTTTTATAGAAATAGAAGTGATACCACTGATAAGAAGGTTACAAAGTAACATCAGAATTCTGAGCTGCTTTTATTAGCCAAGGATATGATGATAAGACAAGGAAAACAATTGAATTCTAATTAGATTACTCTGGTTTGTCAGATGAATGAGATAGAAAGAGTTACCGATCCTGTTACAGTTTCTCTTATTTGCCAGACCAGAGTACAGTATATCCCTCCAGGTCTTAAGTGCTATACCTTTGTTTAGGAGGTTGTGGACTTGGCCTTCACTTATTTTATTTTCAGTAAGATCATCCACATCAGAGCAGACCTCTGGGCCATCAGAGAGGAAGGAGATGCTGCTGTCAGAGCGGGGTGACTCGGATATAGTGTGGCTACTGGAAGGGGTCACTGAGCGTTCTTGCAGTTTTGCTTGGAGGGTCTTGATGGTTTGCTCCTTTTCTTGGAGCTCCTTGCTCATCCTGGAGAAAGGCAAACCTTGAAGATTAATGGAAATATTGATACAGCTCACTCCTTCCCTGAGCTCAGACTGTACAACACTGCACCTCTCTCTGATGCCCGTGATGTTTGTACTTCTAGTCAGCTGATAAACTCCCTCAGTCTGCAAGTGATCTAAATAATCCCATGAGGATGATGATGATGATGATGATGATGATGATGATTGCTATAAAGGATTTCATACTGGTATGGAATAGACTCCAGTTCAGCATGAGGTATTCAGTAAATTGAATGTATTTTATGAAGCAAGACAACTGTTACTTGACAATTTGAAAAGCGAGTTTTTCTTGAGTCAAGCAACTTGGCCAGAAGGATAATAAATAAATAAATACAAATGAAGTTTTATCAAGTGATAAACTATATAGCCTCATGGACTGTATGCAAAGTATACAATACAATGAATGAGAAGGTTTCTGGAGAAAATAATATCAAAATAAACCTGCATCTAGAAATTCATTAAAATTACCTCATCACAAGCAATTCATGACTTGCTTTGTCCTCCATGTTTAGATCATTCCCTAAAAACAGAATTTTAAAAAAGTTAGTGATTGGGTAGCTTCTCTGTTACAGGACCTACTGATCACTTGGCTTGCATATCCTTCTTTTAGTGGAAAATTAAAAACAGAAAAGCATGGATCCTTACAGAGAAGAAAATGATGCCATTCCAATGTTTCCAACAAGCTTCCTCATTTATTTTTAAGCTTCTTATATATTGCCCCCATGGTTCTACATTTTTCCCTATAATCAGTGTTGGACATACTGTAACCATGTAAAGCCTAACTGTAGGCCTGCTTTGACCTATGCTTCCATTAGCTGTTCTGGACATACACTTGTTAGGCTTAACCTAATGAAATAATGGGGTTTGTTTTCTCTGTTAGGCTGTGTTTGTGATTATGGATTCCCCATTTTTCTCTATTATTAGGAGAGTGTGTGTGTGTTTGTGTGTGTGTGAGAGAGTTCACTAGCTGTCTTTATTGACATCAGTTTTATTTCCATGTTTCATAGTGGTGAGGCACTCAGTCACCTCCAAAGGTTCAGCTCATTTGGTTGGCATCCTGGGCTTGGGCCAGAGGTTCCAACCCTTGTTTTATAGAGTTTTACTCAGGCCCCAATTCTAATGAGGAATAAGTTGCCCATACAGTTCTGAGTATCTCTACTGAGTTATCTGTCACTTTCATCAAATTTCTTTCTTTCTATAGCATTTTAATAATACTCTTTTTCAGTAAGTCCATTTATATGACAAAGGTCACCAAATTGTAGGACATGGACATTTACAAGATTACACCTTTCTGGAACTGTACCCTTTATGCTATAATACTGAAATACTGGTGAAAAGAAAGTTATGGGAACTCTATTTTGAAGACTCAAAAATAAAGTTTCTAACTTTAACTTTGTGAGTGCCTATTGAACTCACTATGGTTTAGTTTTCTGGCCAATCGGCCTGCCAGCTGGTTCCCTTCTGCGAGCTGCTCACGGAAGCTCTGCCCCAAGTAGTAGTCAATGTCAGTGTCACGCAGAAGCTCTTCAAAGGACTTGATGGTGTCCTTGAAATGTTGGTTTAGCATATGACACACCCCTTGTCCCTCCCGCATCATTTGGCGCAGATGGGAGAGCTCCCGAGCCTGAGCTTGGACTAACGAGTCATATTTCCTTGGGGAAAAGAGAGCAAAAAATTAACCAAAGTGGTTCAGAGATCCAACTTCAGGACAAGTAAGAATTAAGGCTTCCTCAGTGCACTTGGTCCCTTTCACCAGAAGGACATCCATACCAGAAGGTATCTCATACATTCAGCATACAGAGAGAAAGGCATTTCACTCACACATGCTGGAGTGAGTTCACCAACTTAACAGGAGAATGGATAACTCAGAACTGATTCATACATTACATAGCAACTCATATGCTACTGTTTTATATTCATTTCACCTAGTGTTTATGTTGTTGGACTATATCCTCATGCTGAGAACTATTGTTTGGTATTAACAGAAGAAAGGAAGCTAGAGTTGCTCTGCAGAGATTTAAACTGCCCAGTGAATTTTAGTTTGATCATACCTTCTGCTTGAATAGGTAAAATAGATGCCTTACTGGCCATTGTGACTTTGCAGAAACCCACACCAATGCTCTGTCAGACCCAGCTGATCATATTTATCCCTGCATCCTGGAATCCCCTCATTCCTACCCCAAGGAGACTGTACATTTCAATTCCTCTGGCAAAAGCAACTTTGGCTTAGTCTCACTCAGATGAGCTTCAAGCAGGGATACTCTCTGGATAAGCCTGGCCAAATCTTTGTTGGGCTGGAGACTTGATGGGCAGAAAGTTCCAAAGCTGTCAGATTGCCAGCCTTCATCTTCATCAGTCATACTGTGGGAAGGAGAGTTGCCCAGAGTGTAGCCTTGCTTCAGTTTGAGTGGCTGTTCGCCCACAGAGCCATAATCACTGGTCGTGGATACAGAGCGCACACAACTTTGTAGATTCTGGATAACTTTGTGGGAACTCTGTAATTGCATTTGGAGGGCCCAAACATGCTGGCGAAGAACTGCAGCATCGTCACATTGGCTGACACCCAGGAATGCCTCGTGTTTTGCTAGTCTGTTTAGAGGGGCCTCCAGTGGCTTCTTCCAATACTTTAGTTCCTCATCATGATCTCTGCATTCTAAGTAAAACAACAAAAACCACTAAGCATTAGGACTAGGTAAGTAATTGAACTTTTCTACCAGGCACAATTGAGTTTGGATTGCAGCAAATTCCAGTTTTCTGACACATTTTCTTTTGTTTGTAAATATAGCAATCATATCTACAATTTGCATGCACAATAATGTACAAAATGGAACTTAGAAATATTCTGCTTTTAGTACCTTCTTATATTAAGAACTCTTTGTTTCAGAGTGTTTAGGAGTCCTTTGTAAGTCAAACAATTGAAAGCATTAAGGATAGCAGCCAGAAGAACATCTTACATTACCGGGACTTGTGGCCTCTTCCCTGTCAGCCTCGTTTTCACTTCTCCCACAGGTCTCATAGCCCAGGTCTTGAATATCCACTTGTATCTGCTTGTTATCCTGTTGTACCATGGGCTCACCTGTCACAAAGAAATGTTTCAGTTATTTTCCCTTGGTCTTCAGCCAGAAATCCAGATCCTTAGAAGATACTGCAAATTCTATGTCATGTATACTAAAAGTTCTGTTAAAAACATGATTAAAAAAAAACCAACTCAGTAGCAAAGTCCAGCAAAAGGCAGGGGTTGTTCACTGAAGTTTGGAGGACTTCATGTGCATATATTTGTGATCAGGGATGCAAAAAAAACCCCACTACAAATTACCCTGGGAACAAATTTGACGGGATTATCCAAAACGGTATCTATTGTAGGGCCACTAGCCACTACAGTTATCTACCTGTCCCACAAAGGAAATCCACAGAGGGACTGGAGATTACACTTATTTTTTATGTGAAATGTTTAAATGTACAAGCTGGCTCAGAGATCTTTTTCATCTTTGTTTAAACTACTATGAAAACACAAGGTTATGTAATCAATGGTCATTCCAGGAAGTTCTACAGAAAGGAGGTATAAAAGCATGCAAGGTGAAATGAATGTAAAACCATGCACCGGGCTTTTTAAAGATTAGAAATTATTTGGCCACATTGTACAGTATGTTTTAAATGAAACAAGTATATTCCACATCCGCCTCATCGAGTCTTGCCATTTTTTTTAAAACCATTAACTTTTATGAAAAAATGCTGGACCCAAAATATGACCTGCCAAAGAGGTATATAGGACAAAGCATAGATTTGAGGCTCAAACAGCCCTACTATCATTAAAATTTCTGTACTTGGATTAAATCTAATGGTATGATTTTAGATAATTTTCAGATGTTCCTAGCTGGAATATTATGCCCTGTCTACCCCCAAACAGGAAAATAGCTCATGCATTGAAGCTCTCAATCATAGTAAAATGTTAACACAAATCTACATTTGCAGTCTTACCATTTTTCAACCTTCTCATGACATTTATCAATTTTTCTTGGACACTAGCTAAATAGTATTGATTTCAATTTCAGTCTTTGCTATATCAGTATCTTTCCCATACAAATTGCTAAACGATACCTTTCAGCATTCTCTCACTTCAGTTTCACCCCAAATATTTTCACTGATTTTATTTTTAATTCTACTCACTCTGCTGGAGCTCCTCTTGTAAAGTCTTTTTACCTACTTCAAAACAATGTTTTACAGTGGTACCTCGGGTTACAAACGTCTCTGTTAACGAACTTTTCGGGTTACGACCAGCTCTGGCCGCAAAAATTTACCTCGATTTGCAAACTCCGCCTCGGGGTACGAGCAGGATACGTGGCCATTTTCCCTCCTGTGACACGGTCCGCGGCCATTTTTCCGCCCCTGACACGTGGTCCGCGGCCATTTTTCCGCCCCTGACACGTGGTCCGTGGCCATTTTCCGCCCCTGACACGTGGTCCGCGGCCATTTTCCGCCCCTGACACGTGGTCCGCGGCCATTTGTCCGCCCCTGACACGTGGTCCGCGGCCATTTTTCCGCCCTTGACATGTGGTTGTAGGGAGGGGGACTCTCCCTCCAAGCAATAGCCGCCTCCCTGTCCTCCACGCCAGAACGGATTAACGGTAATTACATTGAACCTTATGGGGAAATTTCCTTCGGGTTGCGACCAATTCAGGTTGTGGCCAGAGTCACGGAATGAATTGAATTCGTAACCCGAGGTTCCACTGTATTTCTGTCAAACTCCTTCTGCATTTTCTGGGCCTCTTTTAATCTTAACTGAAAGTGTGTAATACATCTGAAGCAGGCAAGGGGGCTTTGGGTCTGGTATGGGTCCTTCAACTCAAGAAAATATACCTTTGATTTAAGGAAGGACTAAGCAGCTGAGACAAAAAAAAAAAAATTAAAATATTAATACTAAATAATTCCCCAAAACAAAGAAAGAGTACAATTACTTTGCATTTGCCTCTGTTAAATGTCATTCTGTTATTTTCGGCCCATTTCTCAAGACTGTTTTGATTTTCATTTGTCTCTTCCAGGTATTAACTATTTAGTCGAAGTGTATCTCATATACTGTATACATATAGGTAGTCCTTGACTTACAACCATTCATTTGATCATTCGAAGTTACAACGGTGCTGAAAAAAGTGACTTACAAGTGGTCCTTGCACTTATGACCATTGCAGCGTCCCTGCAATCACGTGATCAGAATTATTTATGATGGTTGCAGAATCCCGGGGTCATGTGATTGCCATTTGCGACCTTACCAGGGGCTTCTGACAAGCAAAGTCAATGGGGAAAGGTGGATTCACTTAACGGCCATGTGATTCACTTAATGACCATACCATAACAAAAAAGGTGATAAAATTGGGCACAACTCACTTAACAATCACATCACTTAGCAATGGAAGTTCAAGTCCCAATTGTGGTCATAAGTCGAGGAGTACCTGTACTGTACATTTGATAAGCATTCTCTCCACATTTTCATCCAAGTAATTAATTAAAATATTGAAGAAATATGCAGCTTATCACTTTAAGTGGTAGTATTACTCACTGAGCAGAGCTTTGTATTGTTTGAGCTGGGCTATCTGTGCCTGGATGGTGGCCTCTGACACCAAAAGTCTGTCTCGTAATTTGTGACACTGTTGCCTGCTTTGGGGTTGCTTGGACTGGAACCTCTCGGCTGACTCTGTGTTCTTCTGCCCAAACCTGCTTGATACTCTGCCTCCTTCAACCTGCAAGAAGAAACAAAAGTGCTTCAGCCATCAGAAGAAATGGCAGTAGGTGGACTTCATATGACTTGGCCTAGAAGATAGGTGGGCAACATGTGCTGTCCAGTTTGAGCCCCCTCCCTAGCATTTGGCATACTTTCACCAGCAAGGGTACAATCTGTGCTTTGATTTTAAGGGTAGTTTTAAGGGTTGGGATGGGAGCAGACTGCTTTTGGGAGGCTTCCCACTCTCATCCCCAACCATATCAAATCAAAACAAACCTTTATTACAGTCATACACCTATTCCCACTCTAAATCCCCATCTAAAAGCCCCAATAGGGTGCTGAAAAATGTTGGCCATGCACTTTCCTATGACAACAGAGCAGTCAAAGGTTTTCAAGAAGATCAAGATGATGAGTTGTAGCCCTGATACCTGGCCAAGTTCCTCTCATTTGTACCACTCATGGCTAATATTTTATTCTACCAAGATTTGTATAACATGTGTCGAAAATGTTTGTCTGATAAGGACCACATTCTCTCAGGAGGGTTTATGGCTACAGAATAGGCATGACTAAAGCAAGCAATAGCTACGGTTGTTTTAAATTCTTACAAAAATAATATTGCATTTAATTGGCACTATTCTTTTGTTTACAAGTGGAACTTGGTAAATAAGCATAGCTGGTTTTTGTTCACTACTCAACTATCCTTCCCAGCAATCATCCACCTTTCCATGGCCATTGCAGACGATCAGTTCTCATTGACTGTTGGAAGTTTCTCACACCACTATAATTTATTCTCTCTGTACGATGAAAGATAGCAGCAACCACAGTTTTGGACTGTGAGTAGCAGCTGGAGCCGAATTCACAGAGGACAAAGCCTTGACTTTTCTAATATGGATGACCAAAGGGCAGCATGAGCCACAGGTAAATAGGCATTGCTAATTAATTGTGGCAGGTGTTGGTTTAATCAGATTTTTTTAAACCCTGACCACACCTGGGTTTCTTCTGGGCTGCCCATAGTTTGATTGGGTGGGCAGTGCAGTGATGGTGAATGACCATGGACAGCTTGGCAAGTGCACTGCTTGGCCATCTGCTGCTGCTCATTTGCCAGAGCCGTGCTCGCTGTCATCTGGTGAATGAAGGTGCCTCTGCATCCTTGGTTCCTTAGAGTCAATTGTTCTTTGAGGAGGCCAATCACAATCTCTGAAGTGTCCAGTTTCTCTTGCAGTTTCTTGATATCCTGCCTCAAGTCCTCTTCATCTTCCTTTTCATCCTCCTTCTCCCAAACCTCTGACAACTTTGCTTCTCCAACTTGTTCCTTGAGCTCTGCATTCTCTAGACAAAGGCTTAGCAGGGCCTTCCTGTTGAGACACAGGGATTAGCATTCAGAATGAAGCACTATTTAACACTCACGTGGTGGTTATGCAACTCACATGGGACACTTCTTCAATTACCACTCCCCCACTAGTGACAGAAAAAAATATTTTGAGACTCCATCAGTTTGCAGATTGCCCCCTTTAGTTTATTTCAGACAAAAAGAATGGAGGCTCAGTAAGACAGTAGTCATAACACTTGCCTGACATGTAGAACGTTATTGGTTAGAAACCTGGCAGAAATTAGCCTATTTGTTTTTAATTACTATTTTTCTGTCCTTGGGCTATGTACTTTTCCACTGGGCTTCTTAAAAAAATAAGAAGCAGACTTAGTAAAAAAACTCAGCTGAAAAGTAGACAGGTTGGAGAAAGTAATTAAACAACAGAAAGAAACTCATTTCTGCCACATTGCAAACAAGTGATTTTCTATAAGTCAGGCAACTGTTATATTCACTGTACTATTGAGATTCCTGTCTCCTAATAGTAGCCTTAGCAGGCCTTACTGAGCCTGCTTGTATTAGGAAAGGCAAGAAATAAATTATTATTTTAAAACCAAATATTGGGGCTACATATTAATGCTTTAACTTTGTATATATACATTTAATTTAACTGTCCTACTATTAGCTCAGCTGAAAAGTAGGTAGGTTGGGGAAAGAAAAATAATAATTAAACAACAGAAAGAAAACCTATGTTTATATGTATGTGTATATGTATACACAAGTGTGCACACACAGACACATACGAGATATATGTGCATGTAGTGGTATGTTTTGTATATACCACCACACACACACACACACACACAAATCCCCTATGTATGTGTGTGTGTGTGTGCGCGCGCGCGTGCATGTGTATACATATTAAAAAAAAAATCATAGCCTTAGCAGGCCTTACTGAGCCTGCTAGTATTAGGAAAATATAAGAAATAAATTATTATTTTAAAGTTGAATGTTGGACCTATATATATATGTGCATTTTAATACTTGAAATTTGTATATTGCTTTCTTTGACAAAGTGACTAGATTAGTGGACCAAGGGAATGCTGTGGATGTAGTATACTTAGACTTCAGTAAGGCATTTGTTAAAGTAGATAAGAGTCCCTTCTTGATAAACTGGAAAAATGGTCTCACTACCAGATGGATTCACAATTGGCTGAACAACCATAGTCAATGTGTGATCCTTAATGGGTCTATGTCCACATGGAGAGAGACATTTAGTGGGTTACCTCAGGGTTTTTTCCTCGGCCCAGTACTGTTCAGCATCTTCAAGACTTAGATAAGGGAATAGAAGGCATGCTGGTAAAATTTACAGATGACAGAAAGTGGAAGTGATTGCTAATATGACTGAAGACAGGCTCAAGATTCAAAAGGATCTAGATAAACTTAAACACTGGGTCTATCCAACAAAATGTTCAATGGTGAGAAATGTAACGTTCTGCACTTAGGCAGAAAAAACCAGATGTACAGATACAAGATAGGTGGTACCTGGTTTAGCAATAGTACTTGTGAGAAAGATCTTGGCAGATTACAGATTAAGGATGAGCCAGCAATGTGCCACAGCTGCCAAAAAAGCCAATGCAGTTTTAGATTGCATCAAGAGAGGTATAGTGTCAAGTTTACAGCAAGTGATAGTACTACTCTATGCTGTACTGGTCAGACCACACTTGGCATTTTGAACATGTTATGCCTATTTTAATCAAATTGCCCTGCCTCTTCATTGGTTCATGGGCTCAGTTCATTGACAGAACCTGAGCATCTTGTGGATTGTCTTTTTTCATATATTCCTTTTTATACTACTTCAGATCTCCAGTGTAACAACTTGGCTCCTTAAGAAAACATTATATTAAAATGCATTTTAATAAAATGTAATCAATAACACAATAAATTGCAATTATTTATTGTGTTATTGATTACATTCACAGTTTCAAATTTCCATTCAGGTAATTGGTGCAGTTTTGATGCACTATGCATCAAACATAGTGATTGTGGTGACTTAGGACTTTCCTTTTTCCCTGCCTAAAACTTTTATTTTTTGTCAATTGTGCTTTTACTGTGACTAGTTCATGTGAAGGATATTCACCACCAAGAAAAAGTGTATAGTTAGAAGGAATTAAGAAATCTTGAATCAAGATCCCTATGAGAACAAAAGAGCCACTGGATGGTTTAATCTAGATCTTCTTAGGAAGATCTGGCACAATTGTTTAATGTAGACTTCCCCCCCCCCCATAATAATGTTTTTATGTTCCTACACTGAAATTTACTGAGCCCACAGATAAGAACTAAGGCTGCTGGATGCCCAACAGAATATTTGCTGGGGTCAGTCTGGCTTACCTTAGCTGAGATATGGAAGAGAACCCAGCTTCCTCAATCTGTTCCTTGAGCTCCTGTAGCTCTTCTTCCAGTTTCTTTTTCTGTTCCATAACATGCTGAACCATAGATTTTGGAGAATGCAGCATCACCTGCTGGTTGCTTTCACTCTTCAAAGTTGGTAGAGCAGAATAACTGGAATGGCCCATCAGATTGTCATCAATATTTCCCTTAAGGTTCTAAAATGTGCAATTATAATAAAAGGGTTATTCCTAATGAGTCTCAATCTTTTGAAAATGAATGGCTAAATCAGGCATAATGAACTTTTGGGACTCCAAGTTGTTGCTAAACTACAGCTACTGGCCATTCTGCCTGAGGTTGCTGGAAATTGTATGTCAGAAACATCTGGGGGTGCCACAAGCTCCCTGTCTTGGTGTTAAATAAATATAAATGCACAGTTCTAGCAAGAAAAATGTTAAATCTGGGCCTTTTAACACAATAACAACAAACTCTACAATAATTTAATAGTGAGGAGAAGCAGTAACTAAATAGCAAAGCTTAGAATAGTAATTCAGTCTTTTCTAATCTACAGTATTTGCCTAAGAAACAAGCTGTAGTCAAAGTTAAAGTACTTTATTTCAGTCATTATATAACCTTATATAACTCTAGACAACCTTGACACCCATTGGGTCATCCTTTGAGAGAAAGGTAATGCAGTCTGATGTGATGAGAATGAACATTAAATTTTAGGCTGACCATATTTTTTTACCCCAATGTTGGACAGTCCTGTGAAGAGTATATATCATAAATTAAAAAATAATTGTAGTGGCAAACAAACTTCAATAAGTCAATATTTACTTACCTAAACAGATAAACAGAATGACTATGGGTGGGCAAAAAAATAGTGGGAGTGGGATTGACTTCCAACTTCCTGCCAACTTCCCCATTGACTTTGCTTGTGGGAAGCTGGCAGGGAGCAGTCAGAAATCACAACCACGTGACTGCAGGGATGCTGCAACGTTCACGACTTTGCAAATAAAACTGGTGTGAACATCATGGAAATTTCAGTTCCACAGGAGTAATGGGTCCCGGATTTTTTCTTTAAGTTAGCAGATTTTAGATATCTTGATTCAAAAATTGTTGCAGTATAGTGCACCATTTGGGCTAACTTGAGGCTAACTAACTAATTTAAGGCTAACTAACAGACAAACAGATAAACACAATGAGAGTTTTAGTAGTATATAGATAAAACAAAAATAAAATAAAAGATATAATAAATAAAACAAAATGGAATAAAAGATAAGTTAAACAGAGCCAATACAGGTGAAACTTTCTTAGTTCAGATAACCACTTTAGCACTAAGGCTTCAGTGCAGAGACCATAATAAATATAGCAAGAAACAGATAAACAGGAGGGTCAGCAGTTATTGCTCTTATTAAACATTAAAGCAAGTTTAATCAAGTCAAACTGTTCCAACTGAGGTCCTGTCAAATCTTGCTGACTATTAAATAAAACTTGGTGACTTGATAAGAGGCTTCATTGCTCTGAACAGTTGGACAATAATTTGAAATAAAAAGAGTCAATATGGCCTGGATATTGAGCTACTGAAGGGGTGATAAATTTGTGCAGCAGATCTCAGTAGGATTAACAATAAAGATGTGCATGTGGACTGTGGTTTCAGTGGCTCTGGACTTACAGTGACAAAGGCATTCATTAGATGGGATTTTCAGGAATCTCCCTTCCAGGACCACAGTTTGCAGGGCAACCTATTGTTAATGTCGGTATGCTTTGCTATCCCAGTTGTGCAAATCTCTCTTTCCTGCATCAGATATGAAAATATTCAGGCTGAGGATCTGAATGAAATTAAATGAATGGATAATCCTCTGTGAAGGGCTCAGAGAACGTGGGGCTGTTTTAGAACCTACAGAAACATGATCAGCACATACCAGCCACACTTTGCCCTAGATTTCCTTAATTTTGGAGGAGCCATATTACAACCTCACACCTTCTGGGGAGGCCCTGAATTTCTTGGAGATTTGTCCCTCCCCTTTTGACCCCATCCCACTCCCATTCCCAATTTTGAAGGAAGCAGAATACAGGACACAGAAAAGTCTGGCTCCTAAGAAACCTAACAGAGGCTTTCACACGCCACAGAGCGCAGAGTAAAGTCCTTGCCATCACAGCAGATATCTCACTGAACAGCTCTGCAGGTTTTGGGGATTTACCTGTAGGTGAGTGCCATGCTGTATTTCCTCTTCAATGCTATCTGTAAACTCAGTGCTGGCATCTTCAGCATCCTCAGCTACAGTTAGGTCTAGGCATGATGTGACAAAATGAGAATCATCATTTTGAGTCTCAGGCACTTTAATTTCTAAGCACCACCTGTAATTCTGGTTCTGCAAATTTCGTCTACTCAGATCTCTGGTACAGTCATCAGCCAGCTTGGCTTTTGATTTTTACCAACAAAATACTACAACTTTGTGGCTGAAGCCAAGTTTAACCTAAAAAAGAGCTACACTTTGGATTGTTTTGGCAACCATACAGAAATAGTTGGCCATTGCCATCTATGAGATTTTTTTTCTTTTTCTACTTCCCAGTCTAATCTACACTATACTCATCCAAGTACTAACTAATCAGTTCTAAATTTGTTTAACTTATTTGAGATCAGCCAAGAAAACTACACAGACATGTAGCAGGTAACCCCTTTCCAGCTAAGGGCTTTACTAATAAAACAAAACCGAACAGAAGAAAACCTTGCAAGTCTCCAAGGGCTGAGGAATCTATCAGTTAACCTAACCTAATAACCAAATAACCTAATTAAACTTAATCTTATCATTAATCTGATGGTAACATTAACAATAGGATTAAAAGAGGAAAAATCAAAAACACAAAGGGCACAAGCTGCAATAAAGATAGCAAGCAAATGATAAATAAACTAAGTAGAAAAATAAGAAAAGAGATTAATGGTAGGTCTACCTGAATACTTTTCAGTTTAGAAGTTCAATCTTACAGCAGCTGCTGGTTTCAGGAACTGAGTCCACTTATTTCCAGCTCTGTACCAGTTTATTTGAAACTAAAACAAAGTGATTTTGGTTTTTCCTTTTGAAATTCTGTAGCTGTGTAAAGTTTGTGGATAGGCTGTCTTCCCATTGGCAGAATTTTTGCCTCACTCTCCTGGCTCCTGGATTCAATGCAACCATTACTCCCCCTCCCACTTGGGCTTGCATGTCCTGATCCAGGCGCCTTTGGTAGGCATTTGTTTAGAAGGGATCTTCCCATAGTCCATCTACCACAGCACTATGCAACCATGTTTACAGCTATTAGCAAAAAACAAAAAAACAAAAAACAAAAAAACCTGATTGGAAAAATGCTGATATGCTATAATTTTGCTATTATTGCTTATGAGAAGCTTTCCCTAATATGAAGCTATTCTGTTACAAATTTTGCCTTCCTACGAGTTCCTCATGGTACATTGTCTATATATCCCCATTAGGGACAGATGCTCTAGGTCAGAGGTATCCAAACTTCTTGGTTCATGGTGCCCCTAGCAGTTCCCAAACTGTGCACTGCGGCACCCCAGGGCATCGCAGCAATTGCTCTACCAGTTCCATTGATTAAGTGGCAGAATATCCCGCAGTGCCCCTGTGAGTTCATTGCGGCGCATAGTTTGGGAAACATGGCTCCAGACCAAATATAGAATCAGATACCTCAGCCCCTCCTGCTCTTAGAGACAGAAAAGGTTTGGCCATTTTAAAACCCAGAGCAGAACTCTGTTGACGTCTGAGGATGAAAGCTCAGAAAAGTGTGGGACTTTCAGGGTTTCCCACAGCCTCTGATTAAAGTTTGGAATCCCAGGAAAGAAGGAAGCACAGGTAATTAAGCAGAGAAACCTTTGCTTTAGACAACGGCTATCTTTGTAGAAAAAGATGAACTGCTAGCCAACAATTTGCACTGTGTTTTTAATTTTTTTGTTTGCTGTGCTGCTTATGAATTCAACCTTTATTTGTACTTCGTATTTCAGGATGGCTTGAAATATAACATTTTTATTTAGAATTTACTAGTGATTTGCAGTAATATTTGGAACTTGCTGCCCCCAGTATCTTCTCACAGATCCTGGCAAACAGCTTTATTTGTAGCAGAAGAGCCCCATCTTGGGTTATTCTGGGAGCATTTCATTTTCTTTGAAATTTTCTTTTTTAACTAAGTTGCCAGTGTTGTATTACTGGGAGCTGAACAGCTATTTAATTTATTTATTTTTTTCAATATTGAATGTTTGCATTTTAATATTTAAAGTAAAAGGGGATTCTTACATTTTATCTTCCTTCTTTTTAATGAAATTTGCTTTTGTTTATCTTCTGCAAGCTCCAAATAATCTCCAAATAGAGTGGGGAGAAAGGCTGAATCCTCTAGACACCACACCTCTATGCTACATGGCCAGGAGATTTTACTATTGACATTATTTTACTTTTTACTCCCTAATAAGGCGGTATAGGTTATGAGAGTCCTCCCTTGAATACTAAGATCAGGGGCTGGTCACCAGATGAGGTGCCCTCTGGAAGATAGGTGGTGGCAGTGAGAACTACCAAACTGCTAATTCAAAGCTAGAAACAAAGGGAGCATGAAAAGACCAAGAGGGTTTCTGAGAGGAGAAGCTTGGATTTCTAGCCTTCCATCCTATGGGCTCAGCCATCCGCAACACACATTTTTTTTCTTTTGGGAGTCCCCCCAAAACATGGATGTGAGTTGGGGCACTAGCAAGTTTCTCTTTTAGCTTAGGGAATAGGATTGGATGTTTTTATTTTTTCAATTTCCACTTGGTCAGTTAGATGGTGAGCACAAATTAGTTCATCTTGCTTTTTGTGAGTTCTTCGCAGAAATTAAGGCAAGTCAACTTCAAATCACTTTGTCAAGCATTGGGGAATGGAAATTGTATGGTGGCATAAGGCCCCTAAATGAATCAAGGAGAGCAGTATGTGTGTGTACACATGCACATGCGCATACACACATGCACACACACACACCTCCTAATTAAAAAGTGCCCCCAATATCACGGTAGACTAAAATCAGTAAGGAAAAGAGATGGAGAATGAGAGAGAAACATTCTGCATAAAGTACTGGCTACATAGTCATATATCAGGACATGTTTATGTTCAGTCTGTTTGCATTCCTCATGCAGAGAAGACTAGTAGAGCCATACATGGAAAAAGAAATTCCAAATGAACATATGGGGTATAGAAAAGATAGGGGAAAACAAGATTAGATAGCTAATGTAAGATGGATAATGCAAACAACAACAGAATTTAAGGGTTACCTTTGCTTACCAACCACAGGAAGGTCTTTGGTAGTGTAGTTCATGCTAGAATGTGGAATATATTAAGAACCTACTGTAAGAACTGAGTTTGGAGAAACAGAGAGGTTCAGAGTAGGAAAGGAACTAAGACTGATGCATATTATCCCCATTTCTTTAAGATATATGGTGAATGAACATGAGTGCATAATAACACGATTGGAAGAGATGCCAACTGGATTTAAAACAAGAGGATGAAACACTAACATTTTGAGATTTGCAGATGTCACCACCAAAAATAAGAAACACTTACAAGAGCTTATTATAAATGTATGGAAAGTGGAAAATCTGGCTGAATGTTACATATTAAGAAGACAAAGGTATTATCACCTAGCATGTTTAGAGAACTTAAGGATGGCAAAGAAGTGAAGGTAGCAAATAGTTTTGTTTTCCTAGGTTCAAGAACAGACAAAGATGGAAAATGTACTGGAGAAGAAAAGAGGAGGTTAATCTTAGAGAGAAAGGCAATGACCATGAAAGATATGGATATTTATATGACAAGAAAATAAGAATAGTTAAAACAATATCAATCAATTCTGCAGGACACAAGCCCTTACTTTGAGGATGATTATGAGAAAACAGCGATACCACTGGTGTGTCCCTGGAAATGCTGTGAATTGTCACTAAGAGCATATCTTTGTCCATATTGTTGCAGGAACTGGGCTTGATTTGATGGTATTTAACCAAAAGCAGCAGAAACAAGTAACATGGGGAAAATATAACTGTGATATAGAATTTTTATTTGCTATCAGTCCTTTTACATTACAGCTATAAGAGGAGGAAAATGATTACTTTGCTTGCATATTAAAATAAACTTAATTTTAAAGTTTTAAAATAAACTTAATTTAAAATTAATAAAACTTAAACTTATTTTAAGAGTAAATTTATACACACACAAATACACACACACACACACATATTTACATGGTACAAATGTGAGCTATGGAAATAATGAACAATATCTCCATGAAGTTTAATATCTCTCTCATTTGAGTGGGGATCATCCAAACATAACTTGTTCTATCCAGGAGACAGTTAAATTGAATGGATCACCAAATTCATCAACTGAAGCATCTCAAAAGAAAGCAAATAATCCTTCTCCCAGTCTCCCAGGTAATGGGTACAAGAGCAGTATCTTTAGGGTGAGATACCGATGTTGCTCGATCATACTAAATAAGATTAGAACCTTCTGTAGTTCTATAAAACCCAAGCCTGGTTCCTTATAAAAGACCTGATACAAAAGTGGTAATAATCCTGTACTGTACTGTACTGAGAGAACAGATGTTTTGTAAGATGAAACCTTTCTTTCCCTGTCAGTCTACATGAATGATGGAAACGGTTTAAAAAGAGCCTCTCTACGTGTTTGAAAGGAGTTTCCATACTTGTGAGCACACAGTTCTTCACAAAAGTCTGTAAAATTCCAGGTCACTCTCTCTACAGCAACCTGTTATTTGTTCTTTCTGATGCAGCAATGTATTAAGGCCTTCTGAAAGGATTAAAACTAAGTTAAGCTATCTAAGCCTAGACACCAAGATCTTGTCAGCAAACAGCTTTGAAGATTACCTTCATCTTGATTCAAATAATTCACAGGAAACAAAGAAATTAGATAAAATACTGTAAAAGAGACTCATCTGACAGGATCTTTGTAGGAGCACTTTTATACTTGCAGGCATCAATAGTGGGACATTGATGTCTGCTCTGGATTATCCTCTAGGCTTGCAAAGAGATTTACAGCTTTTCAAACTTTCTTACAATTTTATGGAATCTAAAAATACCCATTTGGGCTATTCACTTTCAGCAGAAATTTATTCTGGATTCTGTTGTTGAGATGAAAAAGTTCCTTTGAACGTTATTGTAAATATGCTCATCCTGGCGCCAAAGTACTTTTTTAGAATTCTGCATGTCTCACAGACTGAGTCAACTACTTTTCAATATTTAGGACTTTTTTTTCCCCTTCCTGAAATATGGTACAATTTACTCTGTATGGTTGAAAAGGCAACAATAGCCTTTTGAGGTGCCCTGGCTACAGTTTAAATACAGCACAACAGCTTGACAAGGCACCAGAAGATGAACCAAATTCATTAGTTTGTACATAGACTTGAACAAGCACAATTCTCTGGTGTGTATGTATGTGTGTGTATTGCCAGAAACACTTGGTCTAGCATGATCCTATAATGATCAAAATACAGTATTACTATGAGAAAATCATTAACCATTGGGAATATGACTTTCTCCTGGCTTTGTACAACAATGGGACCAAATCAGGATATAGTTATTGCCTATATAAAGGTAAGAGGTTTTTCAGTAAAAACCCTACAGCCATATGACAAGTTGTTGAGTTGGTATTAGTACTGGATATTTGCTCATAAGAAAATTGTAAGTACTTCCTGAGGCTCAAATTGAGTGTAATGAGTAATTGATCTATGAAAGCTAAAATATTTCTTTTTTGAATTGCTGCTATTAGTTCAATGGAGTAGATACTCTCATTGGAGAGCCAAAATAATTCTAGCTAGATTTGAGATCTCTGGATTTTGGGGGTTTACAAGTTAGCTTCATTGTCTTTGCCTCAACAATGACAGTCTCAAGTGAATTGCAAAAGTTTGGCTCACAAAGAAGAGAGACCTTGGTAAAACTGAAAGCCTGAGTCCACATGTCAGTTGAATGGAAGTGTTGTAGTAAAGAATATGATGTACATCGTGATAGCCTCTAGAAGAACGTTAGAGAAAGAGATTCCTTGATCCTGCAATCCACTCTTCATTCATGACTGGCAAATTCTAAGGCATGCATATCTTGTTCAGAACTCTGGAAAATAACTCTTGAGCTTAATACATCAGGAACAGCAGGTTTTATTTTTTGTCTAGGGAAACCTTTCATCCCATTCTTTAAAGCCTCTTATTTGGATCTGCATTTGTCATGGTGCTATTCCTTCCTATTTATGCACTCTGTGGATCTTCTTATCTTTTCTTTTCCAGAGGAAAGTCTTGGCTTCCTGTTGTTCTCCTTCCCAACCCACAGAGACACAAGAGCAGGAGGGCTAAAAAACAGAGAATGATTTTGTGGGAGTCCCAAGACCCCTATATTCACAGCTAGGGATGAGACTGGAAGAAGGGCAAGAAATTCTTACAATTAAAATAATAAACATTGTTTGGGCATACTAAATTGCTTGTGATTTGTTTCTGTAACAGTGGCATACCTTTTGCTACTCACATTTTTTTTTCTGTATAACTGAGGCATTATTAGTCATTTGATACATAGAAATTTAGCTGCACTTTTCTGAAATCTTGATTTTAAATGACTTTTCTAAAATACATGTCCTCAAAGCGTTCTATATGAATTACTTGAATTTGTTTAGCCAGTTGAGCAATAAATACTATATCTGCATGAAAACAAACGTGGGATAAAAATCTAATAATATATTTTCATGCAGATATACTATTTATTTTCAGGCTGCTCAGCCTGAAAGCCTGAGTCCACATGCCAATTGGAGAATGATAGGTAGATAGATAGATAGATAGATAGATAGATAGATAGATAGATAGATAGATAGATAGATAGATAGATAGAGACTCAAGCTGGCAAACATACATAATACTCCTGCCTCCTATTTTCCCCACAACCACCTGGGCTGAGAGAGAGTAACTGGCCCAAAATCACCCAGCTTTCATGCCTGAGAGAGGCCTAGAACTCACCAGCTCCTGGTTTCTAGCCCAACACCTTCACCACTGCACCAAACTGGTTCTCATATCCCATGCACCTGGAGTCTCACCTTTCATTATTAAATGTAGGAGAGCTTCCTTTTCCTTTTATTCTACCAGTAAAAACTGCAATAAAATGCAAGGTTGGAATGTAGAATGCTCTTTTCTTCAGGATACTCTGTTCCATCTCTTCTCCCACGGAATCAGTCAGCATGCTGTGACCATTGAGCATGTTGTCTCCTCATGGGGCACTTGAGGAGCCTTCCTCAAAAGTGTTCCCCTCTTTTTATATTTCTGCAAATCTTAGGAGCTGCACAAGCATCCTGCTTTGTGCATCTCCACTAGCCCATAAGAGGTAGCTTGTAGAGTAGGGGCAGCTGCAGGATAAAAGGGTCCCTCCCTTCCCCTGGGCTTTGAGGAGCTCACCAGTGGTCTAATGGGAGAGATCTTGCTATCCTGCTGGAGTCAAGCCAGTGAGGATAATGGGGGCAGGGGAGAGATGCTTGTGGCACTAGGATGAGCTAGGGATGACTCGGGGACAGCAAGGATTATATTTTGGAAGAGCTCAGTAAGACCTGCTTGAAGAGATACTCCGTTTTTGGGGTCATGGAAGGAGGAGACCTGTATTAGTTTATGGGAGCCAAATGTCAGAAGGATATAGTTGCCACAGTTGATCAAGGACTTGTAATCTATTTCAAATGTAACCTGCATCTCATAACCACCCCTTCTCCTTCCTGTTGCCACATCCCAGTTTAAATCAGTCTAGCCATTCCACGCATCTGATGAAGTGAGCTACATTTCACAAAAGCTTATGCCGTCTAACAACATTTGTTAGTCTCAAAAGGTGTTACCGGGCTCCTTCTGATTTCAGTCTTGGGCAAAGCATTGGAGTTTACCACTCCCTCTCTCAGAACAGCACACTGCTCATTTTGGAGAAACACTGAACTTGGTAAGATCCCGCTTCAGTAGTTTAGTACTGTAACATTTAATTACAAGACAAACAATGTGAACTCAGTACAGTATACAGGATTGTGCAGAGTTCCAGGCATCATACCTACTTAACAGGACTTCTAAAGAATATTTTATTAATTGGCTTTATTAATATTACACTGGGTTTCTGTGTGCAGAAACTGTAGTACAGTAATCTGTATCACTGGCCACGGTAACCAATCTGCAGTATATACAGATGAGATTGCTTGTATCCATGCCAAAATTACCATTTTGATAGAATCAGAGAGAAGAAAGGGGCAATGCAGCATACCGTATAGTCATGCTGTCAGACTTACTATACTGTCCTGCCTCTACAATCTGAGTAGGTGGCAATATTTCTACAAAAAGTAGGCATCTAAACATTGGCTATTGTTCAGGAATAATTTCAGACAATTATATCTATTAATGACTGAACCTTTTGCGAGTTGTACAATGGCTCATGTTCATCAGACTGCTTGCAAGCCCACTAGCAGAAAGGTGGCTTAAAAGAAATTTGCTAGGAAGGATGCTAGGAAGAGTGTACCAGCCCCTGGGCATGCAAAATCCTTATCATTATTGCCCTGGGACTGTTGCCCTTAGGGAGATCATCACTACCAAAAGTGTAATAAACTCCTGCTTTACATGCTGCCTTTCAAATTCCTGGTGCTAGCAATCGCGCAGTATTTCAAAACCAACTTGTATTTTCAGATCTCAGCCTTATAGGAAGCAAGAAAAAATGATTTGGCAGGCCTTTTTGAAGACACCAATTTGTGTGCCCAGATTCTGCCTACTTCCAGAAACCCAAATGTCAATTTTACCATTTTGGAGTAAAAGTGCTGAAGTATATAGGAAGGCACATTCTGACTGAATGTTAAAAAAAAAAAAAATCCCAACAGTAAGAAGAGTTCAAAAGTGGAACTAATTACCCCCAAAAGTGGTGGGTTTTCCTTTACAGGATGGATTCAAGTGGATGCTGGACAACCAATTGTTTGGAATGCTTTATTTTGGATTCCTGGAGAGAACAGGAAGTAGGATAAGTTAGCCAGGGCTGCTAGCTACTTCAGCCTAGCTATAAATAACTACAGTGGAATAAAGTGCTGAATTAATTTGTGAAAAGTCGATGGAAGGTTGCAGTTTAAACTAAAAAGAAGTAAATTTCATTTGGAAAAGCTGGAGATGGTCATTTATTGGGGATACTATAGTAGTGGATTCCTGCCCTGGGCAAGTTGGGCTTTAAAATCTTTAAAATTTTTAAATGTAAGATCTTTAAAATCCCTTCCAACTTCTATGATTCTATGAAGACATTTGCATAATATTGTTAAAACTCTTAATATCTTCTTTTTCTTAACCTAATGTGACTATATAGTCCCCGAAAGACTATCAATTTTACAGTGAACACATGGTGGGGAATAATTTTCCTACAGACTCCAGAAAGTAGAAATGTACTTTTTTATACAATCAAAATAATTCCCTAAAACAGACCAAAGAGTTTTGCTTTTCCAAAGATTCTAGCTAAAAATTGGCTCTATTTCCTACCATTTTGACATGCAAATCAAAAAAATCAAAAAAAATTATTATGATCATAGATCAGAAAAATTTCGAGATGCAACTTTTCAAAAACCTGTGTATAAGCCCAAAGCAATCTTGGTGGAATTAAAAACAAAACTGAACAAAACAAAAACCCAACTCCCAAGGGAAAGCAATATCCCTGCCCACATGGTTTTGAATCCCACCTTCACCTTCCCCAGATCAGTCTCTGCCATCAAAAACTTCTTTACCCCTGTAATTAGGATATCCTAGCTAGTATTTGTTTTGTTTCTTTCTGTTTCTCTTGGAATCTTTTTTTTTTATTAGTCTCCTTGATTTAATTTTTAAAGTAATTATGTGTTTTTAATGTTTTTGAGTATAGGGTATTTTGGGCACTGCACATTTCAAGAATGAAAAACAAAAGCAGCTATTTAAACAGCTATTAAATTAGTTCACAGAAGCTGGGGGGAACCATGACACCATACATTTTTTGGAGTGGATGGATAAAAATAAAATATGAATAAAATAAAATGTAAAAATAAAAAAAAACCCTGAATTGAATCCCTACATACAGAGAGAATCCTCTGGACATTTATAGTAAGAAGCCAGTCAGTCAAGCACAGAATCTGCCTAAATTAATAAAGCAATTTATAACTGTATAGTTTTGATACCAAGCTTGTATTACTAGGAATCACATAAATGCATATTTAAAAGTAAAGAGCAAGCATGTAAGCACACATGCAACATCCCTTGTGACTGCCGCTAACTGGGAGAGCAAGTTCCACCTTTTCATTCTATACTCTGGTCCCAATAACTACTACTCACATCCCCCACCCCAAAGCCTGCTGCTTCATTTCACAGGGAAAGGGCAATGAGAATCTCCCTTCCAGCTCTAATAGCACACCGGGAGATTGACTGGGTAGAGAAGAAAATGGTAGATTTAAGTTATTTGACCTCATTCCAACCAAACTTTCTGCTTGCAGAAAGAAGTGGGCCAGAGATGAGCGAGCATGCATAAATAAATAAATAACTGAAACAACAGAATAACAAATAAAAAACTTTCGATCTAAGTAGGTCTCCTGGCTTGAAAGCAATGACTATTTTTCTCTGGTCTTTGGAGCAGGTTTCAGTAATGATAATTGCTGTATCAGTTATCAGAGGATTTTCTTGCTACAGTACTTAGTTTTGGAATATTTATGATATGCCTAAAGAAATTCATCTACCTGCCAGAGAGATGATATACCTTCCTGAATAATGATAATAAAATAAGGATTACAGAATTAGACCAAAATGTCTGTCTTGGAGATTGGCCAACCAGATGCTCTCATAAGCAGTCCAGGTTCCTAAGAGCCCATCTATGCCAAGCTACTACAGGCACATTACCTATGGATTTTCTAGTGGTCACTTATTAAAGCTAGTAGGCATTGTCCTCTTTCAAAGCCATATCACTAGTCGTTCCCATCACACATTAGTGAATTTCATGTTAAAAGTTTATATCAATGAGCAACAAAGGACAGAGTGTCACAAGTCTGGCCAAATCAATCAACTGGCAACTAGATTCAGGCAACAGCCTGAAGGCAAGTGTTTCAAAGGATATACAGTGTCATTGTGGAAGAGATGTGCATATGCAAAATATCTTATGCCATTTCAAAGTCAGTAACAAGGGTCCTGACTTTCCCAGTTGCAAATGCACTCATAAATTCGTTGGAGGGCTGGGAGCAACAGCTTACCTTTCTAATTGAGACTGCCAATCTCAGGCCAGAAAAATCACTTTCCACTTCATATATCTGGGGAAAGTGATGGCAGTTTATTGATTCTCCTTGCATATTTTTCTTGTCATCAAACTATACCTTTAGTATTCTAAAATTTGTAAAGGAAAAGAGATTTATATCGGCTGGCCTAAATCAGTCCTGATGGTTTAATGAATAATCTTTCTGGTCCTAATATTCCTTTAACTGAATTGACTGGGGATAATTATACTGACACGTCACATGTTAGATGTCTGTGTTTATGAAATGAATGAAACGGGACAAAGTTTGGTGTTATTTGTTTACTCTGGCACCCTTTATATATCAGGACCTACACAAAGCTCTAATAATATTCAGTAGCAAAGACATTTAATGTGAAATAACACACATATTTTAGACAACATCATCTAATAAAACCTAATACATAATTGAAAAATGCTTATTCAAAACAAACTGTTGAAACACTAATGTGATTTTGAAAGCTGTATGTATGTAACAATATCCAAAACTATGAGGAATTTAAAATTATTTTGGTAGTATTTTCTTCCCAATTGCTTCCTGGAGAAGATGTGTATCCTTAATGAGGTAGGATTCCTCATTACATTAGTTACCAACATTAAACCTGCACTTTCTGAATACAGTACAGCACAGAATCTGTACTATCATTTAAGGTTTCAGTGATCCTATATATGTTTGTGCGCATGTGCGTGTGTGCGTGTTACATTAGGGACCTTGGGAAGAAAAGGAAGACTATGTAAATCAACACAGAAAAATCAAATGGTAAGTAGTAATTTATCTTCACCTAATTAGAAAAATTCTGAAAGTGGTTGGGATAAGTGTGAAAAGCATAAAACCACACCAATTTATGTAACTCCAGGAACTGTGACATTTGAGGTATTTTTTCTGGCAAGAAAAAACAAGGCTACCACTTTATGCAAGGAGAATCAATAAAATAGAACATATATTGTGCCTCTGCAAGTTTGTACAACATTCAGGTAAAACATGGGAATACTCTGTTTCTGATGAAGCCAAACCTGAGTGGGAACATAGCTCTTCACATAATTTTAAGATGACCTAAAGTAAGATTATGCTGTTTCTAGACTTTTAAAAATGTCTTACATGAAAACATGGGGAGGAACTCAATAAAAACAAAACAATCAAAACAAATGCAGCAAATTAAAAAAACAAAACGTATTCCTGCTCTCCACATCTCTATAAAATATGGCACATAACAATTAACCACAAATGGGGGATGGGAATAATCTTTATTTAGCCAAACTGAAGGGAGGGGAGAAAGAAAGTGGGTGCAACTAGAAAGGAATAAGGAATTAAAATGTATTTATATTCCCTCTGGTAGGCCCATACTAGGAATGTGAATGATGCACGCATAGCTTGCAGAAAATGCCATTTCCAGCAACTACTAATCAGCCCTCCCAGTGTCAACACAAGCTTGCTCTGTTAGTTCAGCTTCCGTCCTGTGCCAGGGGCAGTGTGAAGGCCAGAGCTCAGAAGGCATGCTTGGGCGGGATTGTCACACGCTCCCCCACCTCCTTTGCTATCCAATGATTCCAGCCTGCTCAGGCACTCCTGGCTTCTTCCAAGGGCCTCTTCCAGCTGTCCACGGAGTGCCTGGACCTTCTCCAGTTCTACTTGAAGAGTCTGTTCTTGTCTGGAGCTGGCGAGGCCAGGCACAAAGGGAAGGAGATTAGGACAAGTTTATATAAGTTGTTCCACCAAGATCTACCAACTTGTTCTGAACACATAGTATGGATCCTACGTATTAGGGTTAACCTAACTGTTGACATGAAGAAAAGAGTAGAAAATTATTGGCATACAAACAGACCCCCCTCTACCCCCGCTCCAATATTTTGAACCTACAATCTTTTTTAAATATGCAGTGAGTAACAGGAAAATATATCCCAATACTTTCTGCAGCTAGAGAAGGGGAATAAATAATCTCCTCACCTGTCAGAGTGAGCATGAAACTTCACCAAAGTGCAATAGAGCTGCTTTTCTACTTTCAGGGTTTCATTCAGCTGATTCTTCTCTGCTACCAAGCCCTCCAACATTACCAGCAGCTGCAACATGAACAATCTACTTCACTTGGCAATAAGTGTAGATTTTACTGCTACATTTAAGCTTGCTAAAAGTCCCCAGATTGGCTCCTGGTGACTGCCTGGATTAATCCCTGCAGTTTTCTTGTCAGGTTTTTGAAACTGAGAGAGAGGGATTGGCCCAAAGTCACCCAGCTGGCTTTGTGCCTAAGGTGAGACTGGAACTCACGATCTCTAGCCTGGTGCCTTAACTGCCAAACTGGGTCTCAGTGTATTTTACAGCAGTGCCATGAAGATAAAAATAACACAATATACAGAATCCCATTTCCTTTGAAGAAAGGCAGAACAGAAGCTTAAGCCATGCTAGCTTGAATTCAGCACATGACAGAGACGCCTTTTAAATCATACCTGCTGCCTCTTGTTTCCTATGGGTTCCTGTCCTTGTGGTTCCATTTTTGCTACCTTTTCCTGAAGCATCAAAACTTCTTGAGTAAGTCGTTCAATTGCTGGCATTTCTTCAGGGTCTATCAATTGCATCTGCAAGTCCTGAAAATGAAGAAGAATGTATTCTGGAGAATTAAGAAAAGCAATTCAGGGTTCTGGAACTTGCATCATCACAGAGTAAGCAACATTGCTCAAAACTTTAATGATATGAATTTTCAAAGAAGAAACTTTCAAATTAAAAGTGTAGTACAGGTCTAGGATTAAAGACAAAACAAACAGGTCTGTTTTATGTGAAAAATTCTACTGCTTATAACTATTTGATATTAAAAATGTCAACAGATAAAGAAACAGGAAATCACTGCTCACTACTAGAAACACTGTAAAGAAAGACAAAACTGAAGATACTTTTGTAAGCAGCCCAACCTTAATTAGTTCTTCTTTGATCTGGATGCTTCTAGTAAGAGATTCAATATCAGAGGCTTGAACTTGCAGCTCCTCCTCTTGGGAAGCCACCACAGACTGAAGAGCAGAGAGTTCCAGCTATGGGGTTGAGACAGGAGAAAACAAATGGAAACAATTTTGTATGCAGAAGTTCCAAAAGCCCTTGATAGTGATAGGCCAACCATTTGGCACAATGGCCTTTTCTATAATGGGATTTTCGATCCTATGGTCTAAGAGTCCAGAGCTATCTTCCTTTCATTGGAAGAATAGATGTTAGGCATTAAACACTATTTCTAACCAAGTTAAAAATGGAGCTGCAAATCTCATTGTTACATGGGTCTCATAAGAAGAGGAGAAACTGCTCCATAAAAACCAAAACCATCTCTGCCTAAGGAACATTAAAACCAAATTATGGAATAAAGCCACTTCCTAGTGTGTGGAACCCAATAAAGCTGAAAGCTCTGTAAACATTAAACTATTACTCACAGATAGCAAGGTTAAGGTTCTGTGAACAGCAGCTGAGGAATGGAAAAAACCTACTGCTCAACCTACTTACAGCTTTCATGGGTTCTTTCTCCATGAAAAGAGATCAGAGATATACAAGTCCTCTTTCAGATCAATATACAACTAGCAAAAAAGTTAGGTGTTTTAAAAGTGGTGTCTAGATATCTCAGGATTCCTCAAACTTACTCTACTTTCTCTTTCTTTTTGCGTCAACAATTCAAGCTCCTCTCTTGCTTTAGTAAGTTCCCTCTCGAGTTTAGCAGACGTTTGCAAAGCATCTGAAGAGAAAGCAAACTAATCTTAGACAAACATTATTTAACAGATGGATCAGATTGTTCAGAAATTGTTTATGAACCAACCTTTATCCCACTTGGATCTATTGTCATCCTTGTTAGAAATCATGGCTGGGATACTCTTGCTAGAACCTTCTTGCCTTGGTGCCTTAGAATAAAAATTTGCATACTTATTTACCAACATTTTATGTATTTTGAACAGAATCTTCAACTTTAAAGAAAACAATTTGGCTGTGAAGGACCAGACCAGTGCCAGCTAAATTATGCCAGCTAAACATTCTTCTATCCAGGAAGCATGGCTCCTACTCATCTACAGTATTCATTATTGTTTTGGTCTCGTTAGCCTCCAGGAAAGAAAATGAAAATTCAAAAAATTTGGCCTTTCTGATTTTCATGTATGGGCTAAATTTGCAACATTAAATTCTTTTCTAGAAAGCAGGAGTTCTTAGCATTTAATATTAAGTGCAATAGGGCATTTCTTCAGTTTAGATGTTTGTATACCACTCTTCACTTTAAAAGAATCTCACAGTTTTGTACACTGCACAAAAATACCTAAAAATTAAACATATTAAGAGGCTTAAAGCCAAAATCAACAGTATGCAAGCTGTAAATTTAAATTTTAAAAAATGCTTTTCAAAAGCCATTACAAATATTTTTTTAATGTGGTACCAAAATGAGTGTAGCATTTGTGCCAGGTTTTCTATTTTATTACATAAAACAGTTTCCCTTATGATCCCAATGAACTTCAACACCACTATGATAATAAAAGCTGTCATCATTCCCTCCTCTCTCTCACAGCTTGAACCTAAAGAGAAAATTGCTTGCAACATTGAATGAATGTCTACAATTTCCCCATCAACTAAATGGAAAGGGACAAATAAAAAGGACCCCAATTGATTTATTTATTTAAAAGACTTGTATAGCCACCCATATTATGAACCACAGCTCTGGGCAGTTCACAAGACAATAAAAACACTAAAAACCAAACAATCACAATAAAAACTCCTGGTGTCCTAGGGCAACTTTCTCCCACATATCAATAGTGCCTTACTGGACTATTACATATTACTTGATATGCATTCATTCTTATTACATTATGGGATTTCAATCACTTTTATTCTCAAAGGACCTGAATCAACATCTATTCAATAAATTAGTGAATTAGGTATAGCAGACTCCCTGTCCTTCAAATTTAATTAATGCAAAATAAAAAGTAATCGTTTTCCTTCATTGTTTCTGATGGCAGGGGGTTGCTGTGGGCAAGTGCTAAGGAGTGCGGGCAGGTGGGTGGGTGCCACAGGTAGGCACTAGGGAATGTGGGTGGGTGCTGCAGGTGGGCAGTGGCGGGGGGGGCAGTCATAAATATGAGCCCACCCAAATTTTGATCCCATGACCATGGAGGCACTGCGAATTTCAAGAACCAATGATTCAGCACCATCGTAACTTTGAACAATTGCTGAATGAATGGATGTAACCCAAAGACTACCTGTAAAGTTGTTTTGGTGTGATTTATTCTTGATAAACGCATGCCAGTTCCAAGTACTTAATATATTGTTTCAAGTGTTCATAACCCAACCTCTTATTAACCTATTCTAGAATTGTTTCCTTTATTGATTGAAGCTGACAGACCTACACACCTGCCTATTCCCCCTTTTCAAAGGTGGACCTATTGCTACTCATCTCAGCTATTCTACATACAGTAAATGCTGAAGGACAGCAATGCTGAACAGTCACCAAATGTTTTGCTTAGATACAGAACCCTACTTGTGATTGCCATTTGTTTAGCCCTTGCCGCCCTTTTCTTTCAATTCAAGATTCACCCAGCTGAGCCTTCTATCATTGCCTCTTGCCATCTGTGGCTTGCCTGATACTCATCTTTGTGAGTATCATGATACTTATCTGTGCTGCCCCATAAACCCAAACACTCTTACTTCAATAGAGTCCTCCTGTGGTACAAACTGAGCAGTAGAAGTCTCCGTTTTCTGTTGAAGAATTTGGCTAATCAGTTGCTGATGCAGGACTTGCAGCTCACAATTTCTCTCTATTAGTGCCTGTGCAATTTTCTTGGAATGTATCTAATTAGGAAACAAGGCCAGGAGAAAGGAAGGCAGGAGTTAATAAATGGGTCACCATAAAAATGTTTAATATTATATTTATAAACACACACTCACACACACTCACTTTGTTGACCAGACAAATATAGTTTGTTCCCAATATTACAGAAAAATGTAAAAATATTATTGGTCATCACTAATTTAAAAGAAAAATCAAAATTATCAGGAAATCCAAATCAGCATAAAAACAAAAACTAGAATGGGTACCACAGCCATGGCACCTTTCTTGAGAGGTGATGAAAACACACTCCAACAAGCATTTACCACCTTCGTCATTCAGGCAGCCACAAAGAATAAAAACAATATCTAATAGCCCTTGTCTCTCCAAGATTTTTGTCCATCTTCAGTTCATAAAAAGCATTTTTATACAAAGCAAATAAAATAACATAAAACTCCCATTTAGCCAGAACAGTTTCTGTTAGTATGATATCCAGGCTATAGCCTCTGGACATTCCACCAGAAGGTACTTGGAATAACTCTGCTGAATCCTCCAGGGATGTGATAATGGTAAAATTTCATCATCAACAGCAAGATTCTTGGTTGTGTTGTGATTTGATTATATCAGGCTCCTCAACCCATGAATAAGTTTTCTTAAGGCCTGAACAAGAATACATAGATGGCTGGAATGGTCATCTATAGGGGAAGGTGCAACATTGGGCAGGAAGCTGACCTAAATGATATGTAAGATTCCATTCAATTCTTTCCTTTTGTGATTCTATGATCAGACTGATCTGCTCATTCACTCTGCTTCACTTACATGGCTTTGCTGTTCTCTAGTGTTCAGAGCTTGAAGTAAGTCCTCGAGCTCAGTCACTTGTTCTACAACTTGCCGGCTCTTGTCCCTTAGGAGTTCTTTTATGATCTGATCCTTCTGCTGAAGGTGGAGGTGCAGGGCTTCCACAGCATCCCTCTGTCCAGGCTCCAGATTGCACAGCAGTGTTGCTGAAAGGGTCTGAGACAACAACAAAGATAAGCCTGGATGAGATCAGCCTTCCATCCCGTACTGTTTTGCTGCTAACCTAACTGGAAAACATTAATAGCAATGCTCCATCAACACCATACTGTTTCAGTAACAATATCAAAATGCCTAAGCCATATCTGTACCATTGCAAGAGCTATTTAACAAACTGGGATAGTATCTCTTATGCATCCCGGCCACTGTGCTCTAGATCTTAAGATGACATAATTGTTCTCTCAGGTCTGGAACTGCTGATTCCTTTCTCCAGCTTCTTTTCTAACAAGTTGAATCACAAGTCTTACCTCTACTTCTTTGCTTCTGTCATGCAGCTGCTGGATAATTCCTTCTTGTTCAGATTGCCACCTGTGAGATTTTGCTTCTATATTCTTGATCAGCCATTGCAAATTCTGGTTGGCTGCTAATAGCTTCTCTAGTTCCAGGTCCTTGGCTTTCAGCAAGCTCTCTAGGCACTTTTAAGGTAAACATGAACAACAAATAGCTCAAGATGGGACAAATCAAATCTCTTTCTGGATTTCCTGATGCCCAAAATAATCAGTATTGATTCCATCAAACCCTTCTTATGGTTTTAAAGCCAATCATGAATTTTGTCTCTGCTGTAAACTGCCCAGAGTTGTTTCAACAAGATAGGCAGTGACAAATTTGACATATATATAAATAAATAAAATCATATTAGGACAAAGGATAAATTCCATGGTGAAGCAATCATGTTGTACTCATTCAAGTTCAAATTCAGTTTCTTACAGCAGAGATAGGCAATTTACTGCCCCTACCTGTTTTGGACTACAACTTCTACAATCCCCTACCACTAGCCATGTTGGCTGGCATTCATGGTAGTTCAGTCCAAAATAACTAAGAGCACTAGATTGTCTTCCCTAACTTATAAAGTTATATACAACCTTATATAACTATATATAGTTAAAAAAAAAAGAATTTTATATAGCATTGAGATCTTACAAAACTGTCACAAGTCAGGATAGGCATGCCCGGATAGATAAATCATTGGCCTGCCAACTCAGCTATATATAACTGAACTAAAAATTAAGTATTAGCTGTGAACTGCTTCAAGTCAACCTCAAGCCATGGCTGTGGAAAACAACTGCATTTTAGTTTCAATCTCACTAGTGGGCAGAAAGCCATGGCCTATAAAGTAACCACAGCAATTACCCTTAGAGTGGCAATTTACCTGGATGGTAGCCTTGTTGCCAGAAATAACTTGACGTAGTCCTTTCAAATCATGATCTTGCTCTTCCATGGACAAACAAAGCTGGTTCAGTTCCTGTTCTCTGTCTTCAAGTGCAGAGAACTTCTCATCTACTGCTTGCTATAATAGAATCCCATCAACCCCCAGAAAGAATCGCATGAATAATGAGACACAAAAAGTTAAATAATCAGACTGGGGGTCTTGCTGCACCTGTCACAACCTTCTTAAATAAGCGTTACTTTTTCTTGGACTTCCACAATAGCTGTGTGTTTCAAGGAAAATATGCATTCAGCTTAAGGGAACACTAACATGAGTGCAACAAGATTGTCCCATCTCCTTAATACAAACACATATTTTCTTGGGATCAAGCAGCTACCATTCAAGTTGCAGCTTTTTTAAGGAGGCCTTGGCAGGTGCAGTAAACATGCTCATACCCCAGAATTACCTTTTCCATTTTGGAACTGAACAGCTGCATATTTCTAAATCAGAGAAACACATCTCTCACACCTAATTTAAAAAATTAAGCTGGCATCTTGTTCCTGTATCCCACATAGGAAGAAAAGGAGTACAGTGCCTCAAAGTCTATCACAAACATAAACAAAAATTAATAATCAAGAGATTTTCCTAGATGTCTCTGTAAGTACCTCCAAGGCAGCATCTTTATCTTTAATTAGTTGTTGCAATTTCTGTACCATTTTATCAGCTGTTGTAGAATTTTTGTCCAAATTCTGTTGATACTGTAAGAGGTCCTTAGATTCCTGGGAAAACAGAAGGCCTATCAGAACCATCAATAATCTATAAGAAAATGTATACATTTTTTCTATCAGGAAGTGCCATGAGTATCTAGTGACTTCCCTATGGTATTTTCAGGATCTAATACATTTTTTCCCAAGATTTTTTAATTCCAAATTTTTATTTTACTGTAAAGTGTCTTCTAATAAACAGCAATTATTTTATTGTTAACAGTTTCCACTTTTAATTGAATTGTTTCACTTTATTTTTTTAGACATTTCTGTAGATAATTTTATTAGGTAATTCCCATTTTGAAAAGAGGCATATACATTTCTTACATAAAAACAAATAATTTTGTATGTTTTCCTACACTTGTTACAATACAATAGAAAATGCATCTCTTCCCATTCCCCCAGTTTTGGAGAATATCTTCACTGTCCATTTGAGGTTAATTACCCTAATCCAGTAATTGGATGTTATTAGCATAATACTGCTCTTCCTAATTATAATTTGTAAATAAGGTAAAAAGAACTGGTCCTAATACACATTTCTATGGAATGCCTTCAATATGTGAACCGACCAAATTTTCTTATTCTCTTGAAAGAACTTTTTATTTGATGGCTACAACTTGATAACTACAATTTGCCTTTTAAAAGTTGTAGCAAAAGTTGTATGCTTATCTATTCATATACTGACCCCTTCAGAAAATTCTAAACACTTTATAAAAAAGAATATTAACTTTGTAGAAGCCATATGACTGTTTTAATAAGGTAAATAAATAAAATATTTTCTGTTTTAATAATGCTTCCCATCAATTTAGTTTGCCAGTCTGTAACTAAATTCTGAAGTTCAGTTATCTTTTAAAAATTGCCATTGCCATTGATCATATTCCAGTCTGATATAGAAGCCAAACTATGTACATATTACATATGGCTTGAAAGATCTTACCTTCTACTGAAAAAAAGAGCTTTTAAAGTGATTATGCAGTGATTATTTATATTTATTTATTTTTTATTTATAATTTGAATTTAGATACCGCCCATCTCACAAGGAAGTGACTACTCTTCAGTTTCAATTAATAGAACAGCCTCTACAAAATAGGTTCTTAGGCCTTTATTGATTATAATTTTCAATTATTCAAACTTTCTTTTTCTTCTCCCCTGCCACTCCAAACCCTTGGGATGGCCTTCAACTAGTCAGAGTTTAAAAGCCCATCCCTGTCTGCTCCTCACCTGTAGAAGCTGTTCCTTGCAAGCTAGACTGTGTGTCAAATGCTTAATTTTCTGGTCTTGTCTATGCATCTCCAACAATTTTTCCTTTTCTAAAGTACAACATTGCACATTCTTGTTCTGTAAATCTGTTTTTAAGTGCTGAAGTGTAGCACAGAATTCCTGAAAGAAACACACAAGTTTCATTAGCTGTGCAGCAAATTAGAAAAAAAAGCCCCTCAGTTGACAATTAATAGAAAAATAGAGTTAGGTTAGGGAGTGATACATTTAATTACAACCCAAGATCAGATAGAAATATTTAAATCAAAATAAGGGAGAAAGAGAAAATTATACTAGATCATCCACAGCTGAATATTTAACAAGGAATTCAATGTCCATACCACTAATGCATTTTTAGTAGCCTCTGTTCTGAAAGCACAGCAAGTAGACAAAACTTAAGCAACATTGTTGTAGCTTCCACACATTATAGAGAACTTCAGTTATGCACATTGTTTAAAATACCTCAAAGTTAATACATGATCCATCAGTTTTACTTTTCCCAGCTCTCACAAGCAGTCAAGTTGAACAAATTCTCCCTCTGGTAACCAAAAATAAACCACTGCATCTTAAAATAAAACCTCTTCTTTAGTTTACACATGTCCTCACATGAGTAAATAAATAGCAGGATGCTATAAACCCCGCTGTACACTCTTCTTAAAGAGAGGAGAAGCAATGCTTGTTCCTTAACCATTATTCTAGTCCTATTGAGCCAAGTGAAATTAAGAGCTGAGAAAGGAATTCAAACTTGCACACATCTCCTTCAGTAGACTTTTTCCAGGATGAATTAAAACCATCCTTGAGAGTCAGAAATGCCCCAAAACCATTGGAAAATATTAATTTCAACCAGTAATTTCAACAGTATGGCTAGGTTCTGGTTCAATAGATGACTTTCTTTGTATGATGAGCAGCAAGGCATTGAAACACAGTGTGATGTTGTAAAAATGCTTTCATAAATGCAGACTGCCTTGCCATCTTAAAGATCTTCATAACATGCAGACTGCCTTGCCATCATCTTAAAGATAAAGTTTCCCACTCTGGTTTAAAGTAGTGTTCTGGAAGTCATGTGATTTTATCTTCTCCTAAAGGTTTGCTGGGCCTTTACTACATGCCCTGACATCTTTTTTTTGCCATGCTCCTATGCTGTTGCCTTTATCTATCCCCAATCCATAAGCGAAACAGACCTACTGTAAGTTGCCTTTAGTTGTACTGATGCTAAAGTAGTGCTTTCCTTCTGAAGTCAACAGCTGCAAGATATGTAAACATGTAATGCTTTTCTCCCATTACTTAAAAGGCAAACTTGGGTGATAAGTAATAAATGGGATTAGAAAGACATTTATTGCCCATTTCAAGCAGAAACACACATTCTCTTTCCCCTTGTAGTCCTTGGGCAGCCTTGTCTGCTGCCATTCTGCTGTTGTCACTAATGAGGTGTTATAGAAAACATTGTTGGTTTTCTTATTAACCATCTTTTTGTCTTTATCATGATACACTTAATGTTATTTGTGTGTTTAGTAATATATATAGACCTATCTCTTCTTTTTCTTCCTTAGAACAATTTTTCCTCTCCTCTCTGAGAGAACTTATTAACTGATTCTGTGGCTTATGTTTCTCTCCTCTGCATGTCATTTAAATGAATCAGAGAACCTTTATTGCTGAAACTAATTGATCAAAAATAGTCAAGAAGCATAGTCTTGCATAGTCTATGCAATAGTTAAGAAGCATAGTCAAGAGGCATTTGCCTATACCAGCCTTTTGACCCTGGAGAAACCCTTGAAATATTTTTTCAGGCCTTGGGGAACCCCTGCACATTCAGGCTCAAACATAGGCCAGAAGTTACAAATTATATTTGTTTCATGTGTAGGCCTGTATATATGCATTAACATGTTCTTAAACTAAAAATAAAGAATGAAATGCACCTCTTTAATGTGAAACCTGTGCTTGTTTTTTGCTGCACAAATACTCAATTCTGGGCCGAACTTGAGTTTTGGAGATCAGTTGTGGGAAATTTTTGGCCTCTGCAGGTTGTGGTTTTGTTTTTGTTTTTTGGTGACTATTTTGGGCTACTTTTAAGGGCATATACAGTTTTTGAGCAATATATCAAACTGTCATGAATGATAACTGCAAAATGCTTCACAGGGACACAGATGATGCTGGCACCCTGAGTCAGGTCAGCCAACCTCCTCCCCTCTCCCTGCACCATCAGCACCTCATTCCCCAAATCCAGCTTCTCCTTTCTTCCCCCCCCCTCCTCTCCCAAGGACCCCTTTGCAAAACTAGAGGGGAGCTGATGCCTTGCAACCTCCAAAACCCTTTCCCTTAATATGTGGACTCCTCAACCTCTCCTGAAATCTTGGCACCCTGATGCCAAAGCCTTCACCACCACCACCACCACTTTTTCCTTCCCCCCACCTTCTTCCCTGTCCCCCTGCCACCGCCTTTGTAGGTGGCTCCTGCTGCTGCTGGTGCCACCCAGTCCTTGATCTCCTGAGCCCACCCTGAGACAGACCCCCCCTGGGCCACTGCGCCTGCAGAAAGGCAGGCATGTGCCTGCAGCCACTGGTGCCTGGGCCAGCCCAGCCCCAGATCTGCAGAAAGGCAGATATGTGCTGGCAAGGAGACCCCAGCACAGAGGCCCTGGCAGCGTCTCTCTCCCATGGTCTTTCACCCCCTGCTGCTTCTCCTTTCTCTCCTCCTCACTCCTTGGCTCCTCCTCTCTCACCTCCCCACTTGCGTGCGAGTGCACAATCTCTGCCCCCACCTGGGGTCCACACACACTCTAGCGGGCCAACCCAGTGTTGGAAGTTGGAGACTTTTTCTTTGGTCTCTGCTTTTTTTAAATAAATCAGAGTCTCCCAAGGAACTCCTTGGGACTTCTTGCGGAACCCTAGGGTTCCGCGGAACCTTGGTTGAGAAATCCTAGTTCATACCTTCTCCAAGAGATCACTTCTCTAATAATGCACTGATACAGTACTGGAAAGTTCTCCCCCTTGAGTGAACTCTTCTCACTACAGGTAGTCCTTGAGTTATGACTGCAATTGGGACTGGGATTGACCACATTGCTTAATTATGGCAATCCGGGCAGTCCTGGTTGTCATGGTAACCCAAGATGCGCAGGTCATTAAGTGGGAAGCAGAGGGAGTCCCAGATAAGGAGCTTGGGGGATGCCGCAGGGGAGTAGGGGAGGCCCTGGGAGGCCCAGCACAGGCTGGGCAGGGGGTGCTCAGTGCAGTGTAAGCTCAGAAAGGCCCGGGAATGGGGGCGCAGGGTCCATGTGATTGCAAGGAGGCTGGGGAAAGAGGGCATGGGGTGCATGCATGTGTGCGATCGCAGGGAGGTCATGAAAAGAGGGCATGGGGTACATGTGCATGTGTGCATAATTGCAGGGAATCCAAGGAAAGAGGGCACTGGGGTGTGTGCATACATGTGTGCAATTGCAGGGAGGCCAAGGAAAGAGGGCACAGGGTGCATGCAATTGCAGGAAGGCTATGGAAAGAGGGCGTGGGGTGCACATGTGTGAGTGCAATAACAAGGAGTTCAGGGAAAGAGGGCACAGGGCACGTGTGATTGCAGGGAGGCTGTGGAAAGAGGATTCAGGGTGTATGTGTGCGACTGCAGGGAGGCTGAGGAAAGAGGGTGCAGGGTGCATACAAGCAAAGAAAGATTACCCCAGCGACTTGCGACCTTCCTTGCCAGCCTCCCATTGACTTTGCTTGGGGGAAGCCAGCAGGGAAGGATGCAAATGGCAATCATGTGACCACAGGATGCTGCAACTGGTGGTAAGTGCTGGTTGCCAAGCACCCAAATTTTGTTCACATGACCATGGGGGTGCTGCAATGACCAGAACTTCGAGGATTGGTCATAAGTTCCTTTGTTCAGCATCGTTGTAACTTTGAATGATTGCCAAACAAATGGTCGTAACTTGAGGATTACTTGCAGTCATCTATCTGATAACTATGGAGCCTCAGAGACTGCGAAAGGGTAGAGAGGATGAAGAACAGGGAGTGAATCCATTATCTATTGGGAATTCTTGTGCCAACACCTATTCTTTTTTGCTATCAATCACTAAGATTTATTGTTTGCTTGCTGGTAACAGTTCCATGTGCTCATTAGTCCAATACTTGTTCTAGTCTTTTTTCTCCTTTTCCCTACGTGTGTATTTTGTTCTGCTATTACTATGTCAGAGAGCTTCTGAGAAAAAAAGAAGATTCCTGTCTTTGAAATTTTAATTAAATTATAAGGGAGAGAATTTCCTTATCGGGAGAAGTATGCACGCATTAGAATATTTTATCAAGTGAATATATTGTTAAAATTCTGTTGGGACCCATTATTGCTCTTGTTTCAATACTTATCCTGGATAGGCTACTGCAATGCACTCTATATGAGGCTGCCTTTAAAAAAACTCTGGATGCTACAGTGTGTCCAGATACAGCAGTCAGTATGTAGACTCCTGACACTGGGGGCACATTAACACTTATCTGTAGGTCTTGCACTGGCTTTCACTTGGCTTCTGGCTGCAATTTAAAGTACTGATTTTGACCAGTACTTGGCACCTGGGTACTTGCAAGACCACTTACTCCAATCAGAATTGGCCTGACTTTTAGGCCATTGTGAGTGAAACTACTCTCCATTTCTCATTTTGGGGAAATAAAGAGAGCTGACTCCAGAAGGCACTGTGTTTCAGTAGCAGCACTGATTCTGTGGTTCTCTCAGTGGAGGTCAGATGGCATTTAGGAAGATGCTGAAGACTGAGCTGTTCCACAGAGCACTCTAGCTGGACTTAGTCTTTATTATTTATTTATTTCTGATTCCTTGGATTCCTTGGGTTTGATTTTGTTTTAATTGTTTCTAATTTTTACCATTCATATTTTAAATATGTCTGTTTCAGGTAAACCCTCAAGAGTTTATTTGGATTGCAGCAAGATGTAAATACAATAATAAACAAGCAAAATAAAACAACCGTGGGTTAAACTGCTGTGTTCACAAGAACATCACATAGTAAAAAATACCAACTATGGCCAGACTAAGTTACCACAAATCAGTTGTGTGAAATTTCTACAATATTGCTTATGTGAAGGGGTGGCAGGTTCCAATGCAAATGCATATTTTTTGAGTCTGAAAATATAACAAGAGAAATACTGAAGCTACTTGGGCAATCAATGAGAAGAGGAGTTTATTTGACCCATCTAGGCCCAGATTCTTCCATATAAGTAATAAGGTCACACTGTACCTTATTGTGTCTCCAAGCTGCTTCTTTTTGTAGCTGTTCTTCTTGCAACGCTGTCTCTAGAAACTGGCTGGTCCTTTTGGCCTCAACCAACTGGCGATCCTTTTGTTGCTGGGCCCACTTCAGTTGTTGCACTTCCAACTGAGTGAGGAAAAGGGCATTCTGTACATCAAGAAACGCTATTTGTTGTTTCTGTTGCAGTGAAGAACAGCCCTCTGAGTTCTAATAAGATACAAAAGTAGGAAACAGAACCGAGGCAGTTCAGGCAGAGAAATCACTGATCGGTAAAATGCTGACATTAGCATAAGTTTTAAAAATGCACTCTGAGTATCACAGGGCATCAGAGATCTCCACAATTGTGATAATATTTCAGAGTCTTCATGTGAAGCTGTGCAGAATTCAATGATCTGGACAGCTGTCCTTGGATGGCCGTAGATGACTTACTAAATAAAGGCAGCTGCCATTATCATTCACACTCTCAGCAACAGAATTGTTGCTTCTTTTAGTCTTTTTCCCAGCAGTAGAAGGAAACAGGAAAAACAAAGGTGGTACTTGAACCATACCAGCCAACCACACATTCCCTCTTATTCAATTCATATCCCATGAGAAGGATCAAAGCACTGGTTTGATTTAGATTGCCTGGAAGCTAAGAAAGCCTTAATTTGGCTTTTTAACAAATATAAGGAAGATCTGCAGGCATATTCTATTATCAAAGAAAAGATAATAAAGGCAATTGTTCAGCTGGAAAAAAAGGGAAGCAGTTAGAACTTCCTGGCAGCAGCTGATAGTCACAGCCCGGGCCTGAAATTCAAACCCAATTTGGTGGCATATAGCTGCGCAACCAATAAATCATCCACCTTGCTCCACTTTTATAATTCCAGTTTACATGCAAAGTCACTTCACCTCCCTTCCTTATTGGGTCTATTTCTTTGAATAATTAATGTCCTCTGACTTCCATATTCTAATCATGATTCTCATCCCACTGGGTTTCTTAATACTTAAGTGATCATTGTTGCTTTCCCATGTTAGGATTTCTACTTCTTCCTGTTTGTTATCCATTCTCTGAGCACTAGTGTATAGACACTGGAACCCGCGGATGTCATTGTTGACTCATCTCCCTACCACTGGAAATTGGAGATTTCCAGATAATATTTCCAGGTTTGTGACTCCTCCATTGCCATATGCAGCTATGTACCTTATGGTCTGTGCCTTGTCTCCTGTCCCCTTCTTTAAAACCATTCTATTAAGCTTTGCAAGGCTCTAGCCGAACACATTTCTCCCTACCCTTGTGAGGTGCAGACCATCCCTGCCTCAGAGCCACTTATACTGATGAACTAGGCCATGGACTAGGAACCCAATTATTTCTTGAAAACACCATCTTCTTAGCAATAGTTGCATTGTCTTCATACCATTTCTACACACTATGAAGTCCTGAAGTATTTTGAATACTAGCAAATCTATCAATTTCTTTCTACTGTACACTTTCTACTGTAGACAGTAGATCACTATTGTTCTACCTGCTCACCTTAATTATTGGCTATAAACAGATAAAGAATTAGCTTCCAAAATACCCAATTATTTAACCTTCTTCCTTTGGAAAAGTAAAATATTTGCATCTTATAATATGCTACTGTATCATCTACGTCAATATTGGAAATGTTTTAGCTGACATTTTGCACTTTTTCTGGATTTAATGGGAAATTTCCTTTGTTTTTAGTATACATTATATTTTAGAGCTAATCATCTTGTAAAACTCAAAAGAAAAAACAAACCTGTAAACTCAAATGTTTGGGGGATATAAAGAAAAAAAATCTTAATTTTAAAAAATCCAAGAAACAGCCATACCTGTAATTGCCCAAGCTGGCTCTTATGTAGCATGTCTTGTAGTTTGGCTATTCTCTCAGTCTGATTTTGAATCACATGATTCAGTTCTTCACACTACAGGAAACAAGACCAAGCTATTTGAAATCAGAAAGCAAACCAGAAGCAGAAGAAAAAGATTGTCTTTCAATCGTCTAGGAGACATAACCTCCAGTGGTGGCGCTTGCACGGGAGTCGGGAGCAGTTGCCGGTAAGCATGAAACTGCACTCGCCCGAAAAAGGGCGCAAAGCAACGGAAACCCTGCCTCCTGCACTCGCCAGCTGGGCTCTGCTCTAGGAAGGAGGCCCTGGCAAACCACTTCCGAAACAATTGCCTTGAAAACTGCAAGGACTCGTCCAAGCAGTCACTGCAGGGTCAGTAATGACTGAGCGCAGGCAAAAAAAAAAAAAAAATTCTCTCTCCTGCTGCCATTTTCTCAAGGACACTGATGACAGTGTTATGTTTCTCTTCAAGGGGAAACATGAGTGTGGACTTGAAACTAGCAGCATTTCAGTTATCAGCTTGAAATGTTTATATCAGAAGTAAAGCTGCCAGGATAAGAATTCCTCTACAGGAAAACAGAGAAACAGGTGCTAGTTCAGTGATAATACAACTGTAAATGGCTAATAAGGCTCTACAACCAAAGTATGAAATCTGCAAAGTAATATTTGCATATTTAGGGACCTAGGAATGTGCTAGGTATGTAAAGAGTTCATCAAGTTACAATCCACATGTCCTTTTGAAGATAAAAAACAGTTAATTATAACAGGAAACTTAAAAACCACATGATTATCTTTATGGAATAACTACCAAGTGTCAACAATCATTGTGCATTTTCAAAAATTAGACAGCTATTGAGAAAAGTTGTTTTGTTGCCATATTTTTTCTATTTATTGCCAAAATGAATTTATTAACATCATGTGGTTGTAGAAAAGCATATGAGCTTAACAGTTGGCTCAAAAGTTGAACTTTTATGCATTAAGAATTTTCTGCTCTGAATAATTTCAAATTTCAACAGATTCTTACTTTTGTTCTATAGTTGACCACTTGTTTGATTATGAAGATTAGTGTGCCCTTGAAACATATTAATCAAAATATAAATTAATGCTGAGTGTATTTTGTAATTATTTTTATAATAATCACAATAATGCTTTATATATTTATATATATATTTAAAGCATTATTGTGATATGTATTTACATACACACACACACATATATATTGCAAAGCAATTGTTGCTATACCATAACTCAATTTCTTGTTCACAGTATTAAAATTATTATTCATGGAAGTTTCTTTTGTAAGATTAAGGCATTCTTATATATGAAGGCAGATCTTATCTAAACTGCAACAAATGACAGCTGAAATTATCTTATTTCAGGACACTAGTAATATCTCACTTGCTAAATAACTTTTATGAAAACCCTGGGGAAGAGGGAACATATGCAAGTGGCAATTCTAAATGGGCGAAGAGTATTTTCAGTATCACTATACCTTGACACATTTATTGGAGGTGATTTCAATCAAGTACTTGACCATTTGCAAATAATATTATAGGCTGAGAGGAAAGCATCTGTTACTCACAATTGCCAGAAAATTACTCTTCAGTCATTAGATCTGTATCAGCATTTATTCTTCAAAGAATTACAAACCTCATTTTCTTTGCTCTTCAACGTCTCATTCAACTTCTGGATTATGTGATTCTGTTTCTTGGATGTGTGCTGGACAGATTTCAGTTCAAAATTCATTTCATTCAATTTCTCTTGCAGCTGCTGAAAACCATAAACAAACATATTTTATATCATTAATTTTTATTTTTATAGTAGGTAAATATTAATATTCTACTGAGTTGTCACCAACCCCTCTCTGTATTTGCTTCTCTGTTTTAAAGCAGTGAATCATTGCATCAATGAAAAATTACAGCCCTCCAAATTTGAAGGGTTTTTAAAAGAAATCTGAGAATTATAGGTTTTCTTTGAAATCAACGTTGTAGCTCATATAATTGCAGATTAAACGCCAGATACTGTATAGTTTTCAGGGCCCTCCACATTTGCCCTTTTCTGTTGTCCAAATAGCTCTGATCCATATGTATTTTCATCTACTCAGTAAGTAGATTTAAGAAATATATAATCAAATTGGAGAAAAAGTAGGTACCCACAGGTTTTTGAGATTAAGAAAAGGTGAAGTAGCAGCAAATTGTCTTCTGACTACAAAGTACCACAAATATAACTAAATACAGTAAAGCATGTAAATACTTCAGCGAAAAGGTATTACCTTCTGCACACACAGACATTTTACATATATGCAAATTCAGGGGAGAGTAAAAGGCAAACTACAAGAATCTCTGGCTTGCTCTGATGCCTGATTTGAGTGCACGATTCCTCTCATTCCAATAGCCTTGCAAGTATACACTTATTCTATAACAATAATATTTTTCTATTAAGGGAATGAAGAAATGAATAAAGGAAAATATTACCAGATTCATGTAACAAGGTAATCATTATATTCTATTCTGACACCAAAAGGAGCATTACTTTTTTTCTTTTAAGAGCTCATCACAGCTTTAAGTTGAACAGCACAAAAAATGGCAAAAGGTTGTCTAAGCATTTATTTTTTTTGGTCAATTTTCTATCTATAGCATCCAATAAATGCTTTATTCCTCAATTGATTAATATGTTTTAGAAGTCAGCTACCAAAACATGATGGAAAACTACTCCAAATCAGAGCTGGGAAAAAATTAAGGAGAAAATTAAGACTTATGTAATTTCTTCATGTGCCAGACGCCAGTTTTTCTGGGGCCTGAACTTACACACTAGTCTTAACTGAGCTTACTGGATAATCCCCATAATATTGCTTTCAACCTGCACAATTACAGGCATAAACATAGACTCATAGTCCACATGAGTTATGGAAATACTTATGGAAAGAAGATGTGCACACTGTTGGCACATTAGCTTATAGCAGGTTTTTAGATTTCCATATAGGAGTTTTACACAGAGAGATCTGCTAATTTAGTGAGAGATAATCTATATACAACAAGGCTTTCATCTTGATTTTAAAAAATAATACATTAACTTTCAGATAGCATGAACAAGAGAAGGGAAATTAATGGCTGAAGAATAAATTAAGGATAAACTCACTCAATTTTTTTGTAACTGAGCCAAAAAATAAACTTCAGAATAGCTGAATTTTCACCAGAAATCCCAGATGGTTCTATAGCTACTTACCTTCAAATAAGCCTGAACGGCATTTATTTAAGACATCATCAATATGCCTTTTTAAAGGCACAAAAAAAATTATGGTACGGATTGACAGTTTTTAAAAATTATTTCTGTATTATTTCTATATTACTGCTATATGAATGTACGGGTTGGATCTTGGAGATAATCTGTTCCAACAACATGCTCAATGCAGAAAGCCACTATGTTTAAGCACCTCCAATAGGAATTTCTTCCTGATGTCCAATTAAAATCAATTTCTTGTAAAGGTAGTCCCCAGGTTAAGAAAGCCTGGGTTACAGACAACCCATAATTAAAAACGGAGCTTATTGTAGCAAAATTCAAGTTAAATGCACAATGATTCAAGTTAAATACACAATGGTTCAAGTTCATTACACAATACTACTTGTACAGTATTATGCAATAATACTGTTCTGGCTTACATACAAATGCTCTCTCTGGACAAGCTCCAATTTGTCAATGTCCTTAAAATGTGGTGCTCTGAACTAGCTGCACTATTTAGGAGCAATCAGACCAACGAGAATAAACAGGAACAGTGACCCCTTTTAATTCCAACGCTACGCTATTGATGCAACATAGAACTGCATTTGCTTTTTTATGCTTTTCCAACTTAACAAAATGTTGGAAAGAAATTATGCAAATAGCTTTGGATTCTGCCTGCTTGTCTCTCCACCAGCAGCCTAACTTTCCAGAAATTGAACAGGACAACATTTGATATACTGTAGTCAGAGACGCCTGGAAAAGAAAAAATGAGTATGAAGAGAAATTCAATCAAGAAAATATTCCTCCTCTGCATCCCTATGATGGAAGTTGTTTCTTCGAATGCTGCCAACTGTTCTATTTTCACCTACCCCTTCTCTTGGACATGTGACCCTGAGTATAAGCAGCTTTGCCCTGTCCTGCCCAGTGCACATATACAAGTACAAAAGGCAGAAGTACAGAAACATGCAAGATTTCTTTACACAGAAGAAAACAGAGATACCTCCAATGGCCACTGCTGGTCAAGGGATTAGGAAGAACTCCAGAAGATGTATGTCTATACTTTCCCCGCCTCGCCTGCAGCTGCATCACAGTGTTGGTTCATTCAGCTACCAATACACCCCAGATTTTTTTTTCATGCACTGCTGTCCCCACCATCCGATACTCATGCCTTTGATTTGTCCTTGTTAAAATTCGTCTTGCTGGGTTTTGCACAATGTTTCAGCTTGTTAAGATCCTCTTGACTTCTAAGGTATTTGCTTAATTCTCTCCAACCTTAAAAGCCAAAACTGCACTAAATCAGGAAGGTGTATCCTAGCTTCTCTATACATATGCCAGCAAATGCCAGCACACTGACTGAAGATGTTACAAGTAAAAACAATTCTGTTGTAGCCAAGCTAATTTACAATACTTTTGAAATTAAATAAATACCTTATTCATAGCATTTGAACAGCTTTTTTCCATAAGTTCTGTATTATTTAACAGAGTTTCCTCTTCACTGAATGACATTTTACAGTAAGTTAGCTGCTGATTAACATCACACATATTCTGCGGAGACAAAGAGAATAAGAAAAATAGTATTTGCTGAAATATGTGCCTTCTTTATCTTTCGTTGTTATGTCATTTAACTAAAACTGCTTGGAAGAGGCAAAGTGCAGCATTTATTAACAAAACTCAACTTTCTTCAAGCTGTTGAACTTGAGTGGATTTCTTAAAGCATCATTATCTTTTTTTTTCCTGGTTTATGAGGAAGCCTAAAAAATATTCAGCTTCTTTAATAAATAGCAGAGAAGTTTGAAGGCAGTTTTTGCAAATCATTTCAAAGTATAAATTATGCACAGGCCTAGATAGCGACACCTTTCACTAACATATCTTTGGAATATCTCTCTGCAGGACAGAAGTAAAATTAACTAGTTTTTTTAATGGAATGCAGCTTGTACTCTAATATTTTGGCTACATTGTTAGCAGAACCTAACAATGTCCGCTAAGAATCTGTTATATTGAACAGATCAGGGTAAAACCATTGTATTTATCTGAATGTTGATTCTTTGTGTTTAGAACATAGGTATTTTATTATTGTATTTTCTTTTACCTATTTTATCCTGGAAATAGACCTTGCATTTTACCTTTATTTTATTTTCTTTGATATGGTCATAAGACTAATCAATTATCTATCTATCATTTTGGCCATTATATTACCCAAACAGATTTTTTTTTCAGCCTATGTGTGAGCCCCTCCTTTTTTCTTATTTGTGATCAATTTAAGAAACTCACCCTAGATCAGGTATCAATACAGATAATCACGTACCAGTTTAAGATCAGTAGCCCTTTGTAGCGTTATATGATCTCAAGCAAGACTGCAACCTTGTTTATTGACTTCAGTAGGATTTCTCTATGAATACTAAGGATTGTGCATACATAATACTAAAACTATAGAAAGCAGCTTCTCTTCCACAAATTACGGAATAATTATAACTTCACGATTTTAACAGAATCTGAATTTAAATGAGTTCTCTATTGTCAAACAAACTAGAATAAAACAAAATTGCTGAAAAGAAAGTACTGTCATTGGAAAATTGGCTGCTATACTGTAATTACAAGCATCTCTCTACTTTCTAAGGGTAACCGAAATTAGCATTTATTGCTATATAAATGCAGTTAGAGGTACTCTTTGTTAAGTATAACCACTTAAAGTATAAATAAAATTTACAAAATTTGAATTGCTAGCAAAGTCAATGAAATTCATAATAAACTGCAGTCTCCTTGCACATGATATCGGGCATGCCAGTGAGGATAGTCTGCAGTTGATACTTTGTGACAATTGCTACTAATTCCCATTTTTAAAAAACCAGAAGATATGCCAATTTCTTATGTGAAAATCCTAATCAGACCACAGCTAGCACAAATCTGGACTAATAAACTCAATTCCAGAAGAAATCTCTAAAAAAGAGAGATAATTCTTATTTTTAAATATAAGAGTAATGTAAGGCAGAAAAGAGTACGTCTACAAAAATAACATTAATTTTAGTCATTTACAAAGCAAAAATAACCCAAGGCTAAAGGAGAAAAAACTCCAGCCAAAAAGACCAGAAAATGAAGATAAAATTTTCAGAAGCCAACAAGAATGGGTGAAGAAAGCAAGTAGTAAACTGTAGGTGGATTACAAAAATATTGAATCTCAAGCCAAAATTGAGTTTTAGGTACAGGATGACAATATTCAAGGCTTTGAAAGGCAGAATAGGCAGAAATAATCTTCTACCTTAGTTCGAAGTGGAACATAATCCATACACAAGTCTTCCCACAATTCCTGAAGATCAGACATCTCCAAGGGAAAAGCTAAAGCAAAACCAGGTTGAGATTTCAGCACCACATTCGGGAAGCCAGAAGAAGAGCTTTTATCGAAGTCCTGGCAATGAGAACTTGATTTTACAGGAACAGGCAACTTGCTCCCCCTGGGACTCTGGACTGGCTTGCAGTCAAAAGCTTTCACCAAACTAAGGGCTACCTCTAACCTGTTGCCCTGAAGTGACAAGCTGTGGGCTCCACAGTCACTTATACAGTTACACGCCGTGCTCCTCTTTGCGTCCGTTACCGTTTCCTCATCTTTCGGATGTGATGCACCGGCTATCGCGGTTGCGTCCAACGACTCAAGAGACGATTCGGGAGTTTCCCCTTCCACGCTTTCTTCATCCAAATTCGCCTTGACGCTTAGCAAGTCAGCAATCACTGGCTCACATATAGGTAATTCTTCACTACAAACGTTGGCAGAACACCTGGATGATCCACAGGAGAGATTTCTTGCCACCTTCCGGGGGATTTTGCAAATTGCCTCATAGTCAGCATCCGCAACGCGCAGCACAGCGCAACCCCGACACCGCCTAGGACGGCTTTCTGCCGCGTGGCACGCTTGTGGGTCCCCAACGCGCTCCTCCGGCTCTGTCCAGCATTCAAACCCTGAATACGCGAAGTCTTCCTGGAGGAGAGCCGAGTAGCGGAGATCCGGCAGGCTAGACGCGTCCGCCGTCTCGTCGGTGGGCTCGTCATTGTTCTTCCTGTATATTCCGGCGATACACAGCTTGAGGCGGTCCTTTTCTAGCATCAGCTTCTGCAACCGCTCAATTGACAGCGCTTCGATGCGGGCAATAACGGTATCAAAGCGATATATGCGCTCCAACATAAAGGCGCACTTGCTGCAGATAAACTCGTTTTTGCCATCCCGGGAAATCTCCTTGCCCAGGACATGCGAGAGCAAAACCTGCAAGTTCAGCTTCGCTGCGGTGTGGAAGATCCAGCGCCTTTGGTTGCCACAAAGTTCCCGACCGCAAATCCGGCAGGATTCCCTCATTTCCCCAGCTTCCTCCTTCGGGGCCTCCCCTCTCTTTTCTCTCTCTTGGTCGCCGGAGGAACTATTTCCCGGCTGCGTTGGTTTTAGCTGACCGAAGCATCACTAACCCAGCCGGGTCAGATGGGAGGAACCAGATAATCCCCTCCCCACGGAACAGCCTGACCCAGAAACGCCCCTCCTCCAACCTCACACACCCCTCCGGCCGAACCCAACAGCTGGTCTACTGGCGACTTCGGTATCCAAAAGCGCCCTCCTCCAACAAGCTGAACCGTGCTACTAAGTCCCCCTTTCCCCCAGGCTGCCTCAGGAGCGGGAAAGATGCTGCAGGAGTAGCCAAATTTTGATAGCGGCCCAGATTTCAAGATGGCGGCCGTGACAATAGCAACACTTTTAGCGCAAAGATTCTTGGGGAATGTAGTTTGCCAGCAGCCCGAGCAAGAAAATACCGTAATATATGCTGAAGATGCCACATCATCACTCCCTTCCCGCCGGCCTCGAACCGCGCCCTTCTTTTATATAAAAGCGCGAGGCTGCCCCGCGTTCAATGCATTAAAGGAATGCATTAAGCGTACCTTCATATAGAAATTATCTTTACTGACTCCGAAACTTTTTGATTTGTTGATTAAAGATACACAGAGCTGTATAATCTTGTTTCTATTTAATTACTGTGTTGCAGATGCCGAACAAGTCCCACCAGTCCGAGACAAAGGCTCAAATATGAATGGGTGAACTCCATACGAGCGTGATCGAGTTAAAAAAAACGGTTGAGATGGTTTGGTCATAAAGAATGAATAAGGATTAAACTGCAAAACAGATACATATATGGAGGAAGAGTGAATGGGCCAAAAGGAAGGGGAATTCCATCATGTTAGTGGTGGTGGTGAAAGGGAAGAAATTTAAATAACAAAAAGCAGTATGGAGGTAATGGAAGAATGATTTGCCAGGATAGAGGGATATGCAGAAGTATAGTGAATGGTGTTTGGATAAATCAGATTTAGATTTTTTCTTCTTTATCTCATGCCTTAATTTCTTTGGCTATTTTTTACTCCTTTTCAACACTGCATAATGAAAGAATGAAAGCTTACATGTGTTGGTTACATCATCCCAATGCACCAAAATATTTCTTTAGGAGTACAGAACAGAAGGATCACCTGGTATTCTCCCTTCCTTCATTATTTTGCTGCCATTATATACACAGAAGGGTTAAAACTGGAATAATCAAAGGCCACTCCCTTTGGGACTACCCATGCTAATTTTCGATAGTATTTTTAAGCAGCTCTGGAAAGTACTGTGGCTTTTGATATAAATAATGTAAATTGCTGCGTGTTATTCAGTCTGTGTTTTTGCCTGCCTTTCATCCATATTTGCCAGTTTTTTTTTCTGTTTGCTGCTGTTTAATAAATACATATCAAACTAGATCTTTGCTAGTTGAACTTAGTGGTGTGTGCTTGCTTTGAACTGGATATAGGGGTTAACCTTTATCTAGGCCTTAAGTAAGTAGTACTATTGCTAGAAAAGCCTGTTTGATTTCCTCAGCTGGTTCAACAAACAAAAGTATAAAGCCGAGAAAACACTTTTTGTGGTTTGCATTAGTCATGCCCATCATTGAGTGATGTGGCTATCCCACTAGTTGAATAAAAGGTTAGAAATATACTGAAAGTAATAAAATTAAGGGCAGAAGGTTAAAAGTAAAAAATGTAAAAATGTTGATTGAATGTTCAAAATGTTGCAGACTGTATTTTTAACTACAGTGATTACAGTCACATCCATTATATGTTGGACTCTCTCTAGGGCTGTATCAGCAGAAGTACAGCATTGAGATTATAGGAAGTGATAGCTCTGCTTTATACTGCTTTACTCCAGGAGTCAGACCACTCCTGGAATGTTGCACCCAGTTCTGGTCGCCACAATACAAAAAGGAAGCTGAAGAACTGGGAAGAATGCAGAAAAGAATAACAAAGATGGTGAGGGGCTTGGAGGCTAAATTCTATGAAGAACTGTTTAAAAGAACTGGGTATGTTTAGGTTAGAGAAGACTTAGGCGATATGATAGCAATCTTCCAATATTTGAAGGGCTACCAAGGGGAAGAGGGTGTGGATTTATTTTTGCAAGGATAGGACAAGAACCAATCAGTGGAAGCTTTACACAGAGAGTTTTAAACTCAAAATAAGGAGGAATGTCCTGACCGAGATTCATGGGGGCTTCATCTCTGGAGGTTTTCAAGCAAAGGTTGGACAGTTATTTGTCTGTGGACTCCTGCCCTGGATTTTCAAGGTCCCTTCCAAACCTATGATTTTTTTTAGGAATACATGGTAAGGAAAACTGATTTTTTTATTTTTATGAACTCATTTCAATTAGTGCTCAAAATCACATTCAGTTAAACATTTGTCATCCTCACAAGAACAAATAGTGTCTCTGCTTGGATCTATTTCTCTTCTTTCAATATAAACTGGATTGGAATGTCGTATGTATCCAGAACTAGAAGAAGGCGAGGATCTAAGCATCCTGACAATAGCATTCCTCTGTGTCTTTGTCTCTCATTCCGGCACATAATTCCTCTCTGCATCTGTCCCTAATTCCTAAGACCTATACTGCTTACCTGCTACATATATACTAAAGATTTAAGAAAGGCCATTTCCCCACTAGTGACTTAGAGCAATTTCTATAGTACCACCTAGCCATCATGGAAGTGATATAATGCCTGTCCCCTTTTGCTTAGATGACTAAAAAAATGCTGTTAAGTTGTTAGTGGGGAAATGACCACAGAAAAGTTTAATGTAATTGCAACACTGTGTACCACCATCACATCAATTCTTTTCCCATGCAAAGCAATTCAAAGAAGCTTGCTTAAGATAAGACAGATCCTGTGATTCGTACTTACCCAATCACTTTGTCTCATATTATCTATATCTCCCTTATTACAATCTTATGCTAGAAGAAAGTCCCAATGGAATTTATTTCTGTGCATTTTTTATAGTCACATAAGTCACATGCACTATCCTCTCACTAACATTGTTAATGTCTGTTGGGTGGGAATTTGGGGGGATGTGAAAAAAATCACATAATTGGAGCAAAATTGCTGCAAGAATGGACTGCCAGACTGCCACTTGAGGTGGTGAGTATATATGCTTGTTACTGAGGCAACTCCTACACACTGCATCCAAATCTCATCTATGTGTGCTGCTTTTGTGCTTCGTTTTTAATTTTTAAGTGAAATATGGGTAGTTAAAGGGAATGAAGAAGACTAACTTGGTTGGCTGAGATTTTGGTATCTATGCATTCTTGTACATTATTTTTTCATCTTGTTGATATTGAACTTTGGGTGCATTTAAGAAACTGGAAATAATATCTGTGTTGGTTGGTTTGCATGGGGAGCTTTGGCTCTCCTGTTTCACCGATGAGCTGCTAGTATATGAGTTAAGTGCTGATATTGTTGGCAGAGCCTTGTAAAATTATAATAGTGGTTTATTTTGTTCTGCTGTTGTAATGTTAATGGCAGTACTCATTAACCAGCCTTGCACCTGTGCCACTCCTTTGAAATGCATGAAAATTCTCATATGTCATAGCAATAGATGTGTAAGTGTACCTGCTTCGCTGTAATGAAGCATTCTCTCTGGGAGATGCTAATGAACTGGTAATGAGGAATGCTGATGAAAACTCTGTGTCTTGTGTTAGATCCAGCGCTTCAGTTAAGAACAAATTTTTCTGTTGTGCCCATGAGAGCTGCTTTGAATGTCTATGTATATTTTTATTTTTTTTAAAAAAATCATCACTTTTGCAAATACAGTATTTCTGCAAATTGGTAGGCCAGTAGCACTCAGCAAGGATTACCACAGGGATCTTATATCCCGTAGCTAAAAAAATATGGGATCAAGGACTCAGACCAAGTTCCTATTATTTCAGATGGCGTAAGCAATCAGAAAACTTTGGATTTTGTTCCAACAGAATATGGAATACTTGAGCTGAACTTTCTGATTGAACATACCAGGTATAGTACTTTGTTCTGAGCTCAATAAAAAAACATCGTTTCTACTTCAAGCACACCCTTATATCACTCTTGTCCTGCACTGCTCTTCTGTTTAACTATTTTTCTGACCCAGCTGTGTGTGTGCATGGTTATCTACTGTAGAGCCTTTAGACTGCATTTAGATGATTTTGCTCTAGTACTGTTCTATATTGCAGGGAGGCAGGACCTACTGCAGGGAGCAGGCCCAGGATGAAGCAGATTATCTGGACCCCTTTCAGTTGGGATTCAGGCCTGGATATGGGTTAGAGACAGCACTGTTCCCCCTTGGCAAACTAAGTGATGCGGTAGACGTCTTGTCCTGGTGCCTGGAGGCTGTAGGGTTTGGATGGGGAACAACAGGCTTCAGCTGAACCCTGGCAAGACTGAGTAGCTCTGGGTTTTTGGGCCTTCTGTTTCCAGGACTTTATTGTTTTTGGTACTGGATGGTCCAGTACCAGTACTGCCCCAGACAGACCCAGTACACAATCTGGAGGTCCTTCTAGACTCGACTCCTGCTTGATGAGCAGATGGCAGTCATGGCTAGGAGGGCCTTTGCACAGCTTTGTTCTACTTCCTCAACCATTAGGCTCTACTCACAGTCACTCACGCCCTGGTCACCTCCAGAATGGATTACTGTAATGAGCTCTACATGGGGCTGCGCTTGAAGAACATCCAGAAGCTTCAGCAGGTGCAGAATACGGCTGTGCGAACAATTATGTGTGCCTCTAGGAGGGCACACATTACACCTCTGTTCTGCAAGCTGCACTGGCTGCCAGTTTGCTTCCGGGTGCAATTCAAGGTGCTGGTTTTGACCTCTAAAGCCCTACATGGCATGGGACCAGGTTATCTGAGGGACTGCCTCTTCCCAATTACACCTACTCATCCCACCAGGTCAGGCATGAGGGGTATGCTGCGGATCCCGTCTCCAAAGGAGTTCCACCTGGTAGGATCCAGAGGCATGCCTTTTCTGCTGTGGCCCCCCGCCCTCTGGAACATCATTCCCCCTGAGGTGAGGTTAGCTCCATCTCTGTTAGCCTTCAGACAGGCCCTTTAAACATGGTCTTTTCACCAGTCTTGGGGATCCCAGGGAGACCCTGCAAGGTGGCTGTATGAGATTAAGTGATGTTTGTTTTCCTGCTTCTTGGGTTTTATCTATTTATTTTATCTGTTTACTATATCTGTTTATTTTATTTATTTTTATTATTTTTAAATTATTATGGAGTTTTTAACTGTTGTGTTGCCACCCAGAATCACGTGTTTGTGAGATGGGCGGCTATATAAATATGCTAAATAAATAAATAAATAAATATTCAGTAGGAGGAAAAGACAAGGGGAAGATCAAACAAGAATTACTCAGCTTGAAAATTCTGATAAACCACAGAATGTAGAAACAATTTTGAAAGTAAAAAAGTATCTTGAATATTAAGTTACCTGTTTACAGGGTCTTCATCACAGAAATAATTTATGATGACTAAACATTCCTTTAAATGCTGAGAAAGAAATGCATGTGGCAGGTTTCATGGGAAAAGGTTATACATGAAATTTCTTCAGTGCATTCAAGCTTGAAATCAGAGTCTCTTTTATCATGCTAGATTCTACCTCCACTCATCTAGCTCAAAACCCCACTCCCTTTATTATGAGATTTATAGTACATGACCACATTCTGCATCTATATTGACAAGTGGGATCTCTCACATGGGAAGCAAAGCAAAGAAGATAATGATTTTTCCAGATTTGTTCAGAAGTGGGTTATTCAGTTAATCTCCTCTGGCAGCTGAACAAAAACATATTAATTTTTTTTATTTTTTCAAACACTATTTTGTTTGTTCTTAGATTCTGGCATGAAGAAGTTATTTGATCCAGGTGCCGCAAAGAAAGTTACTGCTGTGGCATGGTCTGAATTTAAAAAATAGCTGTTCTTTTTTTTTTTTTTTTACTTTTTAAAGGAAATAGGTTGTCAGCTATAGAGGAGTTGTTTGTACAGTGTTTTTAGTACACCTCATCTGGGAGTCCCAGTAGAAGTAGATTTTGTGTTTCTAGTTTTCTTTGTAATTTTTTTCCTTTTTGTTTGTCTGTTTATTTGGCTTTCTCTGCCTTTCTATTTTCTTTCTTAATTATTATCAGCCAAATTTTCAAAAGAGGCAAATGCAATTTGAGGCTACATCAAGAGAAATATATATTTCAGATTATGGAAAGTAATCATTCCAATTCATTCTGTTGTGGTTAGACTCCACCTTGAATTCATATCCAGTACTGGGAAATCACAGTTTAAGAAGGCTTCAGACAAACTGGTTCAGAGAAGAGCAATTAGGATGACCACTGGATTACAAACTAAGTCCTAGGAAAAGAGATTAAAGGAACTGGGAATGGCTGGTGTGGCTGTGTTCTGGAAGTTTTGTTTCCTAACATTTCGCCAGCATCTGTGGCTGGTATCCTCAGAGGGCAGGAGCACAGACAGGAGCAGTTCTCTCTGTGCCCAGGATGATACCTTCAACAATACATGGAACTGGGAATGTTTAAGACTTGAGAAGACTGGGAGGAGTTATGATAGCATTCTTCACTATTTGAAAGGGTGTCATGCAGAAGATGGATCTGCTTTATGACATCTCAGAGGACAGCCCCTGGAACGATGGATTTAAATTAAAAGACAGATTCTGGCTCAGTGATAGAAAAAATATTGTAAAAACAGTTCAACAGTAGAATCACTTAGCTAGGTAAGAGGTGGACTTCTCTGTAAGCAGAGGCTGGGCAGCTATCTAGTGTGGACTCTTTAATTTGGAATCATGAAAAGAGAGTAGGTTGGACTTGATGGCCAAAATGGTGTCTTTCTTGTATGATTCTGTGTTCCTTCAGAATACAATGGCTATTCACAGGTTAATTCTTCATAGATCTGTGCAATTAAAAAAAGATAATGTACCACTCAAATTAGAAAGTAGCCGTCTCATTAAAAAATAAATATTTGAAGGGAGCTGATAAACTGAAAACTTAATTTAACTGCTTCTGGGATTTTGGGAAGATAAGGGAAATTGTCTTTCCCTTCTCCTCCTCTTCTTCTATGACACAGTTGTCTCTTGCACAGTCCCACCACCACCACCACCACCACCACCATCACCACTCCCTGGCCAGCCCGGCTTTTAGAGAGGCTATTACAGAATGAAGGACTGAAGTTGCAAGGAGGAAATTATTTACTTGTTTAGTGGGAATTCTGGCTAAAATCCCATTTCAAATGGGAGATATGCAGAAAGTTATGTTTATGCCAGAAATACCATCTGATATTATTCCTTGTGAAGTTAACAATTTTGAGATTCTTGCCATGTTACAATCACTAAAATTGTTGATTTTCAGAATTTGACAGTAAGGCAGATAAGAGAGATCAAGAAGCAGTTAAAAGAATAAGAAACAAAGATTGAAACAAAGAAGGAATTAATTGCAGGTTTAAGTGCTGAAGACAGCTTTGATAAGCTCTTTATGCTGTAAATAAAAGAATTCAAACTTTTTTGTCTTTGTTCACCTTGGATGTAATCCAGGATTTACTAGCAGGCGAGCTAAGTGCAATTGCTTGGTAGTTTAAGCATTCTTTAGCACTCCTCTTTTTGTTATTGGAATTGATCCTTTCTTTTTCTTTTTTTTTAAATATAATTTTATTGAAAGTTTTAAGAAACGAGTAAAAATTAATACAAACGAAAAGAAAGTAAGAAATAAAAAAGAAAGAGGAAGAAATAAAAGAAAAAGCTAGAGTACAAAAAGAAAAAAGGTAGAAGAAAAATAGAAAAGAAAGAAAAAAGATCTTTTCTAGTACTTTGGCCACTGCTGTGTTTTCCATACTTGCTTACAAACTGCAAGGAAGGACTGCTGTGCTCAATAACTGTAGCATCATGCCATCTTCTACTCTGTTATCTATTCAACCATCCTAGTTAACTTTCTTTCTAAATTCATCTCACAGGTCCATTAATCTAGTGCTCCAAAAGCATGTGTAGAATTTATTATTACCTGCATTTTCATTTCCTGGGGTTTCTCCAAACACTGCAGCAGATTCTGTTCCTCTGTGGATTGCAGCTCAAGGAGCTGTTCCTTCTCTTTCAGATTCTTTATCAGCTCCTCAATCTTCCTGTAGAGGGGAAATGTGCTGGTTAACTTAGCAGGGAAACACTGGACAGAGGTGGCTTTTTGACATCACTGCTTTCCGAATGGCAACTAGACCATGCCAAACATTTACAATGAACCATTTAACGTTTTGAGAAAAAGACTGATGATGATGATGATAACAACACAAGAACTACTATTACAACCACTACTACTACTGGGATAAATTACTTACCTTTGAGTGACATACTAAGGGATGGTGCAAAAGAAAAACTAATTTGATTTGATTTAAATTTAATTAAAATTAAATTAAGTGCAGCTAATGTTATTATTTCCTATACAGATATATTTTTCTACTATGAAATTAATATAAAATTATTGGTACAACTTTTGAAAGAGCTCTGATATACCTCAGGCTTTGTTGGTTGTAGTTTGTGTATCCCAATGTATATCAACAAGACTCAGAATTAAACATACAACACATATCACAAAGAAAAAGACCAAGTTTGTTCAGGCCTCCATTCAGAAGGATTTAAAATGAAAATAAAACACACTTCTTGAACATCACAAAATATTTTCCCCTCATGAGTGGAACACACAAATGCAGTGATACAAAAGCTACAGATACGCACTTGTCCTTCTTTGCCAGAAGAAGAGCGTGGCTTTTTTTAATTTCATCTTGCTTCTTAGAAAGCTCCATCAGCTGCTTGTTGAGTTCCAGACAGCGTTTCTTTTCAACTTCAGCTAAGGTTGCCATCCTCTCTGCTTTGGTTTTTGCAGACTGCATCTCCTGGAGAGAGAACCCAGGGTGATACCAGACAGATGATTTAATCTCCAGAAGACTTAGACAACTGAGTATCATACTGTTTTGCACTGGAATATGAAGGAAGATGCATAACCTATCATGGTGGTTGTTGCTGCATCTAAACCAGAGAGCAGAGTGGTTGAAAATAATGTTAATTTATATTTATATGAGATGTTAAAAGATTTCCAAAGGTAACATTAAGTCTGTGGGTTCCTGGAGTAATGATTGTACAGTGAAGGATAGGCTATTCACATGCATCAATTGGCCATCTTATAACTAAATAAATGCAAGAACATTAACATTCCTTCCATCGACATTTCTTCCAAATTCTCTGAAATAATTTCTAAACACACCTCAATCCCTTTTGAAAATGCTTCAGAGTCATAGCCAGTAGGGTTGCCAGAGATGGGACTAGCCTTTGCAACCATGTGGCTTCCTAATGTTTTCTTTCAATGAAATAAGAAAGTGATTCACCTCAATGGAAACACCACTTTCAGCTGCAAAAAATAGAATCTTGGACTCCAGATTGTCCCAAATATCCACAAACTATAAGCTCTCATACTGGAATAATGCAATAACCAGTACTAGGTTTAAATGTCTTCTCTCATGCTTTAAAATATGACTGGCTTTGTTTTGAAAGATTTCTTTCCATGGGGCTTCCTGAAATTGTCCATAGCCATGACAGCAAACAGTATAGCTTGATGAGGTCAACCAAAATAGTCAGCATTTTCTTACCTCTTGCAGTGTCTGGATTTTTTTTTCCAGGGTCTCACAGACATGCTTATTCTTTGGTTGGTGACAGATCTCGGCTTCATTTTTATTGCTTTGGTTCTCTGCTTCTGTCCTGAAATTCATAGTTTTAGATGATGGTCAAAGAATGGAAAATATGTTTTCTTTCTAATGCATAGCAAATCTTAGTGTTCTGGAAGTTTTGCCAAACTATTTGGATCAGACTTGGTCCAGCAACAACAAAGCCTGTCATGTTTTGGTTGTTCTGGGTTTCAGCAGAAATAAAATTTGGTAGGAACTCTGAGTGATTTCATGGAATAAGTGGGGCACGGCTGGTGTGCATCATCCCCTCTTCTCTCCTCTGCACTGCCTCTATACTAGGCTGCCATTCTTACTAGCAACTTCCTTTCCTTTCTTTACTGCCTCTTATCTGCCACTGCCAATGTTCCACCCTGGCATATGCCACCATACTGCCCACCCCATTATCTTCCTACCCTGCCTCCTCTCAGCCATTGCCTTCATACATATATGGGCCTGTGCATCTGTTCCTTATTGCGATGATTTCAGGAGTAAGTAATAGTCTCCCAGCATGGGCTATCCCACTAGTCAGCCTGCCCCCGGATCTTTCTAAGGCCTTCCCTTCTCTCCCCCGCCTCCCCTCAGTTGCTGTTGTGGATGATGATGCTCACGCACACCATTGACAAGGAACCCTGTTGCAAAGGAAAGAGCTATTGAAGGAGCATCAGGAGAATTTACAGTAATACCTCGGTTCATGAATGCTACTGTTCATGAACAATTCGGTTCACGAACAGCACTGTTCGCAAAATTTTGCTTCCGTTCACGAACTCCGCATCGGGTGACAAACACGACCCGTGGCCATCTTCCCTGCTCTGACACGTGGTCGTGGCTTCCTGTAAGCGAGGGGGACTCTCCCTCCAAACAATAACCGCCTCCCCACCCACCTTCCTGTCCTCCATGCCAGAAGTCGCCTCAAGCAAGGTTAGTATTCTCTCTCTTCATACTGTACTGTACTGTACTTTGTTTCATATTTTTGTGGTTTAAAAAAAATAATACATATGGTTCAGAACGGATTAACCTTACTTACATTGAACCTTATGGGAAAATTTGATTTGGTTGGCGACCAAAATCAGTTGGCGACCACATTCATAGGGGTCAGAACGGATTAACCTTATTTACATTGAACCTTATGGGGAAATTTGATTTGGTTCGCGACCAATTTGGTTCGCGACCAGAATCGTGGAACGAATTAAGTTCATGAACTGAGGTACCACTGTACTTTTGTTTCTGGACATGCCCTGCACAGAGCCTATGGACTTGTCAGTCGGACACCAGGTGAAGTGAGGGAAGAATCAGTAGGTGTTGCCAGAAAATGACAGCAAGTGGCTGTGATTCACCCTACAACCTTTGGTGCTGCTTGTAGCTATTTGCTCAGGCTAAATAGGAGAAACAAACAGAATTGACTCCCTTACACCCATATATCCCAAATCCATAAATCCAGCAAGAGAAGGATGGCCTACTGGCAAGAAGGAATATTCCAAATGGAGTTGGAGGACACAAAATGCCACTGCCCACCACTAAATTAATAAAAACAGTAGAAAGTTTGGGCATGTGAAACTCACTGTCAGCAGAAACAGCCCAAACTCTGTAATGCATTCATTTGGACAATAAACAGCTGACAAAATTCAGCTCTTTCTCCAGTGTAAACTGACTGGGGCACTGGTCCCTTTTAAAAAAAAACACAGATTTAGTACTCTTTCAAAAAACCACCAAATGGGTTAAAAACATGTCTCATGTTCTTCTAGAACTGTGTTAATAGAACCAGGCCCAGTGATTGGAAGGTAGGAGGCAGCCCCACAGCAGCCTAATATGGCCAGTAGGGTTAGATAGATACCAGCCCTGACCACCAACATTGTCCAGCAGGCATTACAGATTTTTCAGATGGCAAGATTTCTGTCAGGAGAAAAGGGAAAATATTACTTTAAAACTGGAATAGCTAAATACATATTTAAGCTGCCTCTGTGGTGGTTTGGAGATAAAATTAAGCTAATCATATACATTGGAAGGATATGTCCCCTAAAATAGAGTGGCATCTTTGTGCAACAGCAAACCCTTAATTATAGAATGACTCTTTCAATGATTATTGGGACTGACTGACTGGATATCTGTCTGTCTGTCTATCTATCTATCTATCTATCTATCTATCTATCTATCTATCTATCTATCTATCTATCTATCCATCCATCCATCCACCCACCCACCCACCCACCCACCCATCCATCCACACATACAGAATTTCTTAACCTTCTCTCTCCAAGCTTTTCTTTAACAAATCTTTCTTCAGATATAAAGAAATAAAGGGTTGCATGGTGGTTCAAAGTTGATCTCCCAAAGGTGATTCTCAGTACATAAGTGTGTTAATGTAGATCTGTCTGCAATACCTTAACGCAGCTGTAACTTCTCCCAGGACTGCCCAACTGATGCCTATCCCTAATGAAATATCCCATCATATCATACATCTCATTAAGACTTAACTGATATATTAAGTGTATCATAAATTGGTGTATTAAATAAAGTGTATTGTGGTTTCGTGCTGTTGAGGAATTTAAAGTGTTGGGTTGTTTTTGGTCAAGGCTTTTACAGGGCAGTTCATAAACAGTCACTTCTGAAGACAATGTTCTTTTAAAAACCCAATTGTTCTGTTATAAACAGAGAGGAATACATTTATAAAACTCCTGCTGCGACACAACTTAATCAGATCTCATCTTCAGTGTAGTGGTATCATCAAAAGTTGTAATCACCTAGATGGAAATCTATCTAAGTTTCTTTGTGATGCTCAGAATCAAAGGATGTATTTTAGTTTTTCTACAGTTTAGAGTACAAAATGTGATTTTGCATGGGGAGAAAAATATTTTCTAACCCAAATCCTAGACATTAAATGGCATTCAACAAATGTAAAGCAAATAGCTTAGGGAATAATGAGCAAACCCAACCATATTCTCAAGCCTCAGGAAAAGAGAAGCCATGCAGTTTCATAGTTTTAGCAGAGGTACTCCACTTGATCTATGACACAATAGATTATTTTTATTATATCTAGTACATTCTCTTGACCAAAACTAAAATCTTGTCTGTCAGATGCCTCAGGAATCACTGCATACATTCACAAGAGTTCAGCAAGCAAGAAAACAACTTCCCGGCTGAGCCATACTCCTAGTTTCCCAGCTTTCATTTTAAAAGGAGCAATTCTCTTGCCTTTCTAGAAGCCAAGATAGGAGACAAAAATAAGCACCAACTATTATTTCTAATATCTTTGAAAGTAAGAACTATTCCTGCTTTTCAGTGTTTATAGCTAATGAACAATCAGTTGTACAATGATTTGCAGATACACTGTGAGGAGAATATGGTCATATTCAGCACTTTGAACTCGATCTAGAAGCAGACTGATGGAATTACTCCTGCACAGAATGACTTCCTTTTCCTTTACCTGCCATTTGCTTGTCCAGGAGCACCTCTGTTTCATCTAGATATACCTCAGTTTCTTTTCCCTCATTCAACTTGACTTTTATCACACAGTTTAGAACTTACAAAAGCTTCCTTGGATTTTTCAACTTTTGAGGATTTCTGCTACAGGCGGAAGTATATTATCGAGAACACCCAAGTTTACCAACTGAAACAGAATACGTAGATCTAGTATATCAATTTCTTGACACAATTATGTATTTTAGTAAATGATGCCTAGCTGCAAGTTAGCAGGACTACAGGTAGTCCTCGGATTACAACAGCAATTGGGACTAGAATTTCTGTCGTTAAGTGATGCATCACATGACTGCATTGCTTAGCAACAGCAATCCCGGCAGTCCTGGTTGCTGTCGTAACCACAGGACCACTGCTGTCGTTAAGTGGGAAGAGGTGGGAGTCCCAGGCAAGGAGCACAGGAGGGTGCGTAGGTGCCATGGGGGTGGGAGTGCTGCAGGCAGGCAATACACAGCATGAATGGGTCAGTGGGATTTGTGGGTGGGTTAGCGGGGGCTGCAGATGGGTGCTACAGAGAGTGGGCAAGCTGGCAGGGATCATGGGGGGGGCACTGTGGGTGTGTGTGCACTATGGAGTGCAGGCAGGCAGGGGGAGCTCCTTGGAAACAACTTCCAGGAATGACTTGCAACCTTTGTGCCAGCTTCCCCATTGAGTTTGCTTGTGGGAAGCTGGCAGGGAAGGTCACAAATGGTGATCACATGACCACCAGACACTGCAACCATCGTGTGAGCTGGTTGCCAAGCTCCAGAATTGCAATCAGGTGACCACGGTGGTGCTGCAAAGGCTGGAACTTCAAAGGCCAGTTGTAAGTACCACTCATTCATCGCCGTTGTAACTTTGAACAGTCACTGAATGAGTGGTCGTAACTCAAGGACTACCTATAGCAGAACTGGAAGTTTATTCTACAACACTATCAGTTCATCGTTCTTGTTCTTTTATTGTGCAACTGGCCACAAAATCCAAAATTACAGGAACAAAGGTACAGTCCCAAGAACATTTATGAAGTTCAAATGCAGTGTTAACATAAAATTAAATGCAATGCAAAAGGTAATGCCAAAAAGTTATTAAAAGTTACATTAGATAATGGGAAAAATATCAACAATATGTAATTAAAGAGACCTCCAAATCCTCAACAAATGTATCCATTTTTCCTGATGCCATCTGCAAAAGGGATTTTCCCCAGATTCTACCATTACTGTCTATGCAAAGCCCAGTACAATAAGTGTTCACAGGATAAAAGGAATGTTTAGCAATAAAGAGCATGGTTGTGGCTTAGTGGTAGAGTTTTGGCTTTGCCCACAGAGAATTGCAGGTTCAATCTCTGGCCTTTCCAAGTATGTCTGGGGAAAACCCCTTGAAAGATATATATGAGAATGAGTATGGTTTAGCACAGGGGTAGGGGAACTACAGCTTGTGGGCCAAATCTGGCTTGCTGCCTGCAAGCTAATAATGGACAGGTGGGCAGGTGGCAGATCACCAGGCCTTAGCCTCAGCTGAACCGACAGGGAGAGGGGTGGGGCTGAGGTTGGGGGTGAAGCATCCTGGGCAGCAGTGGCTTATCAGTGGCCTCCTTGCTGGCAGACCAGTGCCATCCAATGGCCGCCATACTTCTTGGCCTTCAGGCCCTCTGGGCCCACAGAGGTCGAGGAGAGGCAGGATCTGGCCCTTCACAGAAAAAGTTTGGTGCCCCTTGGTGTAGCATATAACAATTGTGACTCCTGCTGATCAGGGAATACGTTCATAAAATTTCTATCTACACAATACTCTTCACTTACCATGCTTTATCCAAGCTTTCCTGCTTCTCGTGGAGCTCTTGCTTCAGGCTCTCCACTTCCACTTTTAGCTCAATGTTCTAAAAAGAACAAACAATGAAGAATCATCATAATCTACTAAACTATACTTCTAAACTTCCTGTGCTAGAAATTCAAACTCCGAAGTGAGTTGCTTTTTATTTCAAACATACTTATGGAAGAAACAACCTAAACTCTTTAAAATAAATACATTTTAATGTATTTTAATATTTAAAAAAATATTTTAAAAATATTTTAAAAATTAAAATATTAAAATAAAAATTATTTTAATATTTTAATTTTAATCCCTGAAATAAATTTTAGGGATTTATTTTAAAGGTGGGATACAAATAGTTTAAATAAACATACAAAGAATCTTTTTTTTTCTTTTCATCTAATACTAGGGACACTAGTATTTCCACAGGGCACTATTTTCATTCCCTGTTCACCCCTAGTATCTCACAAAACAAACTGATTGATCAAACAAACTGATTGATCAAAAAGCTGAAAACAGCTGTGGAATGCCTCCAGCAGATGAGTAGGAGAGTTTAAAGCATGCTCCCTAAATTCCCAGAGTTCCCATAAAAAAACACTCCTCACCCCACTCCACACAAAGTAAAATAAAGCTAGTGCCCCTCTGTCCAAATTTTCAGTAGATATTATGTGCATTTGCCTAGCCATTTGGGAAGGAAGGAAGGACGGACTATCATGAGTACACATTCCTTCTGCCTCCTGCAGGCACCCTGGAGCTCTCCCCAGGAGCTCTAATCATGATTGTGGGTCATAGTTGGGTGACCAGATATCTTGGGTTTGCAAGGACAGTACAGGATTTGGGGGAGGCACACTGGGCATGGGTACCCACCCCCAAACCAGAAAAACGATCCCATTTCCAGGAACCCATCCTGGCTGGCTAGCAGCAGTAGTGTGAGGAATAGGAGGTTCATCTTGTGGCGGCAGCAGCAACAGCAGCAGCAGCATGGGAGACAGAGTGGGCAGTAGCAACATGGGAGCAATAGTCAATGGCAGGTGCCTCCTGGTGGAATAGGAGATGGAGGTGAAAGAGAAGCTTTACTCCATTCTCCGTTTCCGTTATCCATGTGCACCTGTGCTCACTGCTGCTTATTGCACCTGGTAAGTGGCAACTGCTTTGGAATTTTGATGTTTACTGCTGACAACTGTAGTAAATAAGATAACTCAGAAATGAATGTAAGCTGCAGAGACCCAGATGGGGTGCCCATGTGGGCAAAATGGTTTTAAAATTTAAAACCTACCATCACAAATATACTGAATCGGGTACAACATAATTTATATTTTAGTTTACTCTGTGACCACAAAAGTCTTTCCAATGCTAGTCTTCAAAGCATTGCTAAGAAACAGAGAGATGCCTCCTAAATGCAAACGTTCATTTAGCGACAAGCTACAGAAAGCCTTCCTCCTTTTTTTGAGCAAGTTGGAACTATACAATACAAAAGTATATTGCAAGAACTACAAGGCAACATTTTCTGTTACTCGTGGTGGTAAGTCAGACATATACAAACAACAAGCAAAAAGAAACAACCCCCCCCCCACACACACACACACAACACAATCATTGGCTGAAACTAGAAGCAGCGGTGTGATAAATATGCATGTGAATTAAATGAATTAGCATTTCAGCCTGATATACAATTTGATAGCCATACGTGGAGAAGTACAGCTTTGCAAAACCTATTCACTCATTATGGTACTCTCTTAGTTGCAGCACTGCAATATATTAGACATGGAGCTGCTTTTGAATGTGGTTGTAAATTTCAGTTAGTTAAAAATAGGACAGCCAGATTTTTCTCCAGAATAAACAAGTATAATCATATTATGCCAATGACTGGCTACTTGTATTATGACTTTAGTTTTTCAAGCAGGAATCTCTCTTCCTCTATTCATTTAACTCAGGTCTAAGATAATCAGGCGAAGGCACCCATCAGCCACCCCACCCAAAGGAGCAAAGACAGCTGGTTCTGCATCTGTGAAATAGTTGATATGCAGAGGCTCACCTAGTTCTACCTGCACAGAGTTTCTTCAAGAGCATATGAAGAACTTTTTATTTTTCTCAGCACTTTAAGAACTATTATATTTTTGTACTATTCTGTTGTGCTTCTGGATCTTTCTTTTGCTCATGGCTTTATATTGTTTGAAGGAATCGGAGAATCAGGGTTCAGCGTATTTTAGAGAATATTAAGTCTCTCAAATGCAATGCAGTATGTCTGCCACTACAGCACCCAACAGATGGCTACCTAGCTTCCCCATAATATCTTGTCAGGGGTGCAAAAATGTGGTCTGCAGACAGCATGCAACCCACCAGCACTCATTTTATAATTCACAGAAGTCAGAATTTAATTCATTGGGGTCGCGGCCCAGCCCACTCCTGCAGATGCCCTGTCTTTACACATAGTTTTTCCTCAAACCATATTGACAAACTTACAAATATTAGAACAAAACAGGACTATAGTGGGACATTGTATCTGCAAGCATCTCTCCATAATCTTACATTTAATATCCCAAATCTTTAATCCAAAGTTTTTGCAAATAACTAATATGATCTTAGTAACCTGTTGAATGGCTTATAAAATACTATAGGTTTGGAAGAATCCAAAGCAGATCTCAACTGATAATATATGCAGACCAAATTATTAACTCATAAGGTGTTTTAGCTGAATATACTGCCATTCCTGCTCTTAGTATTAAGAAATGTCTCTTAATACTTAGATAAAAATCTGCTTTTATATAATTTCCATTCATTGCTTTTAGTCCTGTCTTCCTGAGCAACAGCAAACCACCTGCTCCAACTTTCAGATATTTGATGAGTGCTATCATCTCTCCTTAATCTAATTTTATCTAAGCTAAATATGACCGGCTGTTCCCTTAAATTCTAACCACCTCAACATCTTGAGCATTCTTTTCTAACAGTGCTCCAGTTTGTCAATATCCTTTCAAAAACAGGAATGCCAGACCTGCCCACAATATTCCATTAGTAGCTTGACAAATGTAGGCTAACGCTGAGCAATTATGTCCTGTGACTGGAACTCTTCTGTGCCCAGAAGCCTAAGACTGCACAGGTTCTTTCAGTAGTTGCACTGATTTCAGTTTGTCATTTACTGGAAAATATCCTTTCCGTACATACTGCTTTCAGATAAGGATTCATATTAACATCTTTGTATTAGCACACAGCAATAGGAATGGATGAGCTTTTTTTTTAAAGTACCATAGCAGATGATAATTAGACACTATATATGTATATGGCCAATCAGGAAGTCCTGTAACAACAGAGGGGAAGTTTTGCAGAACCCACACAACAACTGGCTGAGTGAGTCTACTTAATGTAAGCAAAGGTGTTTATTCGTGGAAAATAGGGGCAGAAAAAGAATGCTCAATGCTCAATGCTTTATTACTATTTATTTTGCCAAGTTAAAAAAACTCCACAAAATAGCTAATATATTATTAAGATCACAATAAAATTAAAAATCCTGCAAGGGATTCTCCAAGCTGTCTTCATGGTGTTTTTTTTTTTTTGCAAAGGCGAATTCTTAGAGTATAATAGCACAGCCATTGTGTCTGTGTTAACTGCAATCTTTATTTTAGATTGAAGCTCCCATATTATCTGACCAGTTAATAAAAACAAGTTATTTTCACTTCTTGAAATTGTCTTGAAAAAATAGCTTGATTTGAATAGTTCTACTTTGGCCTTTCCCTGCTGCTGAGTTAAAATGCTATTTGCCAATCTTTGAGCTGGCAAAATACTGTATACCATGTGACATTTGCTGCCCCTAATTGCTGGGCTGTTTCTTGCCTTTATTGTGCCTGTTCTGACTCCCTGCCAAAGGATGCTGTAATGATTATGCATGTGCAACAAATGATAAGCAAAGTGATTGGTTGATTCCTCTGGCATTGCTCTTTAGCACCATTAGTGGGTGGGAAAAAAACATCTGTCAATCACAAATGCAGAGGGAATGGGGCAAATCTGGATGCAGGACTCTGTCATCTCTAACCTCCTTCTTGCACCAATCTTCCTAAACCATACGCAATCATAACCTAAATTAAATAAAGTTTTAAAAAACAGATTGAAATCATGAAGGATGCTGAGTCACAATCAACATTCTTATTTACCATTTCCTTGGTTTTCCTTTCTAGAGGAAGGCAACAAATTCCCAACACCTAGATTTGTCTGTGTTCTGTTCAGGAGGCAAGCAGGGTGGAGGTGCCCTGTCATTCCACTGTTATGCTGTTTCAGCCTCACAGCCATAGAGTTAAAGCACCAACAGTACGGCTGGCTGAGTCTAGCACCCCTGTGCAGTTCTGATACACCAGTGGCGTTAGGAGAAAACAGTAGAATAGCAGCATATGAAGCTGACTACTGTAAGGCTAGGGTGCATGCCTGCATCAGCCTGGACCAGTCAATATGTACCTTTTTAACCCTGCACACTTCTGGTCAGTGAATTTCGCCTCTGAAATAACAAATGGCAAACTGTAACAGATTTTACACATCTTGCAGCTGTCATTGAATAATGTTAGTTTAAGTGGGAAAACACTGTTTTAATACAGTGGTACACCTATGGATGACTTAGGGCTGACTCACTCATGGGCTGCTAGGGAACATGAAATATTTTGATATAGAGTAGTAGTATCTTCCAAAGGCATCTGGAAAGCTGACCCAATGTTAAGGGGCCTGAATAATTATGGAATCATAGAGTTGTAAAGGACCCTAAAGATCATCTAGTTCAACTCAATGCAGGATCCACTAGAGAATGTCTGAAGTCCTCCTTTAAAGGAGAACTCACCACTTCATGTAACTGCCCATTCTACTGGATGACACCTTATGCAATCAGCATGTTTATCCTGATCTCTAACATGAATCTCCTTCCTTGTACAGGTAGTCCTTGCTTAACAACCATTTGTTCAGCAACTGTTTGAAGTTACTGAACAAATGGTATTTACAGCTGGTCCTCGAGGTTATGGCCATTGCAGTGCCCCTCAGTCATGTGATCAAAATTTGGACACCTGGCAACCTGCCCGCATTTACGACTGTAGGGTATACTTCAACTCCCCTCACCTGCCTATCTCCCCCCATTTCTGCTCTTTTGGCTGCCCTGCATTCTGCTGTCCCTATCACCATACCTTCCGTTGCCCCTGTTGCCCCAGCTGACCTTTGCCGTCTTCTTCCTCTGGCTGCTGATAAGGCCCTTCCTTTCCACAACAAATTCTTTCAGCTTCATTGCTATAACAAGTGAATTTCTCATTAAACATTCCCCACATGCAAGATTGGATGGTTGTACAGCTATTCTTTGCGTTTCACAATTAGCACAAGTTTTGCTGAATTCTGTATTTATGGACTCTGGCAGGAAGATCGAAAGCACCGTCCTTTTTATTTTTCCTAGGGTTGGGCTGAAGTTAGAAATCCTTGACATACAGACTAAAAGTTTCTCAGCTAGACAAACTGGGGGGTGTTCAGACTAGATGCAGCCTCACTGGATGCAAGCTATCATAAATAAATTTTACCAAAGAACCCTTTAAAAATGGAATTGGCCAATAATGTTCTCAATTACCTAGTTTGTAACACATTCCCTTCCTTATTTTTTTTAATAATTATTTTCCTTCTCACAACAGTTTGCTTCTGAAACAGTTTTTCAAGACTTGTAATTCAAAAAGGCCTGCACATGTTTTAAAACAATTCCCTGATATTCAGCTATACAGAAAAGAAGCTGATTCCCTCTCTCCCCATTTCTGAGTTTTTCAGCAGGGATTGAACAAAACCACCAAAAAAAAAAAGTCTCTTACATTTGTGAGACAAAATGTTCCCAATATATTTAGTATGGATTAAAAAGAAATAAGACTACATTATGCACTCCAGGTTCTCAAGGTTGTTTAAGATAAGCAACTCCTTTATGTTTATATTTAATGCATCCTATTTATGGCCAACTTGGTGGGAAGGAAAAGGAAAAGATTCCTTCTGAATAAACCACATCCTTTAATCCTTGCTATGCACTCAGGAGTTTCATTCCAGCAGGTGTCAGTAAAGCCTACTAAATCATATTTGTCTTCCTGCATTAAGAGTTCCATCATTTTCAAATCATAGGAGAGGATGGGGAAAAACTATTGTAAAACAGATTTTATAATTCTAAAATTATCCTTATTGGAAAGCATTACAAAGTTCATATGGCTCTGTGCTGTAGGGAAGATACTTTCACTAAAACACACACACTACCACTGCTGTCACCATGAAAAACAAAGTTTGGAGGGATAAAACTATTTCTTATAACTATTTTCTGGGTAAGCCCTCATCAGCATGTGAGCTTCATTTTGTAAGAATAGATTTTCACATTTAGTTAAGGAATGTAGGCCTTTCCCAGTGCACCATTTATTTTTAAATCCCACCCGATACTAGTAAATCTGTATTGTTCCAGAGGGCAAAAGTAGAACTGGAGGGTTAAAATTACGAGGAAAGGGATACAGGCTAGTTATCAAGAGGAATTTTCTGCTTGTGTAAGCTGTCAGTGGAACAGACTGCCACATAAGGTGGTGAATGCTCCTTTACTGGAGGACTTCAAACAGAAGGTAGATGGTCATCTGTCAGATGCTGTAGCCAGCTGCCTTTTTATTTGTGAAACTTACCTCTGAGCCTCAAAATGTCTCTTGGGGCAGAGGCATTCTTGGCAATAAAATAGTGGCTGGGAGCTGATGCTTTTATTAAAGATCTATTTAAAAATTAGTAAGTACAGGGAGCATGACATATTCCAAAGCAGGTGTCTGTGTGCATATTGGTCATGGGCACCACTCTGGATATTTTAACTCCAAATATAAGGGCCCAGAAGCTGTAATAGGCTGACAGAAACAGACCGTGAGCCAAAGTGCTGAAAAGCACATGCAATATATGAACAAATCACCATGACCCAGTTAGCCAGTTTGTTGCCAGGGATGGAATTAGGAATAAGCTATTAGTAGAATTTAGACTGCATAAAACTGCTGAGTGGAAATATATTCAATTAAAACATTTTGTTTGCTCAAACTGGGCATGATGTACTAGTAGCTTTTGAAAATTACGTGTTTTATCAGAAAGTGTTATGGAAGACTCTAAAGCTATAGTTTATTTTTAAAGAGAAAAATATTACCTACATCTATATTTTCAATTTGCAACTATTTTGTAATAAAGTTGGAATAACCTGTTTTAACAAATCAATGTTTTCATGTCTTAAAATTGTGTTAAATATGTTTCTTATGATCTTTAGCTTTGGTGATTCATCCTCTTCGTGTTTATTGGACAACTCAGTGGATGTTTAAGAAGGGCTGAGGGTCAGCTTTTTTATTTGAGGAGACTTTGACACACATGATTTAGGCTTTCTCTACAGTTGCTTCATTTTGGTCAGATATCCAAACTATTGTTAATATTGTTTTGCAAATAGAAATAAAGTTTAAAAATGTGAGTGTGATGTTGAATTATATACTGAAAACTTAGAATGGAATCTATGAAGAACTTTGGATTTATCAGTCTTGAAGCATAGCTAAGGGTTAGGGTTTTATTGTTTAGAAAGAAACTCCTACTCTGGACTTAAAATCCTACATCTAAGGTGTATGCTTGCTTTTAGCCTATGAAATGGTTGTCAATGCAATGGAGAGGATCAATATGATTTGTATGGGGAAGATTTAATTTGCTTTTTAAAACTGAGTTGCCGTTATACATATATTATAATAATGTTTATTCTGTTTGTTCCTTCTTTTTCTTTTTTTTCCCTTTGTACTTACTTTTATTTTGGGTTTTCTTTTGCTTTTTTACATATATTAATTTGTTGAAACACTATTTTTAAGTAGATTTTTAATTTTAGTAGTTTTTAATTAGAATTTTTAATTTTATATTTACTATAATATCCAAGTTAAAAATTCTACAAAATGGAATATGTGGGCTCACCCTGATATATTCAGGGTTCAGGTCAATAAAAGAGAGATTTGCATCAACTCTGCATACTTTAATTTATAACTGTATATGGAAATTCAGAGTACAATTATTCAGATTTAACAGATGACAAAGCCAATTAATTTTGCATTTAAATTATACGGATAATTCTTTAACTGAAGTCATGATCCCTGAATTGGAAACATTAACATTAAAGACTGAAAGTGAGGCTGAGTCAGAGGTCAGGGAGACCTTACTGGTGATCACTACACCCACTTGATTCTCCTCTTCCCTTTTCTACAGGGACCTGCACATTACAAACCTAATTCCAGCTAGCCTGCCTGCCAGCCAACTTCACAACAGTCAGCATTTGAGCAAGGGGCTCACTTTACAATGTCTTAACTTCAGCAAAACTTTGACCAAGTATTTAATTATACTACAATTGGCAAGCTAATTAAACGTGGGCTAGAATCATGACATTTGAATGAAAGCAAAGGGGGCTCTAAAATTGTGACATAGCTCAAGAATGTCAAAGATTTAGGTTTCATCAACAGAAGTATAATTTCTAAACTGAGACTAATCATCTCACTTTATTCTGCTTTGGTCAAATTCCACTCCAAGTTCTGGGCATTGCACTTTAAAAATAATTCAGACCAACAGAATTAGGTTCATGAAAAAAAAACAAAAAAGGATGATTGGGAATCCTAAATAAGTCCTACAAAGACCAATTAAAGGAGCTGAGTATGTTTAGTCTTGAGAAGACATGACTGATGGAGGATATGTTGGCACTCTTCAAAAATCTGAAAGGGTGTCACACAAAAGGCCAAGACCTGTGTTTCTATCATCCCAGAGTGGAAGATATGGAATAATGAGATTAAATTCGAAGAACAAATTTCAGTTAAACATTGCAGGAAAAACACCAATATGATCACCAAAACACAATTACTAACGAGGTAGTGGTTTCCCCCTTTTCCTGGATGTGTTCTAATTGGATGCTTTAATTTAGATTCTGAAATCAGTGAGAGGTTGAATTTATTGGCTTAAAAGTCCTCTTCCAACTCTATGATTCCATTTTGATTTAGGGGTGGGGATCAAGGAGAGGAGAAAGATAGAGCAAAGTCTGGGCAGGATGGAGAGTTTGGAAAGAGACAATATAAAGAGAGGATGGATTTATCTTGTTTCTGCTCTAGTCAACTGACATGGGCATAACTTGACAAGGAGATGTGCAACTCCCCTCCCCTGCCCCCCCCCCCACACAACATAAGCAGAGCAGAGCTACAGTAGAGGCTGATCAGAGAAACATAAATACCAAGGAAAACTAATTACAAATACACAAGACTAGTAACAACTACTTTGAATATTTTAAAAACCTCCTATCCAGATTACTGCATCTTTTAGGAGACCAATAAACATTTTCACTCTTCTACATTTGGGTCTCTCTGTCCCTTCTCCCCTCATTTTCCCCACTGCATAGAAATAGAAATATGCGTCCTTCTCTCCCCAATTGTGACCTCTGAAAATTTATTTCCAAAACCATAATTAAGCTTACAAAAATATCCTTTCTTCCTAAATTTAACAGTCAGATTGAGAGGTAGTGATTTTCTATAGATTACAGGAAGTAAAGAGGGATTAGAAACCCTTCCTTCATCTGCAATCCCTTTAATTAATCATCTGGTATTTAAGCATAGGATCAAGTCTTTTACTGGTACCAGTGGAAAAGTGTTAAGAAATAGATCAGGTACACAAGCCTAAGACTTGTGGTTACAAACCACTGCAGCTAAGCTAGAAGAAAATAACTGACTTCCCATAAGGAATAATGGCATGGGATCATAGATCTGTGATAGTACCCTCAGTTTATTAGATTTAATCCAGTTGGCTATCACTTTCAAGCACTGATCTGGGATATCTGCAGTCTTGCCTAAATTTAAGAAACAAGAAGAACAAGGAGAGGGATAAATCTGATGTTATCTACATACTGTTGATGACGAATGCCACATTTCTAGACAACTCTAGTGGTTTCATGGAGATGCTAAACAGCACATTTGCCTATCTGACAACAAAGTAGAACTGCTATAGGATCAAGCAGCACCTTAGCACTGCCCTCTGAAGTCACTGAAAAATGGTTTCTCCAATATCCAACTTGGAGACCCTTGCCAAAAGGATATCATGGTTTATGCTATCAATAGCTGTTGAGAAATCAGAAACAAAGAAGAGGGTCAGAAAGTCCACCACCCCCACCCCCATTTTTTCTCTTTCTCTCTGTGTCTTTGAGCAGTCTCTGTATCCATGGTGTGTTGGATACCGCAATACAGCACTTGGCAAATATTTAACGAACTAAAAGCAGCAGCATCACTTCTTTTTTCCTGAGACAAAGCCACTATGTGTGATGCTGCCATATTACTTTTCCTAAAGGCTGCTGAGTACCATACCTCAGTCATAAACATCTGATCAAGTAACCCAGCTATTTATAATTTCTCTATCTGACAGCAGCCAGCCATTGGCTGGCAGCTCCATAGCATGTCAGCTGCTCTTGCTTTGTCAACAGCAACTGTCAACACCATGGTGACCTTTCTCTTGCAGAATATGACTGCAAACTCTTACGTACAAGTCCTTATTATCAAGATGTGAAGCTGTGTTATACCTAGTTAATACTGATCCAGTGAATTGAGAAGAGTCTATTTTGGTTGGTGGTGGCTGCTATGATTTTGAGTCTTTCCCAAAGTAAAGGAGTTGTTTCACCCCTCCCCATTGGTATTTATTTTTCATACTGTAAAAATTGTCCATATATTACTCTCCTTTATGCCCTAATTTATATCTTATCCTTAACAATCATGCTTTCTCAGAAATTTTTGATGGAGAATTTTGTCCAAACATTTTAGTAATCCATATATAGTACGACCATTACAACTTTTTCTGAACTTGATCCCTTTCTAGTGTGTTCAACTACAACTTCAGCTGTTCTCCAACTAGCATTAATCAATATCAAGGTGACCAGGGATTACAGAAGTTACTCTCAAATACATTGTGAAGAGACCAGTTTGAGAAGATTGGTCTTGCTGGATCACTCTATCTCTACAGCTGTTGATACTTTTCAAACATTCAAAAAAATATACAGTAGTAAGACAGGTATTGTCCCAGTTGATGCTCCAAAGCTTACTCCTCTATAAAAGGGGTACACAACTGTGTTTGCCACAGAATCCCATTCACCAACAGTATCAAAAGCTGCTGAGAGATAAAGCAGTAGTAACAGTAACGTTCCTTGTGTCTTTCTCCCATAGGAGAAGGAGAACCATTGCTACTTCTGTCCCAGGATCAGGCTGGAACCCAGACTAAAGAGCATTGAAATAATCTCCTCCTCCAAAAATGTCTGCAGGTGCCCAGAAACTACTTTCTGAATCACCATGCCCCAAAAAGGAGCAGATGACAGTCAATTCTTGACCACTCTTAAAAGTTTTGTTGTATGATGAATTGATGAAATGCAGTGGAAGCCACCCATTTCAAAGCAATTAATTTCACAGCAAATCTTTTACCACTTGCATTCTGGCTTCCTTTACTGCCTGGAAGTCCTCGGAAAAACAGAGAGTCCAGTTCCTCTTAACAGCTTGTTTTGTTTCTGCTCTCCATAATCAGATTGGTCATTGATAGGATCATCAGCAAAAATGTCTGGAAAATTTCCATGTACTAGGAACACTGTTGTATATGTGGGGGAGCTTTCCCTTTTCTCTCTGGAAGAGGGACTTTCATTGCTCCAGAAACTGCTGTAGTTCAGAGGACAGAGCACTGACTGAATTTTGATTTTTGCAATCTCCATCTGGTGGACCAACCTTATAAAGTCTGAAAGGGATGAAGATAATAATACAGCTGGCTTCAAAACCATGCTTCATGCTAGCAACAGGCAATACTAAGGAGGGATCAAAATGCCTAAGGAGGGATCAAAATGCCTACCCCAGTCCTTTTTTCCCCCATTTTCTCTTAAAAAAACTACCCCAGCATGTCATTTAAGCTTGGAGAAATGCCCTTTACTGGTACCAAGTGAAGGTTTTAACTGCACTATTGACTGAAGGAGGTAGATTTACATGGATTGTCAGTAAATTTTGTATCTGGTGACACTCCTAGCATAGATGTTTTAAAACAATGCTTTTAGATTCTCTATTATAAAGAGAGAGAAAAACTCCAGATAGATTATTTTTTTATGGAATGTAGCACACTGTAAAGGATTTTGCTGCAGCAGCATCCCTAAGTTGAGTATGATTGATAGATATAGATATAGATATAGATATAGATATAGATATAGATATAGATATAGATATAGATATCATATATATAATCATTCTACTGGTAGATTTCTTTGTAATTTGTAGTAGATCTCCAACAGTTTTTGACTCCTGATATTTTAAGAGCAAGTTAACCATCTGATCTTGAAGCAATGCATTAGCTCTCAGTTTCAGTATTCCTCATCTGTAAAATAGGAGTATTAATTGGATATTTTTGAATTTTTTCAGCTTTGTAGATAGTTTTAATGCTCGTGTTCACATGGCACACTGAATCCCAAATGAGCCAACCATGTTTTAGCTTAGCATTCAATAAGAACCCACCTGTGTGGTAGGTTTATGATTCACTATTATATCATGGTTCATTAACAATGGGTATCTGTATTGTGCAAACATAGCCAGAAATCTCTATTAGAGTACATGATTGTTAGTCCCTCAGAAATAGGTTTGTATATATGTCAGTGTGAGGTTCACTGCATGTCATAGAAATCCTTTCTTCTGAGCCTTTATTTTGTATTTAGCACTAACTGGCAGAGTCAACATTCTAGTAAACAATCAAAATAGACTACACAAGCTTGAAGTTTGCTTGTCCTTCATTCTGCCACTAAATGAATGGAGAATGTGCCCCCAAACAAATCTGATGTCTCTTGTAACAGCTGCATATTGCCAAGAAAATCAACAGTGACAGGCAAGCTGTCCTTCAAGAAACCTTTTCCACCATTTCTGACCTTTATGTGGAAACTCCCAGATAAGCATCTAAGGAATATCAGGATTCCTCACAACACAGCTTGAAAATTATTGTTTCAACATTTGAAATACTGAGGTGGTCTCCCCAGCATTTTAAACAGTAGAAAGTTTTAGATACAGACTTTTATAGTTAATTTGTTGAGAAAGAGTGTCAGAGCAAAAATGGTATGGATTTCTGTTAAGGTACGGAGTACAGAAATACTGGTTAGCCCAAGTCTGTCAATCAAAACATCTGAACTTTCTGACAGTTTCTTTCAGTGACCACCCAGATAAGTTCTGAAGTATTCATTAGCTGTACATTAAAGCCTACTTTCCATCAGCAAAACTCTGATTAATGTCATCTTCAAAAAGTGAGATTCATTTGCCCAAATATGGTATTGTATTTGATATTTTAGTGTTGTCACACTATCAGATGATAAATATCACCTTCTAGGTTCAAAGTTTAACATAAATTATTAATGTTGTTTGATTTAATCACCAAGTAGGCCAGATTATACTGATGACCTTCATGATGTAACTTGTTCACAAGGTGAAAGGGGTGGTATACATATTTAATAATGAGAGGATTTGTATCTTTAGCCAGATGCTATTACATTTATTTATTAAAATTATGTTCCACCTTTATTTTTTACAACTGAAGACACTGTACATAAGATCCAGGCACTGCAACTTTCTCACCTTGGTTTGCCCTCAGTTCCCTGAACATACACACATAAATTCATATGCACACTTGATATATCCCACCTATTCTTACTGCATTTTTGGAGATAACTCTTCAATAACTCAATAATAACTCTTCAATAACTCTTCTTAAATTAAACTCCATAATTCATAAAAGCTGCTAAAATGAGAATTCTCTTGGCTTCTTTAATGAAATAGCTATTAGTCCTGACTGAAAGCCAACTTTACCAGAAGTCTAACTTTCAGTGACAAAACAAATTGTCTAAGGAGCAGCCCAACATATTGAAATATTATTAGCTCCCTACAGTGACTTTTTTTCAACAAAGCAAAGTATAAAAATAAAACTAAACTCTGCCTGAAGATTCAGACAAGCTCAGCTGTGGCATCACGTCCCCCTCCAGCCCCAACCACCAGCTCACCTGTCTGTAGATGTCCTCTCTGTTGTCTTCATACTTTTGCTGTATGTGCTCCTCCAAGAAGTAGATGCGCAACTTAAGGCTGAAGTTCTCCTTCTTCAAGTCGTTGAGGTGCTGAGACAATGTACGGTATCCATTAGACATGTTTGGGAATCCATGGGGTGGAAATCTTCTCACACCCCTTTCACTCCAGTAACATTGTGAAGCAAAAAAAGGAGAGGAAGGCCAAGGAAGTGGCTATACTGGCATATGGGAGGCTTACGGTATCTTAGAAGTGAAGCTCAAAGTTTGGATATTAGCTGCACTGTGGAGCTAAAAGCACTGCTCAGTGCATGAGGAGCATAAGAATCACTTGCTTTTTTTATCTCAGGGAGGTATTTAAGACATTCCTGGCAGAGGCTCTCATGGACAAACAGACACATACACAAGTGGTGTAATCTGAGCTGAGGATTGCTCTGTAACTCTGCTGATACTTCACAACCATCCCACACCAACTGCAGGAGATTAATAGCTCTGAGGGAAATAGCAAATCTGGCAACTAATCTTTCTCTTCAGGACTATAGGCAGATAGTGACTGCAGCAGGTGTCAGGTGGGTAAGACAATCAAAGTACAGCATCATGACAGAGGACAAGTAGAATAGGAAGAAGCCCTCAAGTTCCATTTCTATGGACTAGCAAGCATTAAAAAAAAAAACAGAAAAGACTCAAGTGAATCTCCAAATAAACCTGTGATTTGGCTTGGCAACCTGCCGATAGTTCAGTGGTCTGACAAATAATAGAAGTAAAACCCAGGATGTTATGGGGTTCTGAGGCTTTAGTCTGATCAACCACTCTTTCTTCTGAATTGTCTGCTTGCATTGCTAGAAAGGAGACAGCATTTTTTCAAAATTAAATTAATGGACAATCCTACTAATTCAAAATATAAATAGGAAAAAGAATGGAGGCACTATTTTGAGAGAGGTATAATTCTTATCTCAAGCAAAAGTGGAATTATGGTCATTGAGCTGTTTTCTAGCTCTGATTAATATGAGCTAGAGTAAAAATCCCTCCCTTGATATGATGCGAATACAAATTACATTTCCGAGGAGCTAATACATCCAGCACTGAGTAAAAACATCATCTTTCTCACTCAACTTTCACCCTAACTTGCTGTTATCTGAATGCCATAAACATTATCAATGAGAGCACAATCCTTTACCATTATACCAGGGTCACTAGAGTCCCATGACACTGATTCAGTAGAGTAGATGGGGAAACAGTTTGGGGCAGGGTTTTTTTTAGTGAGTGGAATGGTTGAGTGGAATGGAAACAGAGGTGATGTCTTCCCCAGTTTGGATTGGCTCACTTAAGTTGACCTATTTCCTGGATTGTTATTTTGAATTTCTTATTTATATAACATTGCATTGGGAACAAGGGATGCTTTCCCACCACCATATAAAACCTAGAAGAAATTTAAAATCTAGAAGAGATTAAGAAAACAGCAGACCTGCCTATATACTTTCCCTTTCAAAAAAGGCCAATCTGTCATAACAAATTAGAGGCCTGCTGTCTTCAGCCCCAGATTTTTCATCTTCTTGAACTCTCCTTTCCCTTTTTTAGAAATGTTTTTAAATTGATGTTTTATGTATTTATATATATTTGTGGTTTTGGTGTTCTGTGTGAGTCGCCCAGAGTTCCCCCATTGGGGGGAGATGGGCGGGGGAGAAATTTAATAAACAAACAAACAAAGCTATTAGAAATTAGAAATTCTACACACAGAACTTTCCTGAAAACTCTATGTGTCGTGTTTATTTTTGTCCTGCATTTTTTCAGAATGTGATTTTTAAGGATTATTTTTCCTCTCCGAAGAAAAGGTTTATACTGAAACTGATCCTAGACAGAAACTGAGGCAAACTATCACTACTTCTGCACAAGAATTTTGAATCACTTTGAAACCACCTCCAGATCTCTGTAATCCCATGATATCAGCTGTATTTAAGAGTGAGCCAATTTATTTTTGACTCAGCTGTGGTATATTTGAAACTGCAGTAAAACTGCAGCTATATGGGCAATCTGTTTCCACATTTGGAGAACTGCATCATCTGAAATGCCATTTATGCTGGGGGAGGGGGTCTTTTTTTTTTTTTTTTTGGTTTTAGTCTCCTTGCAAATAATTTAGAATTTCCCAATGATATAAGAGGAAATAACTAGAATTCTAGGACCCCGCTTACCTTCTCAACATTTCGCAGAGTCTGAGTTTGTGCTATGATGCTCTCCTTAAAGCCTCCTGGAAGCCTCTTAGTAAAAGATGCCTCTAAGCCAGTCAGAAGCTCAGTCTGTTCATGCACTGTGGAACAAGCCATGTCCAGGTCCTCTGTGATGGGGGTCTTCATCAAAGCACCTGGGTTGAAATAGCTCAAGATCCGTGGCTGTATTTGTTTCCTCTGCTGTATGGCATCAACAAGTGCTAGGTAGGGGAGAGAAGATAATGTCAGGTGAAGATAATTTCTTTCTCATAGCCAGACTTCAGATACAATATTAGCCTAAAAGCTTGGCACTGGAAGACTGGGACTCTTGAGTCATTTTTCCTGCTGGCTCCTCTCACACTGGAGGGAGGGAGGGAGGGAGGGAGAGAGAAAAAGAGAGAGAGAGAGAGAGAGAGAGATTGCATAAAAGAATAACTGTAAAGCAGAGAGTTTTGAAATAATTGAAATTATTCTCTAGTCAAAGCTGTTTTTCTATGCACATTTCAGAGAGTAGACATACTATCTGAAAAGAAACCAGCATATGGGGAGGGAATAATGCTTCCTGGTCTTTTGACTAAATCAAATCTAAGAAGAAATTCAAAAATAAATAATAATAATGTAGAGTAGGACAACATACAGTAAAAGTTAATAGAAATGCACACCATATTGGAGTACTTTCTAGAAGGAGGAGGAGGAGGAATAGAAAATCAGGGAGCATTTAGGGAGAAATGTAACTTTAAGAGTGTGTGAGAAAAAAACAGTCTTAACAGTTTTTTACAGTAAGAAAAAATGAGAAAAAGAACTTGGAATATACAGAAAAAGCATAATAATCTTTTTGTACATAATCTTTTCCACTTCCATATAAATTCTGCACATAAGGTGCACCTGGTTCCTGTTATAAATTAAAAATGTCCTGATAAGTTTCTCTTCCTCATCTGATTGGGAAAAGGTATGTGAGAAGGAAATCAAATTCGTCCCCCTCCCCCCATGTCAGCAAGAAGTCAAAGCTTCCCATTTGTCTCAACCTACCATTGTCTATCTTAAACAGCAATCAAAGCATATGGCTAAATGATAGTAAGAATGGGCTCACCTAAAAAGATTAAAAGCTAATAGAAAGACTGAAGAGTCCTCACCCTAGCCCAAAATTAAATAACTAAAGACCTGGCAGGAAGGGTCTTAAACCTTAAACCCCAAAATCGAATCATAAAAAGATTCCTTCCCGAAGAGATCTACATTCCAATTAGACAATACCAGGTAAGGCAAACACAGGAAACCCCAGCGCAGTAGAGTGCCTGACCTTAGAATGCTCCCTTCTAAAGTTCTACCCTCCCCTGGAATCCCAGCTAATTACCTTTTCTAAGAAATACTAGAGGGCTGGTTTCCCTTTGTACCTTTTAAGGATCTTCCCTATAAAAGGGATTCCTGGGAACCCCGGAGCAAAGCCTCCTGGACAGCTGATCGTCTTGTGTATCTGGCCCTCGTAAATAAAGTCTTCTCTCTCCTTCAAGCAACTGCCTGTGTGTTTATTCCCGGCTCGGAGACAAACCTCGTAAGTTTGCATTCTAACAGGTATAAGGTTATAATTGCCACTTAGGCAATTGAACTTCCCCTACTAAGTGCAGGAAGCCAAACTGAAGCATTCCAGACATCTGGATTCTGCCTGAACATATCCAGTGAAACCCACCACCTCATTGGGTATCTCATTTCCCTGTTAAACTACTCTTACTAACTTGCTTAGAACACTCAGTTGGAATCTGCCTTCCTATCACTTAAATCTATTCCATTTTTTATTCTGGAATGAGAGAGAACAGGACTGTGTGCTTCCCCTCAAGTATCTGAGGAGTGCTATCATATCCTCACTCACTCATCTTTTCTCAATGCTAAACATTCCTTCAATGTCTTTTCTCTTTCTAGTCCCCTGAACATCACTGTAGCCTTCCATTGAACCAATTTTAATTACTTGGAATCCTTCTGATTGTGATGCCCAGAACTGGACCTAGTAGCTGAGTTGGGTCTGATCAAAGCAGAATAAAATGAAGTAATTTCTGTGATTTGGAAAAAAAAAATGTGGATGCAAAAAATGTGTACTGCAGAGAAGAATGGATCTGCAGTAAGAACTATAGCACTAAGGATTCAGAATGCAACTAAAAACAGAAACTTCCTGTCCTGCAAGACTTGCTCATACATTCTCACAGAGAGGAATAATCTCACATTTTCTTCCATATATTCAGATATTGTGACTGACAGCAATTTAGATACTTCTTTCCAACTGGAGGAAATATACTATCAATTTACTGGATCCCATGTGTTACTGGAATGATGACTTTTCCAAAAATCAGTAAAAAAACAGAATTCATGACATTTTATGAAATGTTTACAATTATCAAAATGTAAGAGTTGGGGAGAATAAGGGAAAAAAAGAGAAAGCAGATGGAAAGGGAAAAGAAGCAACCTCCTCTACTGCTCGCTTATAGCTTATGACAAATAATCTAGTGTGTTGCAGTAATTTAACCTGAAGATGGCAGTACAGGTAGTCTTCGCTTAACCACAATTGGGACCAGGATTTAGGTTGCTAAGCAATGCAGTTGTTAAGCAAATCATCATGTGACCAGACCCAATTTTACAATCTTTTTTGCTGCAGTCATTAAGTGAATCACCGTGGCCGTTAAGAGAATCACATGGTCGTTAACTTGAATCATGCAATTCCCCATTGATTTTGCTTGTCGGAAGCTGGCTGGGAAGGTCACAAATGGCAACCAAGTGACCCTGGGACACTGTAACCATCGTAAGTGCGAGCCGGTTGCCAAGCACCTGGATCACGATCACATGACCGCAGGGATGCTGTGATAGTTGTAACTTTGGGCACCGGTCATAAGTCACTTTTTTTAGCACTGTCGTAACTTTGAACAGTCGCTAAACAAGTGGTTGTTAAGCGAGGACTACCCGTAGCCTAATTTTCTTTTTGCAGGAAATCTGTCCGCCAACACAAGCAAGGCCAGCTCTGGACATTTTGGCACCCTAGGCAAAGTCATATCCTGGTGCCCCCTATGGTTTGGTTTATCTTTAGATTTTATTAGGAATTTCAAAAAGGCGCCCTCTGGTTTCTTTTTCTGAGGCTGTGAGCTTTACACATATGGTTTTTAACTCCCCGACAATTTTTTTTCTTTTCTCAGACGTTTTCACCCTATTTACACAATATGTGATTTTAATTAGATCAGTACCCATTGTTGTCATATGGCAACAATCCTGCAAAAATATATTTAATCTTCCAGCAGGTGCTCTGGTTCACAGAGTGTGCAGTTACTACTTTTCACCTTTTTATTGTGTTTTTTGGAAGCCTTTCAATTTTGGTGTCCCTTAAAATTTGGTACCCCTAGGCTGGTGCCTACTCAACCTTAGCCTAGAGCCCTGAACATAGCCATACAAAATAAAACCCAGCTTTTTTTTTTTTTTAAGTTTTAGGGGAGAAGGAGTTACTGCTTCTCATGGATATATAAGATACCAATTTACCTCAAGTTTAAGCTCTCTCAGCAGAATATATCTCATTATGGCCCAAACTGATCTCAAAATAGCAAAAGCTTATCTTACTTGCTTATTTCATATATAATGAACCCACACCAGAAACAAACCTCAGTCCCTAGAGATCCAAAAATCCATCAATGCATCCAGATCATTCAAGCAAGCAACATTTTCTAGATGTAAATAATTATATCAAAGATGATTGCTCTTTCTGTTAAATCTATTTTGTTCCATTACCTTCTCAAATTCCTAATCTTGCATTACGAGATGAAGCTTGCAATGTACAGAAACGAAAAGAAATGCCATGAACCTTGGAATGGATCTGACAGTGGAGGTGAGGTGCAATCATTTCCTAAGCAGTAGCAAAAAATGTGTTTTGTTTTGAATTCTGAACAAAAGAGTCACTTGAAATTTCCATGAAATCGTTTAAAGTTGGCCATGTTTCACTGGAACAAAACTCAGAGTGGCTTGAGTATTCTGTATTTCATGGATATATAAGATATCAATTTACCAGGCTCCTTGAATTGGACCTGAAAGCAAGCATGCAGCCAATGCAACTCGCGAAGCAAAGGTGTAATATTTGCTCTTCTGGGAGCACACATAACTGCCATACCACCGCATTCTGCACCAGTTGAAGCTTCTGGATACTCTTCAAGGGCAGCCCCATGTACAGCTCATTACAGTAGTCCAATCTGGAAGTGACTAGGGCATGAGTGACTGTGAACAGATCCTCCCAATCCAGAAAAGGGCACAATTGGCACAGAGCACAGAACTGTGCGAAGGCCCTCCTAGCCACGACTGCCACCTGCTCTTTGAGCAGGAGTCATGAGTCTAGGAGAACCCCCAGTTGCACACTGGGTCTGTCTGGGGCAGTGCCACCCCATCCAGCACCAAAGATGATATAGTCCCAGAATCGGCAGGACCCCAAACCCAAAGTGACTCAATCTTGCCAGGGTTCTTGCAAATATATTGTGCAAATCTGAATATGCTGACATAGTTGGTCCATTTCACATTATTATTCAATTTGTTACGTTTTATTCCAGAAGCGGAAATTGGGAATTTGTATATATTGTGATATTTTCTTTTAAAAGCATGTTATGGAAAAGTGCAAAGGAAAATAGAAAACAATCTGTGAATGACTCCTTGTGTTCCAAAGAAGCACACTTCCCCCACATCCACTGAAATCACTATCCTGAAATCAAATATTATGCACCATCATCAGTATCCTTTTCTCTCCCAAAGGACATTGAAAAAGAAAACAAAAAGTCATTCATATATCACATAAAATTGAATATAATATTTTCAAGACAGCCAAACAGTATGAAAATTATGAGACTTTAAAAATGCTTCAGTGAATCTATAAAATAAACCTTTACTTCACAACAGGAAGTAAACACACCCATAAACACTCTCACATAAAATGTATCCCATCACCACAGGTTATTTAGAGGCAGAAAAATGAGGCAATCACTCCACTTCCATGCCAAACTGCTCATGACTGACAAACACGATTTGATTACATAGCCAATAACACACTTTCTCTAAACTGGGCGCAAACACATCTGGACTGCAACATTCCTAAAAGCCACAAGGTGGCAGCAAGGAACTGGAGTTTTCTGGGTCTGTTTGCTTTGGTCTGGTGGCCATCTGGCCTTTCGCAACCCTGAACATGCTCAATCATTTAAGTCACTCACCAAGTTTGATTAATTTGATTAACATGACTATTTAAAATGGATTGACCTTCTTAGATTTATGGAAGTAGATGGCACAGCCCCTTGCCTACTCCCTTTCTACCACTGTTGTTCCTTGCCTTTTACAGATTTGGGCTTTTTAATCACATCCTCTTAAATTTGTTCAAACTTGCTAAGCTTTAATGTACCTCTACCTGAGCGCTTTCTTTTATCAAATGGCACAGGTGGCTGTTTGCACTCCCCAACTTCTCAAGTATGTCTTGTCTTCACTTCTACCAAACTTGACTCACTAAGAAAACCAGGGAATACCAGAGGTCAATCAGTGGTAACTATTAGGAGAGTTCTGAAATGGGGCTCAAACAGTGTACCATCCTTTGAGACAGTTCTTGGAGGATCAAAAATCTTTTACTCTTACTCCGCTCAAAAGAAAAAACATTATTAGTGTCCCTATCTATATTTTCAATCCTAATTGTGAGCATGGACTTCTGGAAGGGTTAGTTCAAAGCTAAAAAGAGAATCTTCCATCCCAGCTAACAAGTGCACCTGCAATAAAACATTATACAAAATTTGGATTTTTGATCACTATAAAGTAAAACATAGAGGCTATGGAATGAGAAACTATAACACAAATCATTTATGTCCAGAAGCTGTAGGAACAGTAACTACAGAGTTAAAAAAAAGAGAGAGAGAGAGAGAGAGAGAAGTAAAATTTTAAAAAATGTGAAAAGCTATAGGTTAATTACAATTTAAAAATTAATTAAAATGTAAGTATTAATATAATGTGAGATAATATATTGTACTAACTAAAAAGCTCAAAGAATAAACTTCCACAAGAGAGCTTATTCTCTGAGTCATCCTCAGCTGTTAAAGATTCTTAATGTTTTCCTCTTTAAGTTGGCAGTAAGCTATGTTCAGTCAGTGTCACAGTCAAGTGACTCCTTAGGAGGTAGAATTAGTCTGGCACTTACTGTCCACTTTAGGCTGGTGGGAGTGTGCCCACTCCCCTCTGGCCTGTGGGGCCTGTCTTCCAGGGCTGTTCTGCTTTAGGCAGTAAGAGAGTCCAGTTCTTTCAAACGAACTTCTCCACCTGACCTCACCTAGTCTGGCTTGAACAGCTGGGTCAGTCTAAGGCAACTGACTAGGTGTGGCTTGCTCTCTACTGCATGACACAGCAACTTTCTCCATGCCTGCCAGCTGTTGTTGGGGCTGCTTTTGGATGCAAGTTTAGTAATCTTCTGGAATTGCATACAGCCTTGTTCAAAAGGAGCCTGACATCAGCTGATCCCTTGGCTCTCTTTGAACACCCACACAAAAACCAGCCAGAGTGAGTTTTGACAGATGGCAACACCCACTAGGCTAGCCATCTGTCAAAAGTTGCCTCCTCCCCAGCCCCAGCCCATATTAGGAGAGAGACTGGTCAATGTTTTCCCAGTAGCTGAAGATGTTCGATGGCAGCAGAGAGAAAAGAAATTGGGAAAGCCCATCAATCCTGTTGCCCGGATCATGCCGTAGTAGGACAGGAATCACCACTGGGAAGTAATGAATGTTATGCCAGTAGAGTTTTCCACCAGCTCAAGCACTGGTGGATAGCACTTTAATTCAGATGTGGGGAAACACCATACATTGAAGAATTGGAAATAGCAGAAACACTGGAGAAAAATGCTGATGTAATACTGGAGTTTTTTATTTTAAGGGAAGACAAAACTGGGCATAGTTAAACATGCATGTTGGACTTCAAAGAGCAGATTTTAAGAAGTTCAGAGAAATGATAAGTAGAATTCCATTGCACGAGAAACTAATGAAAAAGGAGCTCAAAATGAATGGTTATTTCTAAAGGGGAATTCCTAAAAGCACAATTGCAAACAATTTCCATGAGGAGAGAAAATGGAGGAGAACAGAAGATGCCAGTGTGGCTTTGGAAAAGGCTTAGTGAAGTTCTGAAAACACAAGGCACATACTACAAACACAACGATGGCTTGATCACAGAGGAAGAGTATATATAAGTAACCTGGAATTGTAGAGTTGAGGTCAGGAAAACAAAATCACAGAATGAGCTGAGGTTATTGAAGGATGTTAAGAATAACATAAAACTTTAAAAAAAATCAAAATAAAAAAAGAGAGAGAAGAATCAATATGTCAGCTCTCAGTGAAGATGCCAAAATGCTAACAGGTAACAAAGAAAAAGAAGAGCTACTCAATTCCCATTTTCATTTAGACTACTCCAATAAAAAAGGATGCATCCCACCAGGAAATTGTAAAAAATAGGATGAAGTACAGGATGCTTACTATGAATTTAAATCTCTAGAACCAGATGAATCACATCCTACAGTACTGAAAAAATAGCTGATGGTCTGACTGAATCCTCATATATTTATCTTTCATAAATCCTGGCAAAATGATGAAGTGATAGGTGACAGGAAGAGAATAAATGCTGTCCCTACCTTTAAAAGAAAAGAAAAGGGAAGATGCAGTAAAGTCGTGGCCAGTCAGTCTGACATCAGTATTAGAACAGAGTCTTGGAAACAATTAGCAATTCCCAGAAGTCTTCTTGAATGTGTAAAGAACAAATCTTGCCAGACTAACTGGATCTCATGTTTTCACAGAATAATTTCCTTAATAGACTATGGGAATGCTGTAGGCATAATGTATCTTGATTTCAGTGAGGCACTTAACAAAGTATCCCATGATATGGTGATTAGCAAGCTAGTTAACTGTGACTTAGACAATTAAAAAGATACATAGTTGGCTTGAAAATTGTTCTCAAAAAATATTCATCAATGGTTCCTCAACAAATTGGGGAGTATCAAGTGATGTACAACAAGGATTAGTCCTGGATCCTCTGTTTTTATATATTCATATTAATAACTTGGATGAAATGATGGAGGGAATTTGAAGAAGATAGAAAATTGGATGAGATAGCTAATACCCTAGAAGATGAAAATAATCAAAACAATCCTGATTGATTAGAGAAATGAATGAAATTTAACAGAGATAAAGTTCATTTTGAAAACAAATATGAAATGCACAGGCATAAAATAGAGGATACCTGGCTTGGTAATGGTACTTGTGAAAAAGATCTTGGGACAGTAGCTGACTGCAAATGGAACATGAGCCAGAAGTGTGATATGGCTACAAAAATATCAGATACAATTCTAGGCTTCATCAACAGAAAGATAATTTTCAGATCCCAGGAAGTAATTATTCTAGTATGTTCTGTTTTGGCAAGCTTTCACCTCAGGTACTGTTTCCAGTTCCAGGCACACTTTTAAGATGGATTCAAAGAAACTAAAACAAGTTCAGAGTAGAGTAACAAGATGATCAGTGAACTCATTGTATCAAAACCCTCTAATTAAATGTGACTGATGAATTTGCTTGGTTTGGCTGGATGGGAAGTGGATATTTGGGGCAGTTTTCCTTGTTCTGGATGTTTTTTGGATGTTAAGGGGCTAATATAATTACAGTATTGAAAAGTCTATGGTTCTTAATTTTTGTTCTCATCCACCTGGAACACATCACTGTTCCTGCATAACTTTTAAAGCCCATCTTTTGCTGAAGGGCCACTAAAACCAGGAGCCCATCGCCTGGCTTCTCTCTTCCCTTTTACCTAAATCAGTTTCCTGATCCAGCCCATTTCTGAACTTACACCTTCATCATACAGTATATTGCAAAGCTGTTTGATCGTACCTGTCTTCCTCCCAGTCCCACCGATCAATTTCCGCCCGTTTCTCAATAGGCCTCCACAGAAGCATCCCCGCGCAGCGGCTCCCAGGAATTTTCCGATCCTATAAGTCATCCCCCTCCACCTTCGCCACCCCACACAGCCAGGCTCGCACACGCGTCGGCATTGGGCCATCTGCTTCAGTTTTCCACGCCGATCCTGTCCATTCACACATGGAAGGCCGGGGGTGGGTCAGGGGAGGGAGGAGGCCTCTCAAGCAATTCCTCCGCCGGCATCTCCTCTCAATTGCTGGATTGGCCTACAGTCCTTCTCAGCGCTCTCCCAGTACAAGGCTCTCCCCTGGTAGTTGCAGCTCTGCCCCGCCGGGCGCCCCCCTCCTTTGCCCTCCGCGTCCCTCCCTGGCCCCGGGCGAGCGCCTGGAGAAACCGACGCGGTTTGGCTCGGCTAGGCTCGGCTCGGCTCGTACCATCATCCAGGACGAGTAATCGGCCAGCGCTCAGGCCTTGGCCCTGTGGCGCATCCGTCCTCCTGCCGCTTCACCCACCGACCTGCCTCGGTCTCCGCGCCTGCATCCTCAACGACGAGCAGATTTAGCACCGACATCGGGGAGGGCGGCGAGCATCCTAGGAAAGCGACTGAAGGGGCGCAGACGAAAAGGAGCCCCCGCTCTTCCTCACGTGGCGCAAAAGACCCCTTACTCTCGCCCGGAGGCTGCGCCTCTCTTCCCAGGGACAGATCTCTGGCCGGCTGTGAGTCTTCCAGGTTCCTCTTTGCCACCAATATCTAGGGATATTATGCGTTCATGTACATTGTGCAGTAATGACTGTTTCCATTGGAAACTTGTCATGAAGGAGATCGTCCACCGGCTCTGAAGATATACGATACGAGGTATCCCAGTATGCATTTGGGGAGGTAAGAGCACATAATTAGTAGGCCACCCTGACTGAGCTACATTTCAGTTCTTGCACAGATAAATAACTGAACACTAGTGACTAGTTTCTGTATCATGGAATCTATGTGTGTGGGAGAGGTTTGGTTGAAGTTCAAAAGTTTTATCTGTCTTCCTCTTGATCACAGTGGAGCTTTGCAGCCACCTTGTGACTACTTTTGTGCTGCACTGTAAATGCAGAAATTGTAATCAGCATAATAAATTGACCCATATTTCCTCCTGGCCTGCAGTATTATTACATGGAAGTTGTATTACAAGGTGTCTGCTGAAGCACATGGAAAAATCAATGAGAGGCAAAAGGCTTGAGAACAAACTATGCTATAATTGCCATAAACAGGGTAGCAGAAATTCCTATTTTATGGAGGAGGGATATATTTATCCCTCTGACTTAAATATACCATCCTATTTTACATATTCTATTTTATGGCAAGTTTAATTTATTCATATACATCTCACCTTTACATAGAAGGTGCATCTGAAGGAGCTGAAAACAGATAAGCACAATAATACATAAGAAAAAATGGGCTACTGAAAGTTTCAACTCGATATGCTTCCCTTAGTGTTAATCAATCGTGCCTACTTTTTATGTGCTGCTGAGATAAAGCTATTTTATTTTCTCCTATTTTTATGAATGTATAGCCATTTTATTAGCACATCTATAGGCTTTTAAAATTATTTGATGCTTATTTTCATAGAATCATTGTGTGGAAAAGGATCTTAGAGGTCATCTTATCAAGACAGGATCCACTAGAGCCTCTCTGACAGATTACCATCCAGCCTCTGTTGAAGACCTCCAGTAAATGGCCCGGAGAATGGACACTACATTGTGCGGCAGCCTATTCCGCTGGCTGATAGCTTGTACAGTCAGGATGCTCCTCCTGATGTTTCGCCTGAACTTCCTGCCTTGTAGTTTTCACCCACTAGTTCTAGTCTTACTTTCTGGGGCCGCAGCAGATAACTTGACACCCTCCTGCATATGACAGCCTTTCAACTACAGTATTTGAAGATTGTTACTGTATCTTTCTTTGGTTGTCTTTTCTGTAAGCTAAATGTATCCAGATCCTTTAACTGTTCCTCACGGGGCTTGCTTATTTTCGGTGTACTGTTTAGTTTCTTCTATTCATTAATGTGGTTAACAGTCATTAATTTTAATGGTCTCCACTTTGTTTTCACAGGACAATAAAGCAGATGACAGTACAATTTTAAAATAAGTACCAATATGGGAAATGCCTCAATTATTTTTTCCCCAAACAATACAGGATTATGGAGTTACATTATAAAAGAATTGAATGGAGTACTATGTTCCACATGTCACATTCATTTCATGAACTTCATATATTAACACAGAAAGGGTTAGAGTGTTACAGTGGCCCCAGACAGAAAATATGGGTTGTATAAATGATAAAACTGGTCAGTACAGTCACAAATGTATCACATATCCATTAATTCCATGCACGACTTTTTCACAAGCCTCAATAAATCTTTTTTTAAATAAAAGATCCCTGGTAGGATGAAGTTATAGCTCTTTCTCAGCAGCAGAAAGAATCAGATACCCCAGTATAGCAATGGGAAAACAGTAAGAGATGGATGGACCCAGAGAACCAAAGTTATGTGGGGAAAAGGTATAGATGGGAGACTCTTCTCGCATTCCCTTTTCCCCAGCCCAAAATGCTCCAGCTGCTTGCCCAAAGGTCCATTAGTGAGCTGTCAGGAGCATGGCCTCTGTTTTCCAGCACAATAGGACAGCAGCAGCAGCAGCAGCAGTTTGGGGGGGAAGAATGGAAATGGGAGTAGCAGAAGGAGCAAATTAGAGGGAGCAGAGGGGTCAGTTTTTGCAGGTGGGTGGGTGGGCTACTCACTAAGGGTAGTATACGTCAAGGAATGTCGAACTGAGGAAGCTGCTGCTTGCATTGTTGTAGTTATCACAGGAGCTGGGAGTACATTCCCTTATTATTTACCTAACTCAGATTATTTCCTCTCTTTCAATGTCAGCTGCAGAAGTTATACTTTACTCTGCGCCAATATCCAGCAAGAAGTACTGTATTGGCAGCTTCTGTCCATCATTAAGAGCCTTACAAGAGAATCAAAACTGTAGAGGGAGACTGCTATATTACTTGTCCTGCCACTGTCATAGAAAGCTCCCTAAAGTTATTTATTTGCAGTATTTGTTTGAATTTGGGACACAACTCACATGGTGGTATATAATGACAGGAGATACATCTGAATGCTCAAAATCGTAAGAATGCAGCTCCAAATCTCAGAAATTGCATAAAATAATTAACAAAAGTCAGATGGGAATATGTTCCAGGCACACTTGAAGGTTTGAATGAAGGTACATTTTATAAATTCCCTAGGAAGAGAATTCCGTAATTAACTTGACAGAAAAGGAACTGCACCAAGACAGCCCTGTCTTTGTTCCTGCCAACCTACTTGACTATTCTTGTGGTCACTTGGGGAAACTGTAGGTGGTCTTAATGACCGGGTACAATCATGCAGGAAGGCAACCTTTGGGATAACTCTCACTGAAATCATTTTACTTTAAAGGTCAACACCAGCAGCTAGAACTGAACATGGGAATACACTGAAAACAATACACTTGTACAAATTATGGTCAAGTAATCAGATCCCTTGGTGCCAACTAACCTTACATAGCTGTATTTCATAGCAGTTGGAAAATTCTGAGCCATTTTCATAGGTAGCCCCATGCAGTGGAATAGACAAATAAGGACATATCTAGTGTAATGAGGTTTTTGAAGAGTGCACTCCTCAAAAATGTTTCAGAGGTTATTTAGATTTTGTCCAAACACAGCACTTCTCTGCTATTCAATAAAGCAACCTGGCTTTTTATAAGTTTCCATGCAAGCCTGAAGACAAGATGTAGCTAAGTTGAGAATCCCGTGGATGGGTTAATGGGCTGCAAAATCCACCAATTAGAATGCAGCAAAAATATACTGAAAGCTCCTAATTCTTTGCTGTCATCAAGTGACAGCCTAGAGCAGTGTTTCTCAACCTTGGCAACTTCAAGCTGTGTGGACTTCAACTCCCAGAGTTCCCCAGCCAGCCATGCTGGCTGGGGAACTCTGGGAGTTGAAGTCCACACAGCTTGAAGTTGCCAAGGTTGAGAAACACTGGCCTAGAGTCTTGCGGTCTAGCAATGGTAGACCTAGGTGCACCACTACAAAATCTATGAACTTAATGAGATAAGCCCTTTATCCCCACAAACAAGTATGCTGCTTCCCTGCTTACGTTTTGATATTGGGTTAAGAATGGCTTTATTTGTCCTCAGATTAGTCACATATGCTTTTCCAGATCCTTAAAGCCTTGGAGTGCATCCGGCTCCCAGCAGTGTTAACTCTCCAGAGGCAGTAAGACTGGCCTAGTTTAGGAGTGGCAATAGGTTTTGATGGAAGGATCTAGATCCAAACCCAGAAAAATCTGAAGAACTCCTAGGTGATTAACTTGTTTTTTCAAGAACAAATAATCACTTCACGGTATCTGACCTTCTTTGCCTCACGTAGACCATTCCAAGAGACCTGCTCAGATCTAAGACACTATTCCTGAAAATGCTGAAAAGAAAAAATAGAGTTGCATGCCATCATTGTAGTGACGACATTTCATTGCAATAGGTAGTATGTATTTCACTACAGTACATAGATTTCACAGACTCTTACGACATATTGCAACATGGGTTCTGTGATGCAATCAGAACATGCCAGAAGGGCAGAGCAGAAAGGGTTTCAAGTTGTCCATTGGGGTTTAGACTTTCCACCACCTTCCATAAACATTTATTTTGCAACTTGGAAACCTTTAGTTCCTTGATAAAATAAGGAACCATCTAAAGATGAAACAAGAGGAAAGGATGCTTAAGAACAACCCTATCAAGAGTTTTGTCCAGCTCCCTCTGGAGGATATTGTGTTCTGTGGTGGAATTAAAAAAAAAAAAAAGAGTTTTGTCCAGCTCCCCATTGCAACACACATTCAGATCATCAGTAGAGAAGATATTTTTTTTATATCACTGGGATATCCCAATAGTAGTGAAGTTATCAGAAAAAAGCTGGAATTATGATGATTATTTTGTTATTTTTCCTCTCTCCAACCTGCAGGTATGTTTTAACCAACAACGCAATATTTTCTATTTTGAATACTGCAACAGAGAATCCATTTACCAGAGTAATTAAGTAGCAGAGCAGTGCATTTATTTATAGATAGATACAATATAGTTGTCCTGGATGCAGATATTGGCTTAGCCTAGCTATCAATAAATGCTAATAGACATTCATTACATTCTGAAGTACTGTAAAAGCTAGATTTATTAAGAAATATATGAGAATGGGAAAACATCAGTTTTGGAGGGAGGGAGGACCTCTCCTTAAACCCAGAGACTAATTTTAAGTATGAAAAGTCAGCACTAGGACATCTGTCTTTCACCATTCCCTTACTGGTCAATATAGGCTCCTAAGGGCAGAGAGATGATGCAGTCTCTAACAAGAACTTCCTCTTCATCCTGCCTCCCATCTCCTGGGATTTCATCTCCCCTTCTGAAGTGATGGCACTCTGGTGCTTTGCCACTGTTCCTCTGCTGCTTTCTGGATTCTTTGAAGGGTGGTTTTACTAGTTATGATTATTACTATGCTTACTTTTTTCAGTGTTCTAGAAAACAATTGTAGTAAGGGAAGTGCAGGGAAGGTAGCAGGACACTGTTAGCTGCCTTTCTTAATGCTTCCTGTTGGTCAGCTGGATGGAAAGACATGGTAGAGAACTACAGCCAGCCAGATTGCTCCTGCAGTTTGTGAGGAGAGGCTGGAGACCATAAGGAAGGATCTTTTGTATGTGTGTACTGTACACTCACATATGTGTATGCCTATGTAGAAATGGAGTCAGGTTAAAACAAGTCTATTTCAGACAAAATTCTGTAATTTGTTCCCTTGTCTGTTTGCAGCTTGCCTTGAACTTTCTCCTATGATGTCATTGCACCCATCTGTAGCAATACAGATGTTTGCTGATTAGCAGATTCCACCTTGTCCTGCCCCAAGTCATGGAACATGCCATCAATACTTTTAATGATTTAATGATAATCTAATGATTTAATATTTAATATTCAATGAAAATTTAATGATTTGATTTGATTTAATTTAATTTAATAACAATTACTCTTAATGCCCTCATAAAATAACAAATTTACAAAGCTTGCCTAATCCTATTGCCTATATCACACATCACTTCTTTTTGCAGAAAAGCTCTAATATATTTTCTCCCTCATCCTTCAACTTTGATTTGATTTTCCATGTCATACACACACACACACACACACACACACACGTGAAGAGTGAAGCCAACCGAGCACAAGTAAGATCCTTTATTAGGACTTAACTTGTGGTGATAAGAACAGGGAAGCATACTTACTTCGCTACCCTTATTGTGTCCAGAGATAGCCGGATGGTGTCCTGTTCAGGATGACTTCAACCAGGGGAGCCCTTGCTGGGCTGCTGTGAAGAATATTCTCAGCATCCATCAGATAAAGTTGCTTGACCTCACTCAGAGTTGGATGCTGGCTGGGCAGATCCTATGGAAGTGACTGAGGCACATCTGGACTCTGGACTCTGCTATCTGAAAAGAATTTGAGACAGTTACTGCTGAGGAAGTTGGAAAATTCTTTGGGGCTGTGAGTTCTGTTATCTTTGTACCCCTCCTGGTCAGTTAAGGCCTCCTAGGAGATGGCATGTAGTTGGGTCCAAGAGGTAATTAATGCCTCTTTGAGGGAGGGGGTGGTGCTGCCTGCACTGAAGGAGGCAGTGGTATGGCCCCTTCTTAAGATGCCAGCCTTGGACCAACCATGTTAGACAACTTTAATCCAATCTTAGACCTTCCCTTCTTAGGAAGGTTGTTGAGAGTGTGGTAGCTTCTGAGGGTTCTGGATGAAGTGGATTATCTAGGCCATTTTCAGTCAGGATTTAGGCTGGGCTACAGCACTGAGACAGCATTGGTCATACTTATGGATGACCTGTGCAGGGCCTGGGACAGGAATGGTGCATCCATCCTGGTCCTCCTGGATCTCTCAGTGGCTTTTGATACTGTCAACCACAGTATCCTTCTGGGCCAGCTCCAGGGGCACTGTTTTGTGGTAGTAGGGGACACTTTTTTCTCCTCCTTCCTCTATGGCAGGTTCCAGTTGGTATTGGTGGGGGGGGCAAGAGGTCAAGTCTAGGTCACTGCAATGCAGGGTCCCTCAGGGCTTGAGTCTTTCACCCTTCCTCTTCAACATCTACATGAGATTACTGGGAACTGTCATCTGACAGCATAGAATGTGGCATCACCAATACACTGACAATGCCCAGTTATATATCTCCATCTCTGCCCAACCAAGTGATGCTGTCCCAGTGTTGGCCCAGTGCCTGGAGGCTGTAAGGGTTTGGATGGGGAGGAATTGGCCTTGGCTCAAACCTGGCTCTGAGTTTTTAGTCCCCTGGTTCAGGTGAGATATGAGCTTTGACTCTTGCCAGGGTTGCATTCCCCTGGATGGAGCTACTGCACAATTTGGGGTCCCCCTGGATTTGTAGCTCCTGCTTGAGGAGCAGATGGCAGCTGTGGAGGGGCCTTTGCACTGATTCAACTTATGTACCAATCATGCCCATTCCTGGACCAGGAGGCCTTGTCCATGGTCACTTATGCTCTGGTCACATCCTAGTTGGATTACTGCAATGCACTCTACATGGAGCTGGCCTTGAAGGCCATCTGTAAATTACAACTTGTCCAGAATGAGGCAGCATGTAGAGTTTTGGGTGCTCCACAGTTTACCCATGTTATACCACTGCTGCATGAGCTGCACTGGCTTCCTTCTGTTGTAATTCAAGGTATTGGTTATCACCTTTAAAGCCTTGAATGACACAGGGCCACGTTGTCTGGAGGACTGCCTTGCCTCTCCCTGAAGGTACCTGCCTATTCTAATAGTTCTGACAGGGTGAGTATGCTCCAGGTCTCTTTCCTTAAATGTTGTCATCTAGCAGGACCTAGGCAGTAGCCTTCTTAGTAGTGACTTTGGTACAACCTTCCCTCTTCCTCAAGCAAAATATATCTAACTAGGAATACAAGGCAACAATTTTGTGACAGTTGTGTGTGTGTGTATACTAATCTATACTTCCTGAAACCCAGCCTCATTTCTCTTCCCTTGGAGATCTGGCAAAGTCATCCTTAGTAATTGTAGCATGCAGTAAATATCTACTCAAGCAATAGTTTTGCAGGACCAAATGACATTGGCTACAGTATCAAGGGTTGATCTCTCTGCTTTTCTTCCAGTATGATATTCACATATCAGTAATAAACTTTGTCTCTTTGAGCAAATTAGATAGTCTTTGTATAAAAAAAATAAGTGGACAAAATTTTGACATTAGAAGTTACATAATTTAGAAAGCATAAGGTAATCACTAACCCATTATTGACCTCAAAGTAATCATTCTCTTGCAAAGGAGGTTCAGTAGGTGGCTCTAAAATAAAATTCCATTACTTTTGGCCTAAATAAAGAAAAAGATTTACTATCTTATTAAAATTCATAAGGAATGTAAGGTGTCTGTGTCATGATTTTATTGTGAATGTCATATTAATATTTTTATACTATAACGTTTTAACTGAATTATTGCAGATTATACTTTTTGCACACTATAACCATTCAACCTCATGGATTACTATTTTTCTGTTTCCCATGCATTCATTTACACCTTTCAAGTGAGGATAGCACTGCATGCCTCTGATGACATAGAATCCAGTCCATGACAGCCTATTCCATCCTACACCTAAGACTCATCCTCCCACTCACCACAGCTGAGGACACATTGCTAACCATTTTAAAGAGAGATGTTCTTATGAGATTGCCTCTGTCTCATTATCAGCCCATTGCAGAGACAGCCTGAAGTCATATTTAGTTGTTTTGCTATTAACATAGTGTTTTCCCTCTTCTCCCAGCACAAGTCTTACTATACAAACAATCCACAGAACTTCATTGATGAGGCTGAAGATGATGAGGTCAGGGGCAGAGATGCCCAACTCCTATTTACTGCTTAAATATGCTATGGAGATATCTCCTCCTCATCAGATTGCTGTGCACTGCCTTCTCTGGCTATTTTGACTTGGGCTGCGAAAGAGATTGGACGCCCGGCTTGTGCAGCCTTTTTATTGTTGTGGTTTTTGACACAGTAACACTGATCTCTTGGAAGACCAACCCTTTCCAAATGAATGTTAGCCTTCCAGGAGATGGGGTTTTTATTTGCCAACTATCAAGCTTCCAGATGAGATGAATGACAGTTCTGTAGTCCTAGGTCCAAAAAGCTCTGATTGACTGATTAGTGGGCCATATGAGGAGAGTGTAAGGAACCTATCAATCTGCATAGTGTTGCTCCTAGTGCTTTGAGTAAACCTTTCCTATTTCTCTATCAGTACGGGAGCCTTGAGAGAAACCATCAACAACTGAATTTCAAATCCATACAAAACAAATCAACTGAGGAGGATTCCTGAATTTGAATAATAAAAAACAACAAAACCCAAGAAGGAGTTGAGACATATATGTACTGCTTTCAATTTGTCTTCTGAGAAATTCTAAATATGTACACATGAGGCAGCTACTGAGAGAGACACAAAAAGAGGATTTGTTTAACGAAATACACAAGAAATAGGGTTTGGTTTTGAGACCCTTTATCATCTTGGTAGCTCTTTATAGATGTCATATAAGGTCTCTTCGTACTCATACATTTTGTGATTCTAGAACTAATAGCAGGAAATGCTAAGCAGGAGCAGGTCCCCTTGTACCTGTGCTTACCCTATTTCTCTATTCCTATCAACCTAGTGAACTTATATTCCTGCAGACAGCACAAGTTGCAGGTCCCAGGATTCTCAGGTTCCAGGAGCTGCATCTGCTCTGCGTGCTTTTTCCTCCTGTTTTGGAGCATGTTCAATGGGTCCAATTTTCTGGCTTATGTGCTATGATGGGTACATATGCTCCCTCCCTGCTCCTTCTCAGAGCTGATTTAGAAAGGCATCATCTATGTTCTCTGCCTGGATAGGCCGCCTGTAAACAACTTAATCTAAATTTACCCTCCAGTTTATGCCAGGGTTTGCACAGCATGTTTACTTGACACAGGTACTTGACCAAGCTCAGTATCTCATACAAGCCCAGTCAATATGTTAATTTATGGCTCAGTGTGTTGGGTGAACCCAAGCATTCAGTATTATCAGTATCCAATGGATAACTGATACATCAACAAAGAAATATACACTTGGAAGGGACTGTAAAGGTCAACTTGGCCCATCTTGGTTCAAGATAGATGTGAAATATTCTTTCTTATTCCTCTTGTCCATCATCCACATATGGTTTGGCTGGTTTTGTAGCACTGAAACAAAATACTATTCAGGAGTGCTGTTGTGAGATTGAGCAAAAATGCCCGAAGAGAAAAAAGACTACATAGCCATCCAGCTTTAAGAAACAGTATAAAATATCACAGAAGTTAAGTAATATCTTAACTATTTTTATCACTTTATAGCTTGAGTTAACACAGAAAGCATTTAGCACAACATATTAAAGCAAAATCTTTTAGTTCTTAGAATACTCATTTATTTATTAATTAAATTTGTATGCCGCCCATCTCCCCCAATGGGTGATTCTGGGCGGCTCACAATTAAAACAAAACCCACAAACAATTAAAAATAAATACCTCATTAATTAATTAAACTTAATCAATTAAAAAGTCAAGCTATAAAGCAAACCCTATACATAAAAACTATCATCTTTATTACGGTCACAGACCAGAATTACAAATAAAAATACATTGAAATACATTGAAATACATTAAAAATACATTAAATGAAGTGAACCGAACATGATAATATATTTACAGATTGGTGGGATCATCAGTGGGCAGTCAAAATCTGCCTAATTTTGCAGACAGTATAACAAAATTTAGCTACATTCAGGGAAACTAAATCATTCTGATCAGATAGTAACAATTGGACGTAAAAAAGATCAGAATTCCCTGGATATTTTATCAGATGAGGAGTTTTTAAATGGGTTCGTGAGTCCTTATAGAAGATACAGTATAACAGGACATGTGCTATAGTTTCAATAGTCCCTTGTCCACAGGGGCACAATCTCAGCTCATATGGGACTTTTTTGTATCAGCCTCCCCCCCTTTTTTTACATAAAAACTAAAAACATTCAAGGTGACAGTGTGGGGGAGCAAAATCGATATGCACGTCAATAGTTCTGGACACTCAATTGCACATTTCATTTGAGTGGAATTTTTCCAGATGTACCAATGGAGATGGTTAGAGAATCTTTAGAAGTACTCAGACACTTTAACTAAATTTTAGAGTAAACAGTCCACAACTGTTTTAAACTTCACTTTTAAGAAACCACAAACTCTGGTGCTCCCCTGTACATGTGCGTGAGAGATAGAGAGAGCAAGGAGGTGAGTATTGGCTGAGTAGGCTTCCTATTCTTCCCACAGTAATATTTATTTATTTGTGGTTATTGACTGATTGTTTTTATACCCTGCCTCAATCCAACGATTTTGGCGACTTTGATGATAATTCTTCAGTGAAGCTTACAAAGGAGACTTTGAAAGGAATTAAACAGGAATATCTGCAGGAGGGATACTCTTACAGCCACAGCGTCTGTAAGATTTCAGAGGGACGAGTGGAGATCACATCTGTAGCGCGGAGAAGTAACTCGTCTGAACGGATTGACTTCCAGCAAGAAGCATTGACGGATTCTTGCTGACGTGGTAGTTACTGATTTTTGCTGACGTAATGCAGACACGTGTTGTTCACTTCGGACGAATGCCAAGTCTCGTTTGTGTGGCGCAGCATGCCTGAAACCCTAAACTGAGCACCGCACACGGGCCCATCCGTCTAGCAGAGTCCTCCTCCCCCGCTTCCAGCTGCAATCCCTTTCCGCTCCAAGCGCGCACTGGGGCAACTGGGGTGTAGGCCCGCTTTGCTTTTGTCAAGAAGGTACAACAGTAGAAGAATGAAGCCGAGGGATTCGTGCTGGTGCAGGGAAAATTCCAGGGGAGGGGCGGGGAGGGGCGGGGTGGGGTGGAGGTTACGGGTGGTGAGGAAAAGTGGGAGGAGGTGGGACCTTGACACTCCGCTCCAATAGAACGAAGGGCGACCCAGTCTTTATCGCGCGCTGTGAAGCGGTTCTCTCCCTCTTTCGCCTGCAAGAGCTCCGAGAAGCAGCTGCAACCCCACCGCGAAGAAGCCAAGAGGCGAAGCTACGATGGTCCCGGCGGCAGCTGCAGGAGTGCCCACCCTGACTAAAGTTTTGATCAGCGATAGCCTGGACCCTTGCTGCAAGCAGATCCTGGAGGCGGCCGGAATCCAAGTCCTAGAGAAAACTAACCTCAGCAAGGAGCAGTTGCAGACCGAGATCAAGGTGAGACCAAAAGAACCTGAGGATAGCTTCGCTTCTCCCCTCCAGGCACCAAGCGACCCCCTAGATAAGTTTCCGCTGCCGGAAGAGGGAGACAAAACGTTCAGCTGGGCAAGGTAGAGTCACCTCCCCCCGCCCCCAATTTCCAGCCGTTTTCACGAATTCATATCTATAAAGAGTGCCGGGACTAAAGAGTCTTTTCTGCATTTAGCTTAAGAGGAAAAGTTGGGGTTGGGGATCAAAAGTTGGGGTTGGGGATAAGGAGTCTGTCCACTTCGCTATTTTAGTCTTCCCAGACTCAGACCCATCCGTCTAAGGCATTCGTGATCCGATGGTCGAGGCAGAAGGGCGTAGCGATGCGAGAGAGAGATTTGTTCGTGCTCAGAGTTCCTAACGCAACCCCTGTCGTGCTTTGCTTTAATGGTTGTTTTTAGTCCGGGCTGCCTTATTTCGTTTTGTTTGTTTTTTACTTGTTTTAATCTACTGTTATATTTTGTAAGCCGGGCAGAGTCCGCTAGAGCGGGCGGCTGTAATGAATTGAATTAAATAAAGAATACGTGTGTTGCAGGATGGAAAGCGGGTGCACAAAGTGCGACCATTCCGCTGGCGTGGTAGTGGAGGAAATAAGAGATTCCATAGTAGAGTCTGGATTGCTCCAGCAGAGATTGCTGAGTTTGCAAATCAAACGTGCTAGAGGCCCAAGTCCAGACCTTTAACTTTTCTTTAAAAGATACTTTGCTTTGGGGATGACGGGAGAACTGAGGAATGAATCTGGAGAATGGAGGTGACTGGCTGATTGGGGAATGAATCCGACCCGATTTCTTGGAGAAACGTTTGTCCTTCAAACTCAGTGGGGGAGGGAGAGCGCCAGTAGCAACTGGAGCCTGCTGTGATTTACATAGCCCCACCTCATTCCTTTGTCCCAGTCATGTTGGAATATAACTAAGAGAGCTAGTGGGGAACTGGGTCAATTCATCCTTGGCTCTGTTTCTGAGAGATCTGTGGGGAAGCAACTGTTGAAATTAGGCTATTCCCAATGGCTTCCAGAACAGTTTGCAAATTAGAAAGAGGAAGTTGGTGGGATTGTGTTGAAATGCTGTCTGTCCTTGTTTCCAACTCCTCCGGTTTGGGGGAATAAAATTTGCTTGGCTTCATTTTAAGCTTGTGGAACAGGAAGGGAACTTGCCTGCACCTGTCTGACTCCCAAAGAAAGCTAAAAGTAGATAATTCAATTAACATTCTGCATGCTTTGCCTAGTAGCACACAAGAGAATAGAAAGATCTGCAGCCTGATGAGTCCTGTGCAGGATGAAACTGGTCACATGCTGCTTCCTAGTGATCTGTGTAAGTAAAAGCACTGCACAGAATATACACTGTGTAAAATCAGAAAAACATCTCTCCCTCCCCCCCTTCTTCTCAGGGGGTGGTGGTAGAAGTTATGTAAAACCTTGCACATGAGAGCATGGCATAATGTAACATCCATATCTCTCTGGTCTGAGAGTTTAAGAAAAGGAAAGTAGACTGTATATGGCGTTGTACAAATAGACTCCTAAAAAATGGAACTCTTGCTGGCTGCAATCTGTGACTTACTTTGAACTTTGTCCAGAAAAAACAGTGAGTTGGGGGCAGTGCGTGGGCCCAGGGAGCATCCTGGGGATAGAGAAAGGGATGGGAGCAGGACCTGTGCTTCATGTGTGTGACCTCGTTTTTTTTCTTTCAGTGCGACGTATCACCATATATGTTAGGGTTATGTGTTCTTTTTGTGCATAGGTGGAATTTTTGCCTTTCCCCCCTTTGCCTTCTGCAAAATGGACTTTGGAATAGAGAATTGATTTTAAAAGAATGGTTTTGTTCCTGGAGCTCAGTGCCCATAGTACTGCCTTGAACTTAGTTTCTTTGGATAATTACTCTTCTTTTAGCCTCAGACATTTGCCTTCTGCAGATGACTACTTTATGCCTGCCCGCGCTCATGAATAGGCAAGTTTTCTCCATTATATAAACATCTTCAGCATCTAAAATACTGTACCAAATATCCCCACTAGCAAGAAACCTAGGAGGGCTTTACTTATATGCTTCTTTTAGAGTGACATAAGCTATCAGTACCATTTTTAATTAGACCACGTTTTTGGATTTATCCACTTTCTCTGCAACCCAGTTGGTTTATTGACCCTGAAGTAGTGTTCTGGGAAACCTGAATGCTTGCTCATCATCATTCTCCCCATTTTAAAAAGTGCGTTGATCTAAAAGTTTTGGAACTTTCCTTATTTATTTATCTGAACCCAGGTTTAATGAATCTTTAACTCTTTAATGAGAATAAATCAGCAATCCTCTAAAATCATTGGCTGAATAACATTTCCAGTGGTCAGAAGGATTGCATTTCAGTAACCCTTAATGTCAGTAACATGATCAGAATGAATTATGCAAGCAGAATTATATAAAGTGTATGGATAATGAGGAATTCAAATTTTGATTGTCTAGGCAAAAAAGTTCACTCTTTTAAGCGATCCTCAGGCTGTGCCGTTTTTCACAGCTTTTGTGACTTTGTGGCAACCCATTTGTTAACTGATAGATCAGCTAACTTTGCTGGCAGAAACAGGGAACCCACAAGCTTTTCCTTTCCAAAGTCAAAGGCACCTCAGAGCAGATTGCTGCTTACAGCACTGAAAATGCAGAAGTATCACCTTCCCCCCTTACTAAGAGGGATAGGGAACTAAGAGCTAGGGATGGCTTGGAGGGGGTGGGTTAGGCATTTTAGCCCTTCCCAGGGCCTGTGTTTAAAATCATTTCTTTTCTGCAGTATTTCTGTGAGAAAGTAAGAAATACAGGCGTGATATGTGAATGGGTGTGTCCACAAGTTTACATGGAGTCCCGTCTCTGTAACTGATGCAGCTGTCAACCCTCCTTAAAATGTTTCTTGATACCTGTCCAGTTGAGAGAGAGAGGAATGGAGGGCACATTTCTAAGCCTTGATTATAGTTCTCTGGACAGCTTTGTGCTTCCTTCCCATCCAATTGCTGATCGGAGTTTGATTTCTTCAGGACTGTGATGGGCTCATTGTACGCTCGGCAACCAAAGTGACTGCAGAGATCATCAATGCAGCGGAGAAGTTGCAGGTCATTGGGAGAGCCGGCACTGGGGTTGACAATGTAGATGTGGAGGCTGCTACAAGGAAAGGAATCCTGGTCATGAAGTAAGTTGCCAAGAGGTTGCCAGAGAGCAGAGGAATCCCCTGCTTTTACGCATCTTCTACATGGAAGAGAACACAGAGATCGCCAGGCACTGAACTCCAGAGCAGTCCTGTCTGGTCTGACCTTCTGCTCCAGGATTTGCTCATAAAGCAGAGGGTTCATGAGTCAGCAGGCTTCTTTCTGAAAGACATTTGCTGTCACTCAGTGAAAGCAATTTTAGTTGGCTGAGTTTTAGGAGATTCTGCCTTTCCTTCTAAGGATGAGCACATACGGTGCTATGCTTCTGTAGCAACAATGCCCATTTCCTTTTCCCAGCTCTGAGTTTGGAGTTGTGGGAAGTCCTTACTGGAGAAGTTAATGCCCAGCTCAACTTGAGGAATGATTGCTACATCTTCTATAATGCAAGAGTGTGGTGATGGGGAGAGTTGGGGTTATTTTAACCCTGAGCCCCTTCAGCTTTAGTTCGGGTTTCTTTTGATGCTGAGGAGGCAAAACTTTCTGTGATCCAGAGCCAAAGCAGCCAGCCTCCAGACCTTTTCTATCCAGTGAAGCATTGTTTGGTATAGTCTTTTTATTATCTTGAATGCCCAGCACTGAAATGGCAGTCTAAAGTGGAGTTGCAACAGATTCTACCTCCTGTTCTAGCTTTGAACCAGAGGCTTTTCTTGTCATTCTCTTTGGAAGAATTGAATCATTTATCTTGGCATGACTGGCAAGCGGGTATATTGAATACCCTTTTTATTTGCCCTCCAGTGTGATTTGCAATAATTTCTTGCCCTGTTTGTAACTCCTGAACCACCTACCAAATATGGACTGGAAAGGGCTCAGGATGGTCCCTATGTTGAAAAATTGATGAAAATTAAGTTTATATGGCTCCAAATAAATACTTTAAGTAGTAACTTAGGATTCTCCCATATGCTTTTTGTCCATGTAAGCCAGTGACAGTGCCCCCCCCCCGCCATTTTAGACAAAGAATTACTACTACCAACCATCTTCTATTTGATCTTTTAAAAACAGAGGTAAGTGGTAGTTTAGTATTGAGCCATGGAATCTCCTGGTCTTAAGATATGTCCAGATGAGGTTTTTTAACTGCACTTACTAATGATTTTTACAAGGGGTCTAGAAGATGTTGTTCTCCACTTGTATCCTTGCATCATCTTAACATGGTTTTCTTTCTTCTAAAATCTGTTAAGGAGGAAAAGACAGAATAACTGCAATAACTTTTGATTAAGTAGTATCAAGAGTCCTCTTCCTGAAAACACTTTTAGTTCTGAAATCTAAGCTCTGAGAGCTTCAGATCTTTGCTTTTGCATATAGAAGCCATTTGCTGGGATATTTAGTTATTAAGATTACACTTCTCTTGCATAGTAGTTGTTGCTGCAAAAGTCAGGATAAGGGGAAGTCAAATTATTTTTCAAACTACAGGCGGGGGGGGGGGCGGGTGTCCTTTCCCTACCTGTCAGTTGAGCATGCTATTTCCTTGCCTGTGATAAACTCTTCTCTTAAGTTCTTTAGCCACTTGTTTCCTCCCTTATTCCTTCATAGGATGAGAATCATTTCCTTTTTCCACTGCAGTGATGTTAGGATCAGGAAAAGAAAAATTGGATAAATGCAATATTCCTTCTCATCCTAGGGACAACTATTAAACTCAATCTATGCATCTCAGCTTGGAAGAAGGAACTAGCAGATAGAGTCAGAAAACATCCCCCCTTATCCTTGCCAAAGCTAGAACTGCTTGAGTGACAGAAATTCCTGTTGGTCTGGGGAAGAAAATCTTCTCATTTTTTCCCTTTGAAAATACTTCAGGTTGTTTTCAAGGTTAAATGTTGTATTTCTGCTTTTACCTGTAAGTGACTGCTGTGCTCTGTCCAGATCCTCCACTCCTGGCTTGCTGTTTTCATAGTTCATTTAAAATACACTCTGACTACTAGAGATACCTTTGAAACTGATCAAATGGATTTTAATCATTTAATTTAATTCAGAGAGGAAATACCTATGGTCTTAGGACCACATGCAGCCTCCCAAGATGTACTACCAAATTAGAGTTTTTAATGTGACAGAACATTAAACATTAACCATGATTCCAATCTGTCACAGCTGACACAGCTGACACTGCAAACCCTGGATTTTCTTAAGTTCACTCCTACAGCTCTAAACTATGGTTTAACTTTACATTTTAATGTGTAGTCCCTAAGTGGTTATTTGGGCAATGCAAATAGTGAAAAAAGTTGTTTGCAGAAACAGATTGTGGTGCCTCAAAGAAAAGGGAAGGTGTGTGGGGAAGAGCAAACCATGATATTTTGCCTGCATTGAATACTGAGGGACTTATGTGTGGTGTTTAGTTTGGGGGATCAGATGAATTACTGGTGGATACTTTTTGAAATCTGCTTAGAAGAGGCCTGGGATGAAAGGTCCTTCTTTTCTTTACATTCCCATTATTCTAGCTACTCACCAGGCAAAGGATTGAAAGTACAATTTCAGTTCAGGGGCCACTATGTTCTCGAACCCCCTGAAGAACATTTGTGTCTTTTTCACTCAATAGCCTGAGCTGTAGTGTCTATTTGTAATGCCTCAATGGGAAAACAATGTATATAAAACAAGAGTGCATAGAAGCATATTTTGATTGATTTTCCCAGTGAATAAGAACTACTAACTCTTTCTCTTTGCTGTGCCCCATAGCACCCCCACTGGCAACAGCCTCAGTGCAGCAGAGCTGACATGTGGAATGATCATGAGTCTGGCCAGGTAAGTAATATCGTTTCTGGGAAAGAATGGAACATCCCAGCAGGAGCACAGGCTACCTTGAACTTCTGTGTCTTGCAAGAAGTCAGAAAATATCAAACAAATGTAGGGAAAAGAGTTCACATCCCATAAGGTATGTGACAGAATGTGCTTATTATGCAGGTAGTCGTAGTTACTGTGTTAGATTGACTGATTGACTTACTACACTTGTACCTTGTATTTCCAAACATTGGGATATAAATGTGGTAAGTAAAATAAGTCTTAATGCAGAGACTCTGGCTACTTGTGTAGAAGGCATATGATTGGTAATAGCAAAATATATAGTTTTAACATCAAAATTCAGCAACTTAGAACTCACCAAATAAAAACAGTAGTAAGAAATAACAGTGTCAACCTGATTAAAAGCCTAGGGCTTTTTTATCAAGAGGTTGTAACAGAGACTGTTATTTCAGGCAAATTCCACAAGCTGCAGCTTCGATGAAGGATGGAAAATGGGACCGTAAAAAGGTAAGAAGCTGATTCTGTGGGGATGTCATGTATCCTATATCTATATCTATAGGAGGAATTTGTTCACACTGATGCACCTTTCTATTGTAGTTTATGGGAATGGAACTTCAGGGGAAGACCTTGGGCATTCTAGGCCTTGGCAGGATTGGACGAGAGGTAGCCATCCGGATGCAGTCGTTTGGCATGAAGGTAAGAGTGGTTGTCTCTCTTGACTGCCTTGGACCTCCTGCTCTCAAAAAGGCTATTGACACCCAGTGCGCCTCTTTCCTAGTTTTCAGCCATTCAGTCAACTTTTTTTCTTCTCCCTATCCATGTAGACCATAGGCTATGACCCCATAATCACTCCTGAGGAGTCGGCTACCTTTGGTGTTGAACAGTTGCCTTTGGAACAGATCTGGCCATTGTGTGACTTCATCACAGTGCACACCCCGCTCCTGCCTTCCACCACAGGTAGAGTGTCAGATTTGAGGTCTCTTGTCATGTTGGAGGGATCCTTGTGTAGTATTGAGTTATGCGTGCTCATCTTTGCTCCTTCTTATTAGCAAATGGAATAGGTATAAAATTCCACAACTTACACAGCCTGAAAGCTGAGTGAGGAAGCGGTGAGTGTAGGAAGTAAGGAAGGTGATTTTGACCAAGATATGCAGGATCCATTGCCTAGGCAAAAGGGGCTGAAGCATTTTTAAGTCCACAATGAGATAACGTCAGGAAGTGGCTGAGGCAGATGCCTCCAAAATTCACTGAACTATAAGGAGGAGGTGGTACAGCACAATCAGACTTGGATGATTCTATTATTATAGCCAATCTCAATAAAAGTATTTTACAGGGCTGTGGAGTCGGCACCTGAAACCTTTGACTCCAACTCCTTTATTCATGGTACCTCTGACTCTGACTCCTTTAATTATATATTGACACAGGAAATAATAAATATACTAATTATATATTTCCTGTATTGACTGCAAGCACACAACATACAAGGCATTTCATCACTGCCAATGTGAATCAGCAGGAAACTTTTTAGAACCCTAACCGGTTAAAGCTTGAGTCTAAAGGCTGGAGCTAAGACAGTCTGGTTTTTTAAAAAAATTATTATTTATTAAAGAAATTACAAACATTCAGTAACCTTATAGTTTAAACAGAGGGTAAAAACAAAAAAAAATAAAAACAATGAGGTTATATTTTTATCAAAATATGTATTTTGAAATTTGCAGAGAACTTAAAATTAAAATATATCCTGAAAAAAACAGGTTAATCAAATTATCTATGAAATAGGAAATTTTAACATACATTATTTATATTATATACAATTTAAATTTATTAGGAGTCGGAGTCGGTACATTTTTACCTACTCCAACTCCAGTAACTCGAGAATTGCTTCCGACTCCACGACTCTGACTCCACAACCCTGGTATTTCAGCTTCTCTGTGGAGTTGATTTCCTGGTCTGTTCTAACTAGTGGGGCTGAGGAAGGAAGGAAAATTGGTATAATTGGCCATGGGCTGAGAAAGATGTGGGGTAAGATGGCAACTGGGTGAGCAAGAAGAATCCTTTGGGGGATGGGAAGTAGAGAAGTCAGACTATGCACATGAGAAAATCCTAACAGTGCAGATAAGGATTACTACATAGTAAAAGGTGTCAGCTAAGAAAGCTGGAGTTCTGGCTAATTTGTGTGGCGGTAGTTGTGTGTCTCTGTATTAAAATTCTGCAGCTGTAACTTGCAGAAACTATGAGAGAAGCAGATACTTTATTATGGTAACTTACTTGAACAATTCTTTCTGAATTAGTTTATTGCTTTGTTCATGGCCTTGAATTTTCTTACAGGAAAAGATGGTATACAAGCTTTTATAATAAATGGAAAGGCAGTCAGCACACTTAGCACGTGGTATAATTGTGGAGTTGCAAATTTCTAACAAGGGTAAACATGACAAGAAAAACATGACTGGACTGTCATTCAAGTTCTCTGCCTTTGTTGCTGCTTTCTTTCTAGGGCTTCTCAATGACACTACATTTGCTCAATGCCGCCACGGGGTCCAGGTGATCAACTGTGCCCGAGGAGGTATTGTGGATGAAGGTGCCCTTTTGCGGGCTCTCCAGTCTGGCCGATGTGGAGGCGCAGCCTTAGATGTTTTTACAGAGGTGAGGCTTTGTGACATCTTGTTTTGCCTTCAGCAGTTCAGTTCAGCTGGTCAAAGTGGGGAGGGGGAGCGCTGTAGTAGTTCTACAGCAGCTTCTTCTGATAGCCAAGCTGGCTAAGGAACACTGGAAGTTGAAGGCCATATTTCTGGTAGTGTACCCCAGTTGGGGAAGTATGCACTTCAGGATGAAAAATACATAGTTGCCTACTAGTGTTCTGAAGCTAAATACGTGGGGTTTCTGTATAGAAAATGCTGTTCTTTATTGTTTCACAGCAAAACTAGTTGGAGTCTTACAGTCTCTGCATTACTGAGTATAGAATTTTCATCCTAACCCAATTAAATCTGGGGTTGAGACAGTGAAATGCTGCAATTTAATCTTGAGAGATGAGGCAGGCTTTCATAACTAGTCAAACTCTTCTTCCCTTCTAGGAGCCACCCAGGGATAAAATTTTGGTCAACCATCCCAATGTAATCAGCTGTCCCCACCTGGGTGCCAGTACCAGAGAAGCTCAGAGCCGCTGTGGAAGGGAGATTGCCATGCAACTAGTAGACTTGGCCCAGGGCAGGGCACTGGTTGGCACTGTGAGTCCTACATTTAATGTTTAGGAAGTCATGATTTACATAATGTTTTTAAAATTCACATAACTAACCTTAACTTTAAACTTAGTTTCTGCATATTCTAGTGCATTAGTTTTTTCAAAAATTATTAAGTTGAATTTGTAAGTAACATCACAGCATCATGCAACACATTTGAGATGGGCTACAATCACAGCTAACTTGAACACGGCTAAAATACAGAGTTAAGCCTGAAGTTCAGCCAAGCTTCAAAGTATTGTGCTTATACTAACAGCCTAGCTTATAAGTGCTAACTTTCATTGTTTGACTGCCAATATTATGTTTAACAAATGATAATAAAAATAGAACTGGCTGACACAGGGGAAAGGAGGATATTCAACTCTAAAATTGAATGCAGGTGTTGGGGTAAATACAGGGGATAGGTTTTCAAAGAAGGCAGTACTTTAGAGCTTGACATGCATGCAGATAGTCCATCCTTAATAAATGTAATTATTAAGTGACCAGACATTGTAAACAGAATAACTGGGGGAAAGGATTGTGGGCCAGAAATCCTCTAGGCAGTCTCACACGCCTGTTCTTCCCTCCCTTAGGTAAATGGGCAGGCTCTCAGCAGCGCATACGCATGCCATACCAAGCCATGGATTGCGCTGGCTAGAGCTTTAGGAACTCTGCTACATGCACTGAGCCACCAGGTGAATGGAGGAGTGCAGCTTGTCACCCAGGGTGAGATGAGAGATCCAGGCATAGCGCTTGGCCTTCAGATATTGGGTTTTTACCAGAAGCTTTTCACTCCTCTGCCTTTGTTCTCTCATCTTCCTACTTTAAAAAAAACAAACCTATGACCAGAAAAAGCTTTATTTTTCAGCCCACATCATTTCTCTTGTGTGAGATTTCACCTTTTTAAAGAGAATGCTTAGTAACTTTTCACCTTCTCTGAGATACCTTCCTTTGTTTCTTTCTTTATTTTGGCTTCTGTTTTCTCTCAAAGTTGTTTTTTTAAGAAAACATCCGTGTTGTAGAAACTGTTTTCTCATTTTGTGTTTTCGAGCGCAGCACATACAGTATCTTCTGCCAAGGCTGTCTTTGTACTGGAGGCTTGTCATTGTCCATTCCCTGTTTGCATATAAAGCCTCATCTGCCCTTGGTGCTAAAGAAGCATAGGCCTCTAGTAAGTAGTACTTTAATCAACAGAACAGAAAACAGCCCTGAATTTAATTCCCTTGTGAAAAGAGACAGATTAGACACAAACAAGATTATTAAAATAAAATAAAATAATAAAATCCTGTACCTTCCCTGGGATTGCTTATTCCCACTGAAACTAATTCTGGGGATTTTTTCCTGCAACAAATGCATGCATAGGACCCATTTTTATACATATTTATGTATATAGATATAGGTGTGTATGCAGTAGCCAGAAGATTTGTATGTGGTAGCCAGGAGGCCATCCTTCCAAAAGGGTCAGGTGAAGACAACCCTCTCAATCTTGAATTAATGACCACTTAATAAAATTAATTCTGTGTAAAATAAGGCATTAGAATTGTACATTATATGGTCCCCCAGATCGATTCCCTGATACACAGACTACATGCACAATTACTTGGGACTGAAGGAATCTGGGCTCAGGTAGCATAACCCTGTGCATGCTGACTTTGTTGTCATTTCCAGTGAGTCCAATGACTCTTCCTTGCAGGCCAGTGTGCATTGGCTGTTTCTGTGCTGGGGATGGATCTCTTTCTTCCAGGTTACTCCATGTAAGCTGCAGCAGAAACTGGAAAGGAGCTCCTTGGGCTGTTGAGCTCAATCCCCTTTCTGTTTGCAATATAAACATGTGCCATAGACACTTTTGTGTGGTGGGCTACAAAGCCACAGAAAGCTATGCAAGCTTACTTTCCCCTAAGTCCCATTGAGTTCAGTGGCTCTTCCAGTTCTGTCTACTCAGTATGCTGATCACGTTCTCCTCTCATGCCCCACCAAGTGTAGTGGATGAAGGTTTGTAATGGAGACCTGCCATCCATCGAGATTCTCCAGTCAGGGATCCTGATTTTCCAGACTCTACAGTAGAGGAGTTTCTCCATTGTGGCTATTCCATGTCATACATAGAGTGTGGCAAGAGGAGACCAACGGTAATGTCCCTCTTGAAGAAAGAGTAACAGCTCCACCTCCTTTCTGGGCTCCATTTCAGCCACTTTCAAAAGCATTTTGCTCTGTTAGCTTTTGCTCTATTGTTTCCTATAGTGTAGTACTCTCAGCAAATATAAGATGGCAGGTTTCTTTGGCAGTGGTGGGGGGAGCCTTTAGCTTGCTTCCTCGTAAATGACTTTTTTCTTTTCTGTGTCAGAACCAATATGTCTATTAAATATATGGATGTCGGATTGCTCTTAAAGGCATAGGAAGGAGATCCCATAAAAGAAAGGGGGCAAAGGAGTACCTTTAGCAGACTGCTCTGGCCTTTCCCTTCTCCAAAGGAGCGAAGCTGGGGAAAGGAAGCGATCCACGTATTGTGGTCTCTAATAAGAGACAAATGGAAACCTGTAATCCTGCTTAGAGAGACTGATTCTGCTTGAAACCCTGGACCAGGCTCCCCAGTTTACACATCTTCTGACTACAGAATGAGAAAAGGTGGGGTAATATTAGGTCCCTTCTGGTGATTTGATCATGCCTGTAATTTTCACTAGGCTCAACCTTGCAGAAGTCTAGCAACTACTTGACTCCTGCAGTGGCAATGGGACTCCTTCAAGAAACTGCACAGAAGGATGTGAACCTTGTGAATGGGCTGCTTCTGGCTCAAGAGGCTGGGCTGAAGGTACATAACCCCCTCCATCCCCAGATCCAAGGGCCAGTTCATTGGAGGCCTTTGAGACAGCTGCAGGATCACCTAAGGAAATGTTTTGTAATGTTATTTTTCTTAAGAAAGGCTGGTTTTTTTTTCCTGTAGACTTGCCCAGTTATAAAACAGGTTGAAATTCAAGGTATGCATCTCCCCCAGCATGGTTATGCTGCACATATTGACTGCCTACCTGTCTGCCATTATAAGTTTTCCTCTTTCAGAGATGTATAATAACCCTATTGTCCTATTTTCATGGTAGACAAGAACATAGCTTTCTGCAGACTATTGGTATGCCGCGCCTGGAAGAAGAAAATTGGAGGCAAAATTCTTTCGGAGAAAGCAATGCACTAATTTCCCTCTTTCTGATTCCCAGATCACTGCCACTCACACTGACAAAGCATTGGGCAATGATGGACAGCTGCAACTAACTGCAAGCAATACCCCTCACCTGCTAGTTGGCTCTGTGCAAGGCACCGTTCCATGCCTGCTAGAACTCAGCGGGGCAGCCTTCAAGCAGCTGGTTCCCCTCAGTGGCCCTCTGCTGTTCTACAAATCCAAGACCTCCAGTGCCAGTCTGCTACCAACAATTACTGGTAAGGAGAGGTATTTCGCATCCCTTGCTTCACCAGCTGACTTTTTAGTACTAGCATCAGCCTAGTCTTTTCCAAACTGGTGCATTGTGAATATGTTGGGATTACAAGTCCCACCAACCTACTGGCACAGTTGTGAGCCAGAAATGGCGGGAGTTTCAGTTCATCACATCTGGACGTCACCAAAGTGGGGAAGTGTAGCAAGGTGGTTAATACTAGAAAAAAATATTTGCTGTGAACCAAAGCTAGAGAAGTTAGCGCTCTCCTGCCTGCAATGCTTCTTTTTGCTAGAAGTGAATTTTCTGAGGCGACTGAGCTTGAAAGACTAAGTTCTTGCAGCTCTGCTGCTGTTGTTCCTGGCACTGAAATTTCCAGCCCATTTGATGCTTTTGCCTAGAATCAAGTTCCCTCCAGTCTGTGTCCCAAAGACTAAAACCAGGCCAGGATGAATCATGAACATAACCTCCTTTGGTGTATCTACCCTTTTGCCCACCTGCACTCTGCTGCCACCACCTACCTTTGCTGCCCCCCACTGCCTCCAGCTGGCATTTGCCATCTTCTTCCTTACACTGCTGATGAGGTGCACCCAGATAAGGCAGCTGTTGGTCCTAACAACCACAGCCAGGATTACCAGAACTGCTGTTGCTAAGTGGTGCAGTCACATGTTTCATGTAATGACTGCTTTGCTTAGTGACAGAAATTCTGGTCCCAGTTAGGGTTGTTAAGTGAGGACTACCTGTATGGAAAGCAGCTCTGTGCTATATGGAAATAAATGACATGGTTAATGAGGAGGAGGTTGAAAAGCTAGGTCTGGAAGTGGCCAGATATGAGGTTAATTACAATTTGTAATGAACTTATAAGACATGCTACATGACAGGCAGTCATTGTGCAGCAGGATGCTGTTGTTTATAACTTCCCAGGGCATAAGAAAGATAGGGGTGTGAGAACAGCATTGTGGGAGTGTCAGAACATTTGGCTTTGTTTTCAGTTTACTGAGGGGGTGTACTGAAGTATTTTAAAAGTAAAATAGAGACCTGTTTGTGCACCTGTTTTATTTTTTCATTTATTTTTAAAAAATCATTGTGTTTTGGCACCAAAATTTAACAGTGCAGGCTTGGAAGGCTACAAGTCTGCAAAAGCATAGTCAGCTGTCTGGACTGGATATTGTTCTGTTTCAGGTCTGCTGGGGAAGGCCAAAATAGAGCTGCTGTCCTACCACCGTTCCAGCACTGTGAGCGGACAGGAGTGGAATGTCCTAAGTCTCTCTTCTCCTCTACAAAACCTGCAGGAACTGAAGCCACATGTGACAGAGGTTGTCCAGGTGACACTTTAAGTTCTGGTGAAGAACTTGACATGGCCCGCAACTTTCTGTAATGTGAATCTTATATATCTAATTAAAAATAATGCAAAAATGATATAGTGCATCCTTGCCTTACGTATTGAGTGGGCTAAACCTGAAAATGCATTTCAGTATGAGAGGTGAAATAGTCTGTTTCTGCATGTTGTATTGGCCAAGGTGACTTCATGGCAACTTATCATTGATATAAAAATTTCAACCTGGCTCCTACTTATGAAGAAAACAGAATGTGCAGCTCTATCATACAGTACAGATATTCATCATACATTTCTCACTTTTGTTTGCAAATAACATACTTATTTTAGTATTATTTCCACATTGGACTTTTCAGAAGTTAGTTTGAAAGGTGGTACTTCACAAAGCACACCCAGCACATTTCACATTCAGGGAAAAATTACCTGCGTTCTTCAGAGGATCTGTGTCCTGGGTGAGAGACCCAGGTCTCCACCTACAACATCTGAAACAAAATTTTCAGGAAGCCAGCATTCTCAACAGACTTGAAGGTGTTATGTGGAGCTTTCATTTTCTTTTTCTTGAGATAATTCTCTTCTTCTCTTCCTTGCTATTTTATTTGTACACAGAAATGTTCAGTCCTGTGATTTTTTTTAATAGCCATGGACCTAAATACTTACAGGAAATAATATATGTTTATTGAATGCTATCAACCAATGTATTCTTTAAGCAGAGTACAGTATTGTATATCCTATCCTGCTCCCTTAAACAGCAATTTTAAGCCTAACTGGAAATATAGAATTTCCTATCCCAGCCCCACTTCATGTCAGGTTTAGCCCAAGGAACTCCAAGAGACAATGCAGAATCAGTTCAGCTATGTTTATTAGCTACAACCTCTAGCAAGAATCTTCCCAGACTGAAACCCCAGCTCCCAAGCCAGCCAGCCACACCACTGTGAATTCCTCAGGGAGGTGCCAGCCTCATCCTCTTGTAGTTCCCACAGTTTTTCAGTGAACTAATAAAACGCTTATCTCCCCAAGCCTGGCCTTCATAATTCCATTCCATCATGCTTCATAACATGCCACTTCCCCAATCCCTTAAGTCCCCCACAGCCCTGCCTCAACTATCTTGTTGAAATGTTAAGCGCTCCCTAACTCCCACATCTTTAAATCAGGGACTAGTTGCTTAAAATGCACTATTCTTCATAAGTTATCAAAAAATGCTTGAACTTCTTATAAAATATGCCTTTTAGAACTGGGTGATCCTTTTGAGAAGATAATGAACAAAGTAACAAAGTTGTAAAAAGCACCAGACATAATACGTAGTTGTTCTAGAAGTTTTATTTAATATAGCATGTCTTTAAAGTAACAATGGCATTCAATAGAGTTGATTGATTTATGTGCCATCGAGCCATTTTTGACCCCTAGCAACCACATAGATAAATTTTCTCCATGACGATCTGTCCTTAACCTGTTCTTTCAGGTCTCCCAACAGTGCATTCATTGCCATTGTAACTGAGTCCATTCACCTTATTTCTGGTGTTCCTCCTCTTTCCTTCCATCTTTCCCAGCACTAGAGCCTTTTCCAGACAGCTAGGTCTTCGCATAATGTGTCCAAAGTAGGGTAATTTGAACCTGGTCATTTGTACCTCAAGTGAGAACTCTGGGTTGATCAACAGAGTTAGTGTATGTGTGTAGAGAGCTGCTCATAAATATGGTAGTTTGAGGTTGATGCTTTTCTTTACAGCATGCTAGTTTTCCAGTGTTTCACAAATTTAAAAGAATAAAACTATAAAAGTTAAGGCATGGAGCCTGATATCAAATTGGTACACTGAAAAGTTACCTGCATTAAACCCAGGTTGCAGGTAATCAAAGTAATGAAAGCAGTTTTTTTAATTACAGGATATCACTTCAGCATACAAAAGTATATCATGTTACCTCTATTTTCATCCCTAACAAAAATACTCCCTTCAAACCTTTCATAAGCCCAGAGGTATCCACGACAAATTGTAGTGATGCCAAAATGATGCATATGCAATGATATGACCAAGCCAATGCTGTCATTACATACTTATGGCCAACAGTCTGATGCAAATATGTAAGACGCAACAAATGCATCATGATGTCATAATACATGTACCATCATTCCTCCCCATCCCATGGAAAAAAAACTAACAAAGAATATAATTGAAGCAGATATTAAGAGAAATTGCAGGTGACAGTGACAACTCAGCAATCACAAAATATAATAATTGGAAATCTGCCCTTCATATACAGTAACCTAAGGATACAAATACAGGGCTAAATTAGAGTCCTGATAGCAAGCATGAATAAGCAATGAGGTTATACAATGGAAATCCAGCAGCCATCTTCAAAAGCTTGGATTACCCTTCTTTCCTCTTGTTAAGCCATTACTTTGGTTCTGTCCATGAGGATGAGAGATTCTAAATGGAAATAAAAGCAAGGTTTCATCTCTTATTGCAACCCTTTCATGTATCCTGAATGCATATTAGTACTGTAAGTGGGAATGTTGAATTTGGCACAAGTATGACTAAGGTTGGTAACCTCATCAACACCTTTTCTATCTTACTAAAAATATATGAAAGCCTGTATTGACCAAGCCATAGACACCAGAGGTGGTCTGTTAAAGACCATGGCATATAGAAGATACTGACTTGAAATGTAAGTGGAGTACAGTAAAACCTTGGATTGCGAGTAACGTGTTCTACGAGTGTTCCGCAAGATGAGCAAACATTTCTAATAAATTTTAATTTGATAAACGAGCGATGTCTTGCAATACAAGTAGTATGTAACGGCAAACATCACATGATCACAACTGAGCCAATGGTGGTTCTCTCTCTCACTGCAGGATTGTGGGTGATCGCTTTGATATACAAATGCTTTGGATTACAAGCATGTTTCCGGAACAAATTATGCTTGCAAACCAAGGTTTTACTGTAAATAGTAAATAGTGTAAACTAATGAATAAAATGAATCATAAATATGCTGTGTGACAGTATGTAATAAACCTGAATGAAGATGGTCTGATTTTTTGAAGTAAAATACATACAGGGAAGTGAAGGTGTACAGTGCATTCGGAAAGTATTCAGACCCCCTTCACTTTTTCCAATTTTATTATGATGCAGCCTGACACTACAATTGTTCAAATTCATTTTTTCTCTCATTAATCTACACTCAGTACCCCATAATGACAAAGTGAAAACAGAATTTTAGAAATGTCTGTAAATTTAGTAAAAAAAACAAAACTGAAATATCACATGTACTTAAGTATTCAGACCCTTTACTCAGTACTTTGTTGAAGTGCCTTAGGCAGCAATTACAGCCTCGAGTCTTTTTCGGTATAACACGACAAGCTTTGCACACCTGGATTGGGGGATTTTCTGCCATTCTTCTTTGCAAATCCTCTCAAGCTCAATCAGGTTGGATGGGGACCGTCGGTGGACAGCCATTTTCAGGTCTTTCCAAAGATGTTCAATAGGGTTCAAGTCAGGGCTCTGGCTGGGCCATTCTAGGACATTCACAGAGTTGTCCCTAAGCCATTCCTGTGCTGTCTTGGCTGTGTCCTTAGGATCATTGTCACGTTGGAAGGTGAACCTTCGGCCTAGTCTGAGGTCCTGAGTGCTGTGGAACAGGTTTTCATTGAGGATATCTCTGTACTTTGCTCCATTCAGCTTTCCCTCAACCCTGACCAGTCTCCCAGTCCCTGCTGCTGAAAAACATCCCCATAGCATGATGCTGCCACCACCATGCTTCACTGTTGGTATGGTATTGGGCAGGTGATGAGCGGTGCTGGTTTCCTCCAGACATAACATTTAGAATTGAGGCCAAACAGTTCAATCTTGGATTCATCAGACCAGAGAATCTTGTTCCTCACAGTCTGAGCGTCCTTCAGGTGGTTTTTTGCAAACTCCAAGTGGGCTTTCCTGTGTTTTGCAACTGAGGAGAGGCTTCCATCTAGCCACTCTGCCATAAAGCCTAGATCGGTGGAGGGCTGCAGCAATGGTTGTCCTTCTGGAACTTTGTCCCATCTCCACACAGGATCTCTGGAGCTCAGTGAGAATGACCATCGGGTTCTTGGTCACCTCTCTTACTATGGCTCTTCTCCCCCAATTGCTCAGTTTGGCCAGGTGACCAGCTCTTGGAAGACTCCTGGTTGTGCCAAACTCCTTCCATTTGAGAATTATGGAAGCCACTGTGCTCTTGGGAACCTTCAGTGCAGCAGAAATTTTTTTGTAGCCTTATAATCCTGTCTCAGCTCTGCAGGCAGTTCCTTTGACCTTATGGCTTTTGCACTGATACAATATGCATTGTCAGTTGTGAGGCCTTCTATAGAGAGGTGTGTGCCTTTCCAAATCATGTCCAATCAATTTAACTTATCACAGGTGGACTTCAATTAAGGTGTAGAAACAGCTCAGCAACAATCAAGAGAAATGGAAGGCACCTGAGCTAAATTTCAAGTGTTGTTGCAAAGAGTCTGAATACTTATGCCAATGTGATAGTTCAGTTTTTTATTTTTAATAAATTTACAGACATTTCTAAAATTCTGTTTTTACTTTGTCATTATGGGGTACTGAGTGTAGATTAATGAGAAAAAACATGAATTTGAATGATTGTAGTATCAGGCTGCAACATAACAAAATTGAAAAAAGTGAAGAGAGTCTGAATACTTTCCAAATGCACTGTAGGTCTAATTATTAATGAATTGATTAAAATGTGTGCCAGAAAATATAAACTGGTGCCATCTAGGTTGTGGATGGTGCATTTGAAAATTGGAATCTAGGTTGATGATAGTTTTGCTCCAGTGAATGGTAAAAATGAAAGAAGCAAAAATGAATTTGGGAAAAATTGCACCTTTCTGAATGACTCTGATCCAAGGGGTGGGGGGGAACCTATTCTGCTATGTAATGTGAAGAATGGATGTGAGCAAGATGAGAGTACAGAAAAAGCAATTGGGCCATTCAGAGATTTGGGAGTGAATGAAAATGGTGAATGGTGATTATCTGCTTATGAAAAGGTCTGTTTGTTCTGAATATGTGACTGAAACAAGTCTATTCATGCATCTGATTGACAAAGAAATTAATCTGATTATTTATGATTCAAGTTTGAGAAAATTAGCCAAGGATACAATAGTGATGAGAAGTTCTAAATATGGGACAAACAATATTTGGTAGTGTCGAGAGTGGATCTTCAGAAAAAAAATCATTACATTGGAGTAATCTATAAAAGTAATAAAAAGCAAACAGCAAGAAAAGAAGAGTGACAGTAGAATGACTGTACAAAAGTAAAGTATACATTATGTATGATAAAGTATTCAACGAAAGATTAATTTCCCAACAGAGTGAATGAAAAGAGGATGGAAAGAAAGGGTGTGGAGGGTGCTTGGGACAAATGAAATATGTTACAAAATGCCACAAAAGTGAGTAGAGTTATGCTGATGGGAAATACAACCTGCAATCATTCACTCCATTTTCCTTATTAAACATGAGTACTCTGGTTATGGATACATTAATTTTCAGATCTATACTTCATGTTGCATCATACAATCTATTTAACTTGCTGCAGTTCATTTGGGGTCTTAGCCAACATTCATCCAACCAGTACACCTCTTATGTTACCACAAACATTCCTTCATAAATCTTTATCTTATTCCATGTTGAACCATTTGCTAAGCATTTCATTTATTCTTTATTACATCATATTTATTATGTATGCTTTGTTTCTGTCATATTCTCCTTTGCATTCAGCAACCAACCTTCGACTCCATATTCACACAAAACATTCTCCATTTCAAGCCTATTTACTTTATTATACATTTTCTTTAAATCAACATGTGTACAATAAATTTTCTACCGGTATGAATAAGATGGAGGACAGAATGAGAAGCAGAGAAGACTGCAGATCAAGTCTATATTAGGGAGTCATTCTGCTGCTCATGGAGTAGCAGTTGCAATGTGTTGTTTTTCTCACTTAATATTTAATTCCCTCTTCCCCTATAATGGCAGTTTTTGTGTACAACCAAGTTACTGGTAGAAGTGCTTTCAAAGATAATTTAACCATTTCAAGATTTTTATTTACCTTTTGCTTTGATATCAGGCAGTGAGAAAGGGATTTAAATACAGGGCATGTGGGCATTTTATTTTCTGATTTGATACAATTCTTTATTGCACATGCCTGTGAATAACTAATCTTTGTTTATCAGCCTGCATTGCTGCCCAACTGAACAACACACACAGCTTGAAACAACAGTGTCAACCTCCTATTCCTCCTCCAGTTACAAAACTCTAATATTTGTAACATGTGCTTTACTTTAAATGATTCTGCACAGCTAAATGGGTAGACAGGCAGTTACCAAACTTAAAACAAATGCTTAAAAGAATTCTCATTTCCATAAGTATTTTCATTTTCCATATCTGTTGTTCTTTTTGCCCTAAATGACAACTGATCCTTCCATCTGCGTATCTCCTTTCTATGAAGTATTCTTAGACCCAGGGTTTTGACTTACCAGGAAAAACCTTATTAATGACAACTCTATACTCCTAAACTGCCTTTCGTGCATATTTCCTGCGGTTTTTTTCATCCACTTGCTCCAAATACCAAGTTCCTGGGAACAGGTCATCCTTGGATCCATGGGGCGTGTGACCAACTATGGAAAGATGGAGCAAGAGGTGCATGAGTAAGGACAATCAATGTGAAGGGTTAGCATTGATACCTACAATTTTTCTCAAAACAATTCTCACTGGTTCTTCCTTCTACTATGTGCATTTACAATGCATTGAAGAGGTAGGAGAGCATAATCAAAATTATGATTCCCATTCAAACATTCCAGAAGAGATTCCCATGTTTTCAGTTCTGGTGCTCAGGGATGTGTAATCTTTTTATTCTGGGCCTACTTAGCAATAGTAACAGATCAGTGGCTAAGAAGCAAGACCTCCTTAGAGTAGAAATACTTGCGCCTCACAGAAAAGGATGTCATGGCATGGGAAATCAACATGGTCAGGGCAACCCCGAAATCACCATGCAAAGTCAAGCTCTGCATAGAGAAGTATAGAGATGTCCTTGAAAAAGGAATTCAGTGACTATTATGTCAGCATCAGCTTAACCTGGACAGACAGGAGAGAGTGAGGAAAAACCCTCAAGATTGCCCCACCTTGATTTTCTTTAGTATATGAGGGGCAGAAAAAATCTCCCTCAGGCTTTCAAGATTCTGTTGAGTTCCAGTAGTTCTTGTGACTCTTTCCTGGCCTGGTTTACCTTGAAAGGCCAACAGTTTAACATTTTCAGACATACCTTCTGAAAGTAGGGAGGTCAAGAACCATTTTTTGGATGGGATTCAAGAATTTTAATGACTGAAATAGTTCCTTAAGCATCTTCAAGGATTAAGGCACCATTTTGTCCCTTCACCCTCCCCAATTTGAAAAATGGTCCCCAAATTTTGGAAGCCAACCATTTGCGGGGGGGGGGGGCGGGATGGAGGCCATTCAAGTGAAGGTGACAGGTTGGAAGAGTCCACCAGATGGTACTTTTTGTATCACTGCTGTAGAGCAAAGGAATCATTCCAGCTCAAGTGTGTGCCTTCAAACAGTTTTTTCACTGTGTTCACCAATCATGAAGTAGAGAGGTAGAATGTGATATTGTGTGTATTTGCTATGAAAAATATTTTCATTAGAAGTACAGAATGTAAGTGGCTTTGCAAGAGACATCCACAAGCAAAAAACTAGATTCCTAGTCTAGGAAATAGGCTTACCAGAAAAAGCCATTAGATGGCCATCTTTTTTCATGGACATTTTGAGAGAAAGTGGACGGATAGCACTGGTGTACACAAGGCAAATCTAAGACTATATCTTCTTGTGCTCACCCGAATTATGAGTATCCTCCCTGAGTTTCATGATCTCAGTAAACTTTTCAGGGGAAACACATTTCCGGGAGTCTAAGCGAGTCTTTAGATCTGAAAGACTGGATACCAGTTTCTCCAGAGGTGAGCCTGGAACAAAAAGTCAGATACTTTTCAGTGAGAAAACTGGTGCTGTCTTGAGACACAACCACTTCATGCTTCAGTAAGACAGTACTAATTTCCCCACCCTTTAACACAGTGTTTTTCAACCTCAGCAACTTTAAGATGGTTGGATTTCAGCTACCAGAATTCCCCAGCCGGAGCTGAAGTCCACCCATTTTAAAGTTGCTAAGGTTGAGAAATGCTGCTCTAACTGTTCTGGGCACAGTGTGAGTTAACAAGCTTGACTTAAGTGTTAATGTGAGGTAACACATTTGATTTAAGAACTAAAATATACCTAAGGAACCATTCCTGGGACTGAGAAACAGATACAAGTACAATGAAAATGGTGGCTGCCTTGATACTTGCAAATTGGACAGAACTCTGGATCCATTACTTAGAGGAAACCTTTTGCCTGCTTGAGCCCCCCACATTTTTGTTCTCATCTATTTTTAGGCTGGCTCTAACATGCTTTCCTTGAGGCCAAGTGTGGGAGAGAAGTGTCTAAGTTGTGGCAGACAAATCTTCCTTACTTTTACTAAACTGTGAGGAGGTGGCTCTAGGGATTGCTGATGCATATTCATCCCTAAAATTCCATCTCCAGGAAATCATTTGCATGGTCCTACTGCTGAATTCACTCTCTAGTTAAGGGGTGCATATGGGGACTGTTGGGAATTGTAGCTGCAGCAAGTACGAAAGATGACCTTGATGGAGATATGCAAGATGGATTACTAGGGTGCAGAGGGGTAAAAAATATTTTAAGTCTGCGACAAACAGATAGCATTCATAAGTGGCTCAGACAGACACCTCCCTAATTCACTGAAGTATAAAAAGGGGGAGGAAGTACAGCACAATCAGACTTGCAAGATTCTGTTACTGTAGCCAATCTCAATAAAAGTAGTTTTAGTTATCCTGCAGAGTTGATTTCTTGGCCTGGTGTACCTAGTGGGACTGACTGTAGCTCAACTGTCCTCCACTTGAAGGACAATTGTTCTCTCCCCCTCCCCTTTGGCTGCCATGTCAAGCAAGTCTCAGTTCTTATTCTGCTGAGTGCAGGATGTACACCCGTTTCTCTAGCACACATATGCCTGGCTCTTTCTCCTCTATGGCATGGCTCACCATCTGCCTCCAAATCCTCATCCATTCCCAGTGCAGACATTCAGTTCAGTTCTAGACTGTGCTACAAATAAAGAAAGTATTCAGAGTACCACTGTGTTGGATTTCCTAGGTTGTCTCCTACTTGCCTTAAGACAGACCCAAAATTCTCTGGCCTTAGGGCAGATCTATGCTTGAGGTCCTTTAATGTATAAGGCACTATGTATGGTGGTAGTTCAGGATTTCTAGTCACATGACAAACACCATCGTGCAATATGTGTTCTGTTTAGAATATGAGGATGAGGCACACAATCATGACTGAGAGAAAAGTAAGAGGGGCTAAAAAAGACATTGTTGTGGGTACCTATTGCATTGCACTGTAGATTTCAATTGTTGCTGGGTTAGTTTTAGTCTTGTTTTCTGTCTGTGAGTCTTATAAGTTCAAACCATTGTTCCTCTCTCCCTGCTCATTTGATGCAGGTTTTTTTTAAAAAAGAAAACAATCATTTTTATCATGAAACAGAATTCACCCTTTCCCTCCCATCATTCTCTTTAGCATTTTGCACATTCCCTAATCAATTTCACAATCACATTTTATTAGAGAACCAGTCTACTCAATTTTATAATCTCTTAGCTGCTTTCACAAGGCAGACTACAAATTCCCCAGTTTATTTAAATAATATGTATCTTCTGCCCTGAGTAGGGAGGGGGTTGGACTAGATGACCTCTACCATCCCTTTGGCAGTGGCCTGCAATTTGTACTCAATTTGTACACATTTGTACACATTGTACTCAGGGATTGCCCAGAAGTTCTCAGGAAAAATGAGGTTTTGAAAAGAAGAGCATCAGGAAAAAAGTTGGTGCATGCATTTTGTAATCCACCAATGGATACCACTGTTGGGATATAAGACCTATACATTTCCCTCCTTGGGTCAGTTCTCTGACTTCATTCAGTAACCCAACATCCAGAGATGACCCTGATACAGTATTTATTCTTTTGTCATGAAAACAAAACAAAATTTAAAAAGGCAATATGTACATAAAATGTTATCCCTGAAACCCAGTCCTTTGGTGGCTTGTTCAGAAGCCAGTTCGAGCAGGCCAAATGTAGGGGAAGAAAGGAAAAAGATGAAAACTTACCTAGAGCAGAGTTCTGGGACGCTTTCAGGGAGAACATGCTGGCCGCCAACCCTGAGCCATAGGAGAAAACCCCAATTCTGGATCCAGCCAGCTGCTTGGCAGAATACCTGCAAAAATTTAGAGTAACTAATTATCAGGGAAGTTCCGGGGGAAAGACCATATTTCTTTGTCCAGCAGCTTCTCTATCTGCATATTGTGCCCCTATAAAATCATTCCTTTATGAAGATGACAATTATGTATTGTGCTAATTCATTCTGGCATGGATGGGGATTTAAAAATGTCTGGAAATCTTGAGTCCATGGGTGGGGTGGGGTGGGGAGGAATAGGGAGAGGAAAAAATATTGTATAAAATTAAATTAGGTACAATTATTCACCTTCTGATTACATCTAAATGTATTGTACTTCTCTAGCAAGAACAAAATAAAGCATAAATATGCATAGAATTTCGGTGTCAGAAGGATAATAACTAACTCTGCTTCAAGCAAAATTTTAAACTACTCAGTTCTAGACAGACAGCTGTGAACTGCTGAATCTAAACATTTGGCATTGCTGTGATTTTTTTGAAAAAATAGGATAAAATAAATGTTGGATATAAAGTATGTAAAATATAAAATGCATTGTTTGGATAAAAACAGTTTCCTACTGTCACAATATTAGGGACCATCAGTATATTTGGATGCTTCAGCCCTAACACTTATTTAGAAGAATTCATTTCTGCGTCCTAGTTAAGAGAGGTTTTAATAAGCAAGAAAGCCATTTAATAATTTGTTACCCAGCATTTATAAAACTTTAATATAACCAAACTACTCTTCTCTTGATATGGCACGTTGGAGAATGGATGGGAATCCTGTTCTCTGCCTGCCTCCTGTGGTGTGAGATCACCCATGCAACTTACTGGGCCAAGAGAGATGCCAGGCAGCCATACACGGATGGGGTGTACATGTTGCCATTGTGGGCAGAAAGGAAGAGAGAGGGCTGCGTTTTCTGCTTGAACAGTTCCTGGCTGGCCTTTTGGAAAGCTTTGTCCACCTCCTTACTGGAATAGGCTTCCTCCAACTTCACATTGCTGAAAGAGAGCAAGGACATCTAATTTTGCCTCAAAGTGATAGTAAGATTCTTTTGAGTGAGTTGGACCATATACGTAGCTGTATGGTGTTTTTAAAAATTATTTTTTAATGTAAGTTACAACAATGAACCAAACCTTTCATTATATCAGATATAGATAACCTTTGCTTTAACAAGGGGAAAAAATTACCCCAATAAAGAATTATGCCCCACAATTTTTTAATTACTATTTTGCCCCATTAAAGAATGTATTAATGCCAAATTGCCTGATCATATCATATCATTTCATTTCAAAGATCAGTTTTCCTGAAACACTGAAACAAAGTGATTCATTCCTTATCATAGTTAGTTACAAGCTGTGCTTTTATCCATTAGCTTTGTTTTCCATATTTTTCTTCTCTTGTAATGGACAAAAACCAGTCAGATTTTAATGATTTTTCTAATAATATACATGCAGTAGTTAAAATTTTTACAGCAGTATTATTTTTGTTACTAACTTATTTCATTATTATTTCTACAAATGTAGCCTTGGGATTTAATTGGATCCCCTAGTCTATGATTTTCTTAATAATTTTTGTCACATCTCTCCAACATTTTTAAATCTGTAGATGATGAAGTGCCAATAGGGCAGCAGATCTGCGTCCCACATATATTCAATGTGTCACAAGAGGATACTGAGGACTTGTAGACTGACATAGCCTACACATTTTTGGATTACTGTCATCAACATTAGATAATATCTCAATGCTTCAGACAATAACCTCCCACCCAAATAAATCTTTCAAAAATATTGTTTTTAATCTATTAATATTTATTCCTTTTATATTATTTGGCTATAGTTTCTAATTTGTAAAACTGGTTACAAACATAAGAATTTTATTAGAGTTAACTTGATCATATGAAGGAGAAAATAATATTTGATGGAATTTTCCTCAATGTATAGGACATCTGTTAAAATTATTCAAAGAGGAATTCTTTCTGTAGAAATGGCAATTACAACTACATTGTCTACTTTGCCAGTACCCAGATGCATTAGTAATTATTGCTGGTAATTCCAACACTCATACTGGAGAATCAGATGCATTTTTACAATTTTAATTGGTCTCCCCCCTCAAATGAAGTAGCCTGCCCTTTACAGGCTCGACAATCTAAAGATAAACACTGTAATAGGGCAGGCTTCCCACCAGTCCAGCTTATAGATAGACTGGACTTGGTCATACTAAATGGCTCTGGTAGAGGAGACTTAAATGGGGAATGAACCTTCTGGGCCTCCAAAGGAACAAGTGTGGTTGATTATTTTATAGTTCCACATACTTATGCTCATCTAATAACCTATTTCTATGTAGGGAATCACCCAGATAGTGACCATTTCCCATTAATCTGCCATCTGAATCCTAAATAAGTTCCTAGCTGTAGTTCACTGTCCATCCGGGGCCACAACAAAAAGACTCATTCAGAATAAATGGTCTTCCAGAGTGGTAAAAAACTCGTCTGCTCTGTTAAATTCAGAACTCCTTCTTCAACTCTACTCCCAAATTTGTTTAGCAGACTCCTCTGAACAGATATTATCACATTACCAGTCAATTATCCATACTCTCCAGGCCCCACTATCTAGACTTTCATCAGTTAGTTCTAGCCCCCTTCATGTGAGATCCAAACCTTGGTTTGACACAGATTGTTATAGGGCCAAAAAAGGCCCTTCTTACTGCAGTATATACCTTTCGATCTGACAACTTACTAGGTTCCTTTCAATCACTCAGAAAGTATAAACAGTTTTATAAAACACTTATAAAATCTAAGAAGGAACAAGCACTGAGGGGAGATTAATTGCAGCAGCTAAGCTTAAGAACCCTGCTTGGTTCTGGCACCTACTTAACTGCTCTCCCATGCACAGTCGCTTAGGTCCCATCTGCCAAATACCTGCAGATATTTGGGAGAGTTACTTTCAATCCAGAACTATTAAATAATCCAGCAGTGATTCCCCACCAAATAGTAACTTCTCCCAAATGGCCTTCTGTGTCTATAGCTGAGGCTAAGGATTTCATTGTACAATTGAAATCTGGGAAAGTTCCTGGAGATGATTTCATCCCTCCAGAGTTGCTAAAAGAAAATAAAGGTTGGTGCAGGCTGCTCTTTTTACTTATATTAATAGCACAGCACATTTTCCATCTGAGTGAAATGAGGCCATAGTTATCCCTCTCTATAAGAATATAGGTAATAAACTTAACCCTGCCAACTATAGACCAATTAGCTTGCTTAATACAATAAGCAAATTACATGCAAAGTATCTTTATTTAAAACTGTCGGATTGGGTCCAAAGTGAAAATATCCTTGTGGAGGAACAGGTGGGATTTAGAGGGGACCGTTCAGACTTAGACCACTGTCTGGTCTTGCAGCATTTAGCTGAAAAATACACTTCACTTACCCAAAGGCACCCTTTTTGAAGCTTTTGATCTGATTCCAAGGGAGAGGCTATAGCAAAAACTTCAGGAATCCTCAGTGGATAAAAGATTGCTCCTTCTTATCCAGATCCTTTATTCTAACACCTCACTGAAAGTCAGATGTTACCCTTGGGGGTACCTTTTTGGAGCTGTTTCCATCAAAAGTGGGGTAAGGCAAGGGTGTATTCTAGGCCCCTTATTTTTTAATTTGCACATCAATTCAATAATTCAGGCTCTCTCATCTTCTAACCATCACTCTCCAATGTTAGCAGATTGTACAATTCCAGCCTTGCTACATGTAGACAGTGCAGTAATTTTGTCTGTCTCCCAGGTGGGAATGAGACGGGCATTGAGGGCACTGGCTTCCTTTTGCTTAAAAGAACAACTTGTAGTAAATTATCAAAAACTAAAATGCTAGTGTTTAAATGACACAACAGTGGGTTATATAAATGGCAAATTAATGGGACCCCAGTAGAGCAGGTACTACTTATAGATATTTTGGGGTGCAATTCCAGGCTTCCTTATCTTGGAGCGCACATTTCTCTTACTGGGCAAGTGTGGCTTGATGTAGTCCACAGCTGTTTTAAGATTCTTCTATTCAAAGGGAGCACCTTTTATTCCTGCTGCTTGCAAGTTTTTACTTGCTAAGGTCATCTCTTAGCTTCTTTACGGTGTTTCAATCTGCATTTTTACAAAGTTTACTATCCTGGAAGCTGTCCAGTCCAAATTTATAAGAGCAATTTCGCAGTTCCGAGATGCATCAAGAGTGCTGTTTTACGATTAGAGACAGGTTTGGTTTCTGTGGGCACCAGAGCCTGGTTCTATCAATTTCTGGTTGAAATTGACCTTTTTTTCCTGTAGGTCTGGCTCCATTGGTTCTTAGAGACCATTTTAAATCAACCAGGCTAACAAAAGCTAATAACAAATTCCAGTCCTTAGGGCTTGAAAATGCCAGGAGCCATCTTAAACAATGTATCTGGGATATTGACTTTCAAACCAGTTTAAGCCTAGTGTCCAGCCCTACAGTTTATGGAGTCTTCTCCAATGGGCACGTGCCATCATCTTATCTCTCTTCAATTCTAATTCTGAAATTTCATCTGGCTTTCACTTTGGCCAGGTTGGATGCACTACCCTCTGCAGTTCTGTAGGTGGCAGTATAGAAAGATCCCTTTTCAGCAGTGCTTGTGTCCACCTGGAGATGGCTCAGTGGAATCCCTAAGCTCCTTTGTTGCTCTCTCTAATAGGGAATCAAGGAAGATACATATTTATCCCATTTTAAAGAACTACCCTGGTAGAGAGCACAATGTCTATCTGTCACTGCTTCTATCTGACCAGGACCCTCATATATTTTTCCAGGTTGCCCGATTTTGTGCTATCATTTGTTGTATCTGTCCTACCAATGGTTGAAGTTTAGCACAAATTTTGGTGATTGCCACTGATATTTGTACTTACAGTTACTATAATAATGTATTTTATTTAATTTTATTGCATTTTTATTTTTTAAAAAATATAAATAATTATAGGACTATGTATTTTATTGTTGTGCTTTTTGGCCCAAAGGGCATAATAAAGGTAAAAAACAAAAAACTAAAACTAAATTTAAACTAGAAATACTCCCTGAAGCATTGTGGTACCAGTTCAAGATGATGCAGCTAGAAGCAGGTTTTTTACTTTGGTATCTCCTCGCTGAAAAGCTAAGGAATCTCTGCTGCATTAATTTTCTAGTTCTTCAATGAATTGCCAGATTTAATTATTCATTTTATTGTTTAAGTATGTTGACCTAGCACTTTGCATATTTTATTTTTATAAACGCTTGGATTTTCTGTATCTATATAACCTTTGGGAAGAAAAAATTATATCTCAACACGTAAGTATTCCCAAAGAATGCACAACTGCCAACTATGGTGGGGGTTGGGGATTATTTCATTGAATTGCATTTGTCACATCAGTGAACATGGCACTTGACAGAGGAGCCAACCCTTTGCCCAGAGAAACATCCAATCTGAATTGAAATAGTGGAAAGGAGGAGACATATCAAAACAATGCCAGGAAACAGGGAGATGTGACTTAAAGAAAATTAATGAACACCATCACTATGATAGGAAAATATTACTGCCCTTGAAGTAGCCCAGGTTAAAATATAATACCTGAAAAGCACTACTGTAATAAAGTACACTTGAACTCTTCTGCTTGCTGCTGGATTTAAAATAAAAAACATATATGATTCCAAAATTTAAAAAAGTATTCAAGCTCTATGTGGATCTAATGCAAAATCCATCAGTGTCTTCCTTCTAAAGCATGGCCTGGCACAAAGAAAAGGTACCTCCCATTGTGAATTCTTTGCTTGCCTTTTCTTTTGTTTACAGAAGTGGAGAAGGGATCCTGGCAGCCTTCACTGACCTGAAATCCTTGAGCCCTTTGTAGATTCCACTGTCTGTGTCTGGTTTGGGGGATGCAAGGAAGTCGTTCAACAGGATCCGTGCCAAGGACTTCTGCACCAGCTTACAGAAGGGTGTGTGGAAGATCATGAACTGGAAATCTTCAAGGGTACAGAGTTTGTTTATCCCAGCTGCTCAGGTAAAAGAATTTAAAGGTTAAGAATAATAGAAATGACTTAGAAACCACACCCAAAGAGAAGGGTATTTTATAAAACAGATATTGTGTAGAGAATCTCTGACAAGCAGTTAAACACAGCCTCCAGAAGGAGGAGGATCCTCCAGCAGGCCTTCAAATGTCTTCTGTAGACTGTGCTCCTCTCTCTCAGAAGCCCTTACTTCTGCAGCTTGGTAAAACCTCTTCCCCTGCTCCATAACTACCAACCTTTCCTGCAATTATGTGGAATACAGGAAAATTAATTTATTTACTATAAATAAATCCTTTGTCCTTCCTCTGGAGCTACTAGTTGAGGAGGGGTGGTGGGGCCTCCAGCCTTGCTTCTCCAAACTGCCTCCTTCTCACTCCTCCTAGAATATTAAAGTTTTCTAAACTAAGGACAATAACATATTCATTATTATATAAATCCAGTCCACTTCATCAGTATTTTGGGTTTTATTTTTGAAAGTTGAAACTTATAAACATACAAGGTATTTAGAGATTGGGGAAGAGAAAGGAAAAGGGGAGTGATAAGAGGAGATGTAAGAAATGAAAGAAAAAAATGCTTTTGAAAGCAAGCATAAGTAAAGTATAAGTTAGGCCAAAGAGTCTTCGTTCTGGAAAGGTCAGCCTATGGGAGCAAAAACAGCTGAGTCACATAGCAATTCAGAAACTCTATTCTGACAAAGACAGTTGTACTTGAGATCTCTTCCAGTTCTATAATTCTGTAATTCTGTGATAGTCCTCACTTCATAAGACAGGTTTAATTTGTCATTTGTACCAGTATTAAAGTAATGTTTCCTCCCTTATTCCTACACCACCATTTTACACACCATCACGGTATGTAAAATCTGTTAGGCTGTATCACTTGTATTAGCATATAGGGAAGTCAGCTAGGAACAGACACAACAGAGGCCAGATAGGGATTGGCAGTGGGGATAGTGAATTTTCATGTAAGTATTGCTTTCTACCAAGTCAAGGATAAGTGGATTCCCTGTAACTTAGTCATGAGGAAAGGCCCTGGAATGAGGAGAAGTATCTTCCTTACTTCAGGATTCCATTGTTGAGCAGAGCTATGTGTTCAGGATTCTTTCTACTCCCTTTCCATTGCCCCAAAAATAAATCTAAAACAGAAATTAGTTAGTTTTAAGACCATGGTCCTTTTCAATAGGGTTGCACAAACCGAGGACTGTTTCTCCTTTATTCCCTCTCTTATTTAATATTCCCTTTCCACGTCTTAAGTACAACTTCCCATGGGTGGAGCTCTATACCAATCCATACTTGCATGAAAACAGAGATCAAGGTTAAAGAGGATGAGAAAAGACAGGGGAAAGCTTGGGTTTCCAGACACACAGACCTTTCTGCCACTGGCTTTCAATTTTCCTTCGATATGTGGCATAGCACCGATCAAGAGCCCGGAAATAGCACTGAATGGAAAGCTGTCCATCTACCATAGGATACTCTGAAGCCAAGTCTGGCTTATAGAAGTCATAGACATGCTCCATGTGGGTTCCTCGGAGACCTGGGGGGAGGAATAAGATGCCATAGACTTTCTAAAGATTATGAACAGAAGCATGATCATCTTTGCACTATGACAATTGAAGTTGTGGCAGAGATTCAGCTATGTGTTTGTTTATTTATTTTTAGATTTATATGGCCATTCATCTCACCAAGCAACTCTCACTGGGAAACATATGGCTCTTCCAAGAAGATTCTGATTTCTCCTGCTGAGAAAATTGGACAGCCCCTCCTGGGTATTAAATGTAAGCAATGTTTATAACAGTTAGTGCAATAAAGAGCCAATACTGAGAGTTGTATATCAATCTCACTTAACTTTCAGATGCCCCCTTCCTTGAGGCGCTGGTGGGGGGTGTACTGTATCATTTCCCATATGCCTCCCGCTCCAAGGTCCAGATTCCCAGGAAGCCTCATCCATTCCCACAAGCTGACACATACCGAGTATCTAATGCTGTCTCCTCCATATGAATCTGTCTTATACTGAATCAGATCATTCCACCATCTGGGATAAATAATGGGTTCAGTGTGGGTGAATTAAAACAACAAAAATTTGCCTCCATGCAGGCAACCCACCTGACAAGAGAGACGGTTGGTAGTCAGGTGGGTTGCCTGCATGGAGAAATAATATTTTATATCTTCTGAAAAGGGCTGTGTTTCCTCTAAAATTCATAACCTGGGGTACTCTCTGGATCTATTATTGTAATTAATTGATGGCCTATATAGCTTCTATAGTGAAGAGTATCTTTTGTCAGCTTAACTGTAGTCAGAAACCAGTTATGGCCTCTCCTGAATAAGCCAGCTTTGCTCTAGAAACATCTATGATCATCTTTTATAATGAGTTACCCATAGGGATGCTATTAAAGATGGGTAAAAACATGAGTTAATTAAAACAAAAACTGAATTCAATTACTGTAAATGAATATAGCATGTTCTGATTATTAGAACATGTCTCACCAGTTCTGAAAATTGGAACAGTTTCTGAGTACAAAAACTGATATTGCTTCCCTTTAAACCTCTACCTGGGCTTAGAAGTCTACCCTAGTAATACTGGTCAACAACAGTTTTTTCACATGGATTGCAAGGGCTGTTCTAAGCAGACCTTTCCTTGCAGAATTCAAAAACAGAATCAATTTTTTTCTATCAGGCTTAGTTTTCTTGGGACTCCATCTTCATTTTACTCTGTTTAACTAGGGACATTTTAGTACTATATTTTAACTACAGTAGCATATTTGTAACAATCATTGAGCAAAATCTAGCTGTTATTATTTTTCTTTAGTATAAATAACCTCAAGACAAAGGTAGTAGGCATGACAGCTAGCACAGAACAACTCACAGTGCAGGTTGAATCATGTTTGGACATGTCTAGACATGAGCCCAATCTCTCTCTAAATAGCAGTTCCTGTCAGAGCTCACAGTATAAACAGTTTAAGTCCATATTCCCTATATTCAAGTTAAATATTAGATTGACTGTTATAGTGTTATGGTTATCTACATAATGGTATCCTGCCACAAAATGGTGTAAATCATCCTGATACTTTCAGCTATGCATGTGGTGAGCTAACATTTAAAACTCAGAAATGAAACTACACCCCACTTGTCAAAAATGCTATGAACTTTATATTGGTTGCAAAGTGTCTGACTAAGATAAGAACTGGGCCCACACATTTGCTGTGTGACATGTATTAGACTTCTAACAGGATGGCTAAAGGGATCATGCTGTATGGTATTTGCCATTCCTATGGTTTGGAGGGAGCCAAAAGACCATTCATTAGATTGTAATTTCTGCTTAACAAGCACAACAGGGATCACTCTAAAAGTAAACACATTATGAAATATTCTGATTTACCATCGGCAATGAGATCAATCCTACATAGTGAGGAGTTGCCTGTACCAAATCTTCCAGAAGTTTAGAGACAATGAATTTACTGGTGATGATGATGATGATGCATATACAGGGGAGATATGGGAAACATTAATTTTAACCCAACATTTCAACTTATTTGTTCTTCAAATGAGCCACATTTGTTGACACAAGGGGATTTAAATGAATGTGTGGAAACTTGTGCAATTTGAACCTCTCTAAGAAGCAGACTTAGGTTCAAGAGTAAATGGCTGGAATCTTCTCTGCTATATGAAAGTTTGTTTGTTTCCAACAAGAAGATGGATTAATGTTTTGTAAAGATGTTTGTTCAGTTATGGAAATTCTTGGCCATTAATGCAATTTAAACGAGTGGCACTTCTTCACTAACTCCACAAAAGTTAGCTGTCCTTCTTCATAATGGAAATAAATTACTGTCTGCACCATTAGCCAATGGTGCTAACCTGAAACAGTTGTATGAGAACATGAAACTACTTTTGGAAAAGATCCAATATGAAACATATAAATTGAATATTGGTGGAGATCTGAAGGTCATTACAGATCTGCAGCTTGAATACACAAAATGATGGGTGTGTGTGTGTGAGTAGGACAATAGAAACAAGAAAAACATTACATTCAGCAAGAATGGCCAAAACGTACCTCACTTGTTCCAGGAATAAAGAATGTAGTAAACAGTCTGCTTGCCGACTGTGAATTTCTTCCACATTAGAAAATATGTGGCCTTTCACACGCCATCTGAAAACTAACCTCAAACTAACACAATTCTGGATTGCACTGGAAATTCCTTGAGTAGAAAAGGCTGTCCATCTTCTAAATTTACCCCATCCCCACCCCATCCCCACAGTAGATAATCATGTAGTGGGAAAATACCTAAAAAGGACTCTTGGTATGACATGTGGTGAAAGTAGATGGTTCCCCTAATCTTCCACAAATGAGGTCTAAGCCAGCATTAGCTTTGTCCAGAAGTTGTTCATATTCCAGATAATGCAAGCAGAGTTCCCTCTCTGTTGGGGTAGAGGTGGAGGGGTGAGGGAGAGGTAGGGTAAGCGTGGTTTGGTCATAAAACACAAGCAGCTACTCTGAGAATACCCTCTTAAGCATACTAATGTCTCAGACATAAAGGGCCCTTTCTTGCAGATGAAAAGCCTATAATGAATGAAAAGAGCAGCTTCCTGCCTGCAGCCTTCCACATTCTGGAAATAGATACATTTTACCATTACTGATTTGCTTTCTCACCAGCAAGCTTCTTTGAATCTCTGGTTCAGCAGACCTCAATGTATTCACTGATGCTTAGTTTATCTGACCGCTGCATAATTAGCAAGGCCTGTGAAGTCTGACAGAATTGCATCTTCGTTCTAGTCATCTTTTTTACTTGCAGCAAAATAAATTCATAACTTTGGACCTGTCCTATCCCACAGGTGTCTGCCCTGCAGTGTGCCTGTCAGGGCAGTGAGACTATGAATGTGGCTGCCATAATGCTAACATGTTGCAACAGGACTCATGTTGATGGAGGATCATCTTCATTATTACCTCCCCCTTTAAAGGAATTGTTTCCATCCATCCATCCATCCATCCATCCATCCATCCATCCATCCATCCATCCATGTCCATCCATCATGTTTTTGTGCAATGAATATCCCCCCCCCAACTGATTTTTAGCTGAAATCCATAATCTAAATACTGTAAATATTTTTACTGACCTCTCTCTAAAGTCAGAGGAGCATTCGGCCCAACCAGCATAGCTACAGCTCCAGCTCCACCTGTTGGTCGTGCATTCCCAGTGGCATACACAGCAATATCACCACAAACCACCAAGGCATGGCGTCCTGACATGACAAGAGCATCACCAAAGTGTCAACACTGATGAAGAGAAAAACAGACAAAGCTCTTCCTGATTTTCTTCATAAAATGGGTCAAAGTTATTTTGTAGCTTCAACTCCTGGTCCAAGGAGATATTGAGTTAGTTACAGGCCAGATGAACTACATGTGGCTGAACTCAGTTTCCATTTGGTGAAAATTAAGATGTAGCGAATGGATACACGGTAGAGATGTTTTAAAGAAAGGACCTAGATCAAAAATGCATGTAACAAATATTTTAGGGTTTTTTTCCCCCTCAGACTTTCTTTCTTCAGCTGGAAGATTTGGCAGTGGAATCTGCAGCCTACTTTGGGAAACCTGGGTGGGAAAGAAAAACCTTTCAACCATTCCCTGTTGGTGAGAAAACAGCCATGGTGGAAATCACAGCAGCAACATCAGTCATAAGACTCATATTGGTCGTAACAAGGTGGAGAGAAAAAAAAATCCCACACAGTTCTTTCAAGGCAGATATAGCTTCCATTTTGTGCTTTAAAAAAGGGGGCAAAAAACAAAACAGCTCAGAATTATAGTGGCACACAATGCCACACTGTGAAGTTGTGGCTCCTTTAGCAAAAACTAGCTATTACCTAATAGCTTTGCTGCCCTCTTTAGACTTCAGCTGCTTTCCAATGGTCCCCTCACAGGACTCTGGGCCAAGTGGAAATGCCTTTGCCTAAGCAATGACAAGATACCAATTTAAAGTGGCTGGGGAGCTAGAGTTACTCTCTGAACTCTACCACAGAACTATTTTTCCCAAGTTGGTGCCAGGAGTTGAAATGGAGAGGTCCTGATTTTCCAAAGGCCACAGAATTAGCCCCTCACAGAGATTAAAGTCCAGGTGGTCAGTCAGACTCTAAGCAGGATGAACTCTAGAACCAAAGGGCAGATCTTATTACAACATGATTCAAAGGTTAATGGAAAACTACTAATATGCATTTTTGAAATCTGGAAATTGCATTGCAATCTATATGGTATTTGAAATAAGAAAGGGGCTTCTGGGCTGATCTCTCCAGATAAGAGTAATGGTACTGCAACTGAGTCAGGCAGGGTCTAAATTATCCATGCATTTCTCTTCCTTTTTTTTAAGGTGGTGGTCAACTGTCTTAAAATCCAATCCATAACGTGTTTACTCAGAAGTCAGACTTGGCAAACTCTATGGGATTTCCTTTTTTGGCCTGTAGACTTACAGCTAAATTAGAGGCAATTCAGGACATATATAGTAGCATCAGGGCAAGGAGAAATGTTAATTGGAGAAAAGCTATCTGGAAGAATACCTTTCTCTCATGTTCTGTGGTACTGACCTAACTGGGGTCAGTATTACAGTTGTTTTTATTGTTTTCTTTACAGGCTTTTCGTCCCATGTGGATGTAAATATAAAAGGGGTTTTGAATAAATCTCAAGCATAAAGACAGCTTGTATCCTAATGCAGCCATCTTAACAGGGGATGAGGGGAATCCCATTTTGTAGTTGTGACCTTTCTATATGGCTCCAAGAATTAACACTTTGGCTACTAGAATGCTTTGTTCTGCTGGAAACAATGTCCTTTATTCTCACATTCCTTGTCTGGTGCCAGAGCTGAAGATTTTGTAGGGCTTTGGTGCAGCATTTGAAGATCACCACTAGTTGTGAGATGTCATCAAGCTGCAGTCTAGATAATGGCCTTTACATACATACATCCCCAAGCTTAGCCAACTCATTGGCCAACTAAAAACTGTTGCTTGGCAGGTACTGCAGTATTACATATGGGAGATGCATTTCACCAACCTCCCAACCTAAATCACCCAGTGGCTGATGTCCAACAACAATAATTTCCCTCAGTGCAGTGATGGATGGGTGGCAGTTCTGTAAGGTAAAACATTCTTCCCAATGAGATGAAATCCTAATTTCAATACTGCTTTCAGCATATTGTTTTCCTGAGGAAAAGCTGCTGCCTAATCAGCTGTCTGTTTTCAATCTAGCTATGTGTTTACCTATACATTTATATCCCATCTTTTGTACAGGGGCTCAGGGCAGCATACACAGTGTTCCTTCCGCCTATTTTTCCCTACAACAACAAACCTGTGAGGTAGGTTTGGCTGAAAGAGAGTGACTGGCCTAAAGTGATATTTTAAGTCTGAGGGTCAGCTAGAACCAGGATCTCCTCACATGGGTGGTCCAGTTAATGGACAGCATTAGTTAAGTAATTAATTAGTTACTTAGTGGACAACATTAGGACTGCTGCCTAATTTACTGATATAATGGCAAAAGGTAGTAACACCAGGAATACCATCTCATACTGTAATCTCATATTTGGGCTCTGCTTCTTTGGGGAAGAGGTTGAGAGGGGGACTTTACGTACTCTCTGCTTTGTTACATCAGTCTTGCTCTTGTGACCCAGTTGATGGTCATCAAATGGTCCAGCATTTGATATATTGGAGGGAATATCTGATGGCTCCCCTGCCTCTTCCTCTTCTTTCTCTACAATGAAAGTGCTATGGCTAACTCTTCCCAACCCCAGGGTCATTTGCTGTCCCTGTCAGTCCCTGATCATTATGTTAATAACAGTGTATGTCAACATATATTAACAAACTACTTGTGCAAAAAAAAAAAAAGCATTGTCTCTGGGTAAAATCAAATCAGTTACTCACAGGCAGCCAATAATTAGGGTCACGTAGAAGATAATTTTATCAGAAAACTGAGGTATGGTATGGTAATATAGCAATATTAGTAATAAATCATATACTTTTTTTTAAAGCATGGCTTAGAGCCAAAATATGTGTCAGGTGAGAAGATACTGCCCATACAGTTAAATGAAAATTAGGATATAAATTTTTATATAAATTAGTACTAATGCAATCTGAGGAAGAACTGAAAAGGTACAGAAAAATAAGGCTGAATGGATTAGTGAATAATGGAAAGAGGAGGACTGACAAAGGAGATAATTCAGAGTAAGAAAAGAACTGGGAAAAAACCTGAATTGTGGAAACTGCATTAAATGGAAAAGGAAAATCAGAAAACTGGAATAAGAAGATTAGAAACATTAAAGCAAAATAGCATTTGTAGCAAGAAAAGTTCAGTCTCCAGCACTACTTTGTTACTGAAACTCCAACACCATGCAATAATGATTTATATGCTGAGAAAATCCTGAGAGCATTCCACTTTCTACCTGCTGCTGAAAGTGTGTATGTTGTGACTCTATTATGCTTTATATATAGTGTTAGTAGCCAACAGCTCAGTAGAATCAAAGGATTAGCTTCCTTTAACCAACTAAGCAATTTGAATGGTTGTTCTTTTTCAGAATGTGCATTTCAGGCACATAGGTTATACAATTGTTTCTCAACCTCAGTAACTTTAAGATAGGTGGACTCCATTTCCTAGAATTCTGGGAGTTAAAAGTCCACCCATCTTAAAGTTGCTGAGGCTGAGAAATGCTGGGCTGAGAGAACTGGACCCAGTCTGCCAACACTTACCATCCCAGGAGCTGGATTCCACCCAATCAGCGGAGTTGAATAGAGAAGCTGTTCCTCCATAGCAAGCATTGGTTGTGTCAATGCCCTCAATGTCTGTGTTCCCTGAATCCTGAAACAGCTGCATCAGAACAGTCTTGACAGCCTTGGATTTGTCAATAATGGTTTCTGTTCCAACTTCCAGACGGCCAATAGAATCCCAGGAGAGATTGTTTCGCTCTACCAGATGCTGTACCACAGTCAGGCACAAGGAATTGATGTCTTCATGTGCAGCACAGAAACCCATCTGCTTCTGGCCTAGGCCTATGGTGTATTTCCCTGATTCTACCTCATCATATTTCTCTAGCTCGGTCTGCTCTACATATTGGAATGGGAAATATACCTCCAGAGCAAGGATACCCACATCCTTAGGCCATGGGGAGATGGTCTGGGATGGTTGTACAGAATCTGTGGAGAAACTGCAAGACAAGTAGAGAGGAAAGCTTTCTCACAATTCACATTTACATACATTCTGGCTTCCAAACTATTAGGAGGACTGAACCCCAATCCCTTACAAAACAGATATGCTTCAGACTGGGGCAGGCAAGGACTCTGCTTGCCTCGTGAATATCCCACATCAAGTAAATAACAAGAACAGCTGTATTTATACTCAGAGATTAAAGAAAAGGAATATTCACATTCTCCAGTTTGGTAGGTAAGTTTACTATAATTTAATCCCACTTTGTAAACAACTGCTGCTCCACACTGTTAAAGCATTATAAACTGAGACATGACTTAGTGCAATGCTCATTTTCTCACCCCAAATATCCTTGTGAAGCAATTAACACTTATGGAAAAGTGAGGTACCTTGCCATTAACAATGACACAAAGGGGCTCATTCATGCAGTGACAGCCTCCAGATAAGTCTACTGCTGTATACAGGGCTGCTTTTGAAATAGACTTGGAAATTCCTGTTACTAGAAAGGGCCCATTCAATAATAGATATATCCCAGGCATCACCAATTCTGTGAGATCTAGTTTGGCTTTGATTTTTATAAACAAACAAATAAAACAAGATCCTACTTATGTTAGGGAGGATCTGCTTCTACACTTGAGTTCCATTCTGCTTAAAATTCCTGTCATTGAAGGCCTTAGATAAGTCTTTGCCCCAAAAATATTCTCTGCAGTATCCTGATATTCAGGTACTGCCTTTTGAGACGGACTCTTGGAACAGCCTACTTTTATTTTCTACAGCTAATATTTTTCTTTCTTTTAAAGAAAGGCTTTGAGAACTGCTGAGAACTAGTTCTGTATCTGAACATGATAATTTACTTTCATGTTGTTTTAGCTGGTGTTCCTGTTTTGTTATATTGTCACTTGTATGAAGAGCAAAATAGAAATATTTATTTTAAATATGGATAAACAAATAGATATATGATTTGAATAGTTTCCAAGTTTCTCTTTGCCATTTAGCATGTTGGGTAAACTGTGGAATTAAGACTTTTACTGTGTTTACTTCTACAGCATCTTAAAAACAGATGAATTCCAATAGTCTAGATGACCAATGCCTCCTTGCTGTCTTATCATTTCACATCCTAACCCTAACATATTGTTATCAAGAGGTTAATGTTTAATACAAAGACCTTTGATTACATTCACACAAGATCAACACTGCTGGACAGCACTAGGGGTCAGGTCCAAAGGGTAAGTATGTGCATGCATTATGTTATTGCCCCTTAAAGACCCCACACAATGAATATTCTAAAAATTCAGTCTCCCTGTTTTTTTTCCCCTCTTCCTATTGGTTATAGAGATGCTACTTTTAATTTGGATTGCTTTTAGTGTATTTTATGAATAAAAATTAGCTCTTTTTTAAAAGAAAGGTGGGATATTAAAATAAATAAAAGTGTTTTCTTATATATAGAGGTAGTTTATCAGGATCACAAAGCTACAAGTTCGGGATTGGAAAACTTTTAAGTGTGGCTGGAATTTTGATTCCCATTTTTGGATCTTGGACTGAGAGTTGACTTTTGGGCTTAATATTTCATTGTGCATTAATGAAAAATATGTCAGACCAGTGGAACTGTCTTCTTGAGATCTGGAATATGGAAAGTGCAACACAGTGAAATTATGTTAAGTAGGAAAAAAATCTGTGTAAAAGTGTACATTTAACAAGCTGGAATAGAAACTGTTCTTGCCATGAAAAGTAGTAAATAGATAACTGTAGTCTTTCTCACAATATTTTTTTTTATAAACTGTAAGACCCCTGAGCTAAGTGTGGCTTTTTATGCCATCAATGTTCAGTTTTGGAGCAAACTGCTTCTGCTGTACCAGATAATTAAAGGGTTTGCTATTCAAACTCTACATAATCTGGAAAAAAGTTTCTCTCACATTTGCATTCTTATGGATCAGACTCTCTGGGTTCCTTTAAATGATTTATTCCATTCTCCTTACAGGGTTCAGGTATGAACATTCACAAATGATATTTCCCAAAGTGAAGAATTTGTAAGAAATAACCAAGGTTATATTGGGATTAAAGGGATGATAGAAAATGAAAGCTGGAAAGAATTGTGCATGATTTTCACAGAGAAAAGGGTTTTAAAAGGCATTGTTTTTCACTTACAGATTTGGGTGACTCTAGAAAATAAAAAAAAAATAAACCTGACTTTTATTAATCTATTATTCTAATATTCATTACAATTAAAGCAGAATTTTCTTATCAAATTTTCCAGGTAGATCATCATTGGAAATGTTTGTGAAAAAGTAAAACTCAGAGCCTGAAGATGTCAACATTTTTAGTGCTATTCTTTCTTTTACTTACCTGTTCTGCTTCACCACTGCTGGAAAAGAAAGGGGCCGAAATGGTTTCTGCAGTGTTCGTTTCACCTGCAAGCAGCACAGCTGCTTAGTGTGGCTGAAAAGCCGGAACATGTTCCTAGTTGGTTAAATAGTCCAACTACGCTTTGGACTAGCTGCCTCCCCAGCTGCGCTGGCTTTTTAAAAGTCACCCCAAGCCTACTGAAGAGCTTGGGTAAGTCCCTCCCTGCTCTTATCATGAGAGCCAATAGTATACCTCAGTACAGGTAACAGTACACAAGCTGATCTAACTAGGCTTTTGCAATTTTTTGTAGCATCAACCTTCAGTCCTGGAGGTTCCTAAGATCCTGGCCACCTTTAATCAAGGTGCCTTCCCACTTCATCCTGACTAGAATTACTCTAAAAATTCCCCATCTTCATGAAGGGCAGTTTTCTTTGGACCCTCTCCTGTTCCATAACTGAGCTCTAACTAGCTGCAAGGTATTAACTTTGTATTTTCAGTATATTTTCTCTGTGAAGCAAAGAGCACCTAGAGGTAGGATTTAGTCTGGAAAAATGGTCACTTCCTCATTCCCACCTACCACCCAAAGGTGCTTTGAACTGAAAAACAAACAAAAAACTTCCCACAAGTTTAGTATTTAAGAGTTAGTATAGCTTTGAATTTCATATATGCATATGTGTACAAATTATAACACTCTTCCTTTTATTTAATGGTGCTAAGTATTTTATTTTTGAAAGTACATGCCATCCTTCAAAATAAAATCTTCCTAGAACAGTTTACAATACATCCAAATTAACTTAATCCCTAGCATTTCCAAGACGAGCATCTCCCAAGAGGAAATGCTTATCATAATATTGTATTTTCTGTTTGTTCTACTACTTTACCTCCCAAAGGGAGATTTGTAAACGACCACCAACTGCAGCAAAAAAAATTATTATTTATGCATACCTTGAAGGAGGCATAAATAATAATCCATAACAGTAATACTGCCATCAGTCTCTCCGCTATGTATTTAGCAAATACCGTCATTACTAAATAAGCAAGCTGCATATTTCTCAATCTCCTGCCTACACCTTTAGTTGCCAATCATTTATTTTGATCAACTGACAGAACAAAGTCCTGGGCACCAAAGTAACATCTAAGGCAGCCACAAAGTGGACTGAAACACTGCCATGTATGCATGCAAATGCATCAAATTATTTCTGTTATTTCTATGAGCAAACATTCATTGTCATTTAAACAGCTTGTATCTCCAGGGAAAGGAAACGCTGATTCAGTACAGCTGTCAGTCAGTGTAGAGAAGCATCTAAAGTCAAACAACAGTTCATTTTATTATTGTAAGTGTATGACATACACTTACAAAACAGCAGTGCAGGAGGGAACAACCGGGGTGAGGAACTGCCTCTCAGAATGTAATGTGCCAGCAGATACTACTTTAAATTCAGGTGAAAGGCTGCAGAGGAAATGCAGGGGAGAGGTCAGAGCAGCAGATAAAATACTGCTGAAGCTGCTGGAGAGACAAGATGGCTCAAGGCATTGGAAATAGGGCTGCACATTACTGAAAAATACAAGTGAGCAGTTCTTTCCACAGATGATGGTGAGCAAAGAGTGTAGGCAATAGTTCAAAATATACCACAAATTGATTAGTTTTGTTATACTATCTCTTACAAGCATGGTTTTTTTTTTTTTTTGCAATCCTTCGGTTTTGAACTCGTTGCTCCTTTGTTCTATCTAACGCTCATAATCATCTCAGTTCTCCAAATGCCTGTCCTAATGTAGCCAAACGTAAACCTCCCCTGGTCACATAAAACATCAGAGGAAAGGACTGAGGGAAAACTTTTTCATGGAATACGAAAACTGTTTAAGAACTTCTCGCATAGATCAAAAATGGAAAACTAATTGTTAGTGGGCTACGTGGGGGACAGATAGCAGTGGCAATAATTCTGGAAGTTGTATCCTAAAACAGCTGAAAGACACTAGTTGTGGGAAACATTAGGGAAATCACACCAGTTATATAACTAATCCATCCTATGGTAAGCATGTATAGGACTCTCCTGCTGTTGTTCCTCAGCAAATGCTATTCAAATTAATGCAGCCCCTGTATTAAGGGTAGCATAAAGCCATTGATAGTCTTATTCTCTTCTGAATATGCAGTCACTGCATTTCTTGAAGAATACATTAACTGAACAGGATTATGATCAGTGTATGTATAGTCAATCCAAAGTAATTTTCTAATTAATGTTTCAAAAAAACAGCTGCTTAGCATGTTTAAGAGGTTAGATGGGCTCAAAATGCCATTTGCACCTTTGCTCTGTATTCTTTAATAGTTTGTTTCTGGGATTTATTCTCAAAAATATCTGCACAGGATTTCAGGATTTAGGGTTGGCTGCCTATTGGATGAAAGATGGCATGCATGTTTAATGCCTAGCTGAGTAGCAGTGTCTACCCAACTTTGGCTGACCTTGGAAAAACTAAGCAGGCTCAGACCTGGTTAGCACTTGCACGAGAGACCATCAGAAAGTCCCAGAGCTATAGGCTTGACTGAAGAGAGAGAGAGAGATTTTAATTCATTCATGGAAGAAGGCAATGGCAAATCACTTCTGTACTACTGCTAAAAATGGTTACCCTAGGAGTCAAACTAAGGGATTTTTTAATCTTAATTTTAAAAATTAAATTCTGCCCAACCAAACAGAAATCAACATATTGATGAAATAACAAAGCAACGCATAATAATAAACAGTAAAATGAGAAATACTGAAACAATACGTTCTGTACTGCCTGATATTGAAATTATAAAAACAAATTAATTTGGACAGATTCATTATATTCTTTAATAGTTAGAACATTACGTAGCATTCTAGGCACTAGTTTTCTTGGAATGAGCTATGTTTGACATTTTGGAACATCAGAATCATTTTTCTAGCCATTTTTAAAGTATCTATGTATTTTTTACAGGACACCCAGTCTTCTGCAGCCTGCTGGCACTTGGCTGCCGTGGTACTCGTTGACCAGATCCTTCTCGATTGCTATGATCTGACACAGCTTGGTTCCCAGCTGCTGTAGAAATGGTTCTGGCTCTCCCTGGAGGAAAAGAAAGGCTAAGTTCAGAGAATTATTATGACCAATCTATCAACTGTTAGGGTTGCTGAAATATTAAAAAAAAATCTGAAATGTATCTAGAAATATACATTTAATAAGTTCTCTGCATGGTCACTAGCTACAAGCTCACAATATTTAAGACTAAAAATATACTAAACCAGATCTAATAGTAGCTGAATTATCCAAATCAATACTTATCAGGTCTGTCTTCCTAAGACCCACTGCTGAAAACAAGGAATATTTAATAGCATAACCAAGCTTACTGACCTGTACCTCACATTATCAATATTCCCTGCAACTGAAGAGCAGCATGAAGATGAACAGAACTTCTTTCAGCCTTTTCCAAACTCTGTTCTTTTCTTATAAGTCTGCAGAATCACAGGGTCAGAAGAGACCATAGAAATCACTACCGTAGTCCAGTCCCCTGCTCAGTGCAGGCTCCACTAAGTATCTCTGACAGAGATGATGATCCACCCTCTCTTTGAAGACCTCTGGTGAATTTCTCCCTACTCACAAAATTTGCTTTTCATTCTTGAAATAAAAATGAATTATGTATTTCAGCAATTAGTGTAATATCACATGACTGCTCCAGAGCCAAACTGTTTTGCTGACAGCAGCATGTAATACAATTATATGATAGAGGTTGTTTTTTAATGTAGGGAAAATTACTTTGTAAAATAATTCTGCTACTCAAATTCCAAAATCCTCTAGTTGATGTAAAGACTTTAACCTTTAATCCATGTAAATTAGCAATATAACCAGAACATCTTTAGTCAAAGATTAAAATGTGCATTTCAATTATTAGTAGGTGCATGTTTTGGTCCCCTTTTGATAAATGTGCCAATTTTTCCTTATGGGTCCAACTTCAATAAATGTTTTTCCATACAAATTGCAAAAACTAATACTTTGTTAAGATAAAATGTTATTCTAATAATAGTTTGGATCTTTCACAATGCTGCAATAGTTCATGGTTTAGATCCCTGATTTCCAAATTAAGAATTAGGAGCAAAAGAAAAAAGATGGTGTTTCTTTCTATCAAGTGATGTTCAAAGCCCTTGGCTTTTATAATATTTAATGAATATGTACTCAAAGCACTCTAACAAAAATGTTATTCTTAAATGGCATCACAGAGCTTGCCATTTATAAATGGCATGCAAAAATATTTTAATTATTCCATTAATTAATTTTAAGCCAGTTTAGTATTGTTCAACGCATCTTTGAAAGTGTCTGTCCTCTAGATGTATGCCTTATGTGGCCATGGTATCTCATGTCAGCATTGGGCACAATAGATAGATCAGTGTGTCTCAACCTTGGTGACTTTAAGAAGTGTGGACTTCAATTCTCAGAATTCCTGAGCCAGCATGATGGCTGAGGAATTCTGGGAATTGAAATCCACTCTTCTTAAAGTTGCCAAGGTTGTAGACTCTCACCAGGAAATGGGAGGAAAGTAGCAGAAAATAGCAGTTTCACAAGCCAATTCTGGATTCCAGCTTTGAAGGTAAGGATATGGGCAGAAATAATACATCTTTTCACACTATTTCCCTAATGAAAGTTAGAACTTTCTGGGTCACTTCTGTCACTTATGACAGGATAATTTCCATTTTCACCAAGAGTTGTAATAGTCTTGGACTTGCTGTTTTTTTCTCCTATTTGAACCCCTTATGTTAAATTTGTTAAAATCCAGTTCTACAAATCTAAATCTCACAGCAAGGATTGATTCTTTCCAAGTATCAACATTTTGAAGAAAATCTTTATACATTTCAGACTTCCTCCAGATATCTCACACTTTTTATATGATCCACCAAATCAGAGAAACTAGTCATTCACTGGATTCAGAACTCTTACCAGCATTCTCTCCTGTACATATACAAAATTGTCAGATACTTTACCAAAATGAATGAAGTGAAAGCTGAAGGAAACTTTTCACCATTCTCAGATGCAAACATAGATTTCCTCAGAAACAATAACCATAGGGCAAGTATTTAAATCAATATGCTCCATGAAGTTTTGGAAAGGTTCGTTCATACTGGTCTGATTCCTCAAAGAACATTTTCTGTCCCAGGTATTTTTCATTTGTAGAAGTTGCTGCATTGTCTTCTGCATGCAGAAGAAACTAGCAGCTCCCACAATTTGCTAACTGTAGTAGTTGGTAGAACAATGGCAGAATGAGATAGGGTACAGAAAGTTTCTCAGAAAAGAACAAGCTAATATTTTGGGAATAAAAAGTCAATACCACATATTTATATTTAAAATAGGATACTCCACAAAATGTATGTTGTAAAATGTGCCCCAACTGATCAAGAACATTCCATTCAGGTGTCACAAAGCCTGCAAGTCAGAATTCTGAAAGCCAAGGATCAAGACAATATCTTGATGCAAAAACCTTATGAAAGCTCAACATGTTGATGGAAGAAAAGGAGACATAGTACAAATATCTCAGAAAAATAACTTAGCCACAAAAACATTATGGTATCTTGCAACCTAATGTACTAGGTGAAACAGATTCTTCAACAAAAAGCTTAATACAGTATGTATTTTAACATTTTCAAATGATTGGAGGGATTACAGTGCCAGATAGACAAAAACATTCTGTATTTGATCTAAATGAGGCAATAGAATCAGCATGATCCAGATTAGCAATGCTAAATCTGCATGGCATTTCCTACTTGGTGCTACAGTTATGTGTGGTTGTAAAACTCCTTTCAGAAAACACAGGGAACTTTTAGTCATAATTCCCAAGGTTGCAGTCCTGCAAAGATGGTATATTTAGAGACATGTACTAGTTGTACATGTACTAGTTGTACATGTACATCCAAAATGTTTTGAGCTAAAAGAACCCCCATTTTGGAGTTGAAACCCTCAACAGCTGTTCCCACCTTCCAGAAGCATTCCAAGACTGCTCCAACCTCACCAGAACTATTCTGAGTTTGTAAATTCAAAATAACCTGCTTTTAAAAAAGCTGTTTCAAATTTGAAACGTTTTGCATATGCAATAATATACACTGATAAAAATATACTGGGTTCCCCAACCTTTTTATGCAACCATAATGTCCAGTGTTGAAAAATTACTAGAATTGGAATGAATATTATTTGCACAGAGTTCAGAATGTGTAAGTTAAAATAATGAGTACATTTACTTGGAAGCAAGTTCTGCTGAAATCAAGAGTTCTTAGTCCAAGTAAGAACTCTTCAAATCTGAAGGCAAGAGAATCACTTTCCTTTCTCAAGACTGCCCTAAAACCCAGTAGATAACTAACACACACAACCTGCAAAAGGAGAGAACAGGCAGCAAGAAAACTGGAAAGAGCCAGGGGGACCTTGAGAGAGAGGCGAGCAAGCTGCAGCAGGACTGTAGACCACAGCCTTAGGGACTCTTATTCGTGGAGGCCGAAGGACAGAGGAAAATGAGAGTGGTGCAGGGATTTTACTGGCCTTGGCAGACACAATTGGGGGCTCTAATTCAAAGAGAGACACAGAAACAAATTAGAAACACCGCATGGCTATAGACACAAACACAAACTTGTGAATCTATATTTACATACTTTAAAAGCTATTACGTCATGACCACTATTGCTTTTTGGTGGTTGTTTGTTTTACATACATGCAGTTCATACAGTGGAAAACTGTAGATCCAGATACAAGAATAAGATGTTCTAATCAACCTGAACTATTTAGGAGAAAATGGGACCAAGATAGCTAGCTGCTCTACCAAGCTTATTTGTTGCATTTTTGAAATAATTTTGGAATGCCACAAATAAGGCACTGCATGATATTAATTTTTGTAAAACATATCTGCAATATATGTATTTCAAAGTCATCCTTAATGGTATATTATACAATAAGAGCATAATCAGTAAAGTGAATGGTAGTTCTCCTACTCTATATGTAATGACGCTAGAATTTAGCTTATAGTTCAGGGCAAAGGAAATGCTCTGACTCCATTGCTGCAATCTTAGCACAGTCTGATACAGTAAAGACTGGGCAATAATCAGAGAGAATGCTTTTGCCAGAAGAACGTCAAAATCCATTCCCACTTAATATAGCCCCAGAACACTTAGCGCTAAATTTTTTAAAAAAATGCAATTACAGGTATAATGCACCCTAAGTATTATAGGAGTTTAAGTTTCTCTACACTTTGTAAACTAATCATACTACTTTGCTTTGATTAAATGCAGTATTGTAAAATAATACCCCCCTCCCCCGCAAAAAATATTTTAATAATTATAACATGAAGGTAAGGACAGCCTTATCCCCAGTTAAAGCTAATGCCTTCAAACTAGCTTTTTCTCTTCATAGACAAATTCACAGTATATGCTATACCAAAAGAAATATAAATGAATTAATTAAATTCCAAAAAGCTTTGGAGCACATAAAGCCTGAATGAAAGTGTTAGTTTTGTGTAACAACAGTTTTAGCCAATTATTTTATTTTACTGGTTATACGCTCTGGTCAGTAGAAAAGATTCTTAAAACTACCTCTTCCATGAACAACCTGAAAACTACTCTTATATATTTGAATACCCAGTTGAAGAGAAGAAAGCAACAGGAAGTGCACTTGAAAAATTATATTTAAGTCCCTCTATGAAGGATGGCAAGCTAAGATGTGGCAGTATACGTCAATGTCAAAAATAATCTCACATTTGTGAACCAAGTCTGATACAGAATTTAATTCAATTTAGAAACCATTTATGATTACAATTCTACATAAAGATTTATACCACCTCTGAAGTTTGGGTTTCTCTAAACACAAGGCTTTACTATAATAGTTTTTGTTTGATATGTTAAATAAGGATAGAATTCTTAGATTACACAAAAACCTTTATTAATTATTTATTCTGACATGGTTCATATTATACTGGCTATTGTTTTTAATTATTGAATATTGACGAGTTTATTTACCATATTTCTACCTTGCCACAATCCATAAACTCTTGGTGGCTTGCATTTTAATATTCTTCTGAAGTCTACAGTACTAAACTAATGTACTTCAAAAATTTTCCTCTATCTTACATTGCTTTTAAATCTTTTTTTCTTTTTGTTTTTCTTTTGTATTTTTCTTCATGATTCTGTTCTTCTTAAATACTTACCTACCTACCTAAATAAATAAATAGGAAATGCACTTGTTCAGTTCTAGATGTAACCCAAAAGGTATTGTGCCATCATTCTGGGAACTGAAGTTCAAAATCTTAAAGTTGCCAAGGTTGAGAAACACTGGAGTATAGTATCAGATAACTGCAATGTTATCCTGAGTTGAAAGTTGAATTTAACTTGAGGCTAGACATATTTTAAGTAGAAAGATCAGATTAAAGTATAAAGTTTACAAAACAGTGACAATTTATATATCTGCTCAGAGTCACTGGTCTGAGATGGGCAGCTATATAAATGGAGTAAATAAATAAATAAATAAATTTTAATTGTGACCATACACAAAGCAATATTGGTTATCAAAACATTCTGGCATTGTAAGCTAATTGTTATATTACATGATTAAAAATCCAAGTAAAGTTATAGGTGGCAGAACTAAACTTCCATCTATAATATAATAAGCTTTCTTACAAAATGTTTTATTCAAAAACAAACAGCTTCAGGACAGTGGCAGGGAGCCCTAGCAGGTTTAAAGGTTCCCCATAGTGGTTGGTTTGTTCTAGAATACCTGTACAGACTTTATATATCAAACATTGGGTCAATGTTATAGTTCATGAAATGCCTAATATAAAATTTTGAATGGAACACATTTGATTGCATCATAAATTATCTATAGTCAGGGGTGAACAGGAAGATAGGTAAATTTGCAAATGACAATCATTCTGAGTGATGTGTACACACTAGAAAGGCAAGATATAAATTTTATATCATCAATCAATATAAAAATAATATTTAATTAATGATTATTAAACACTAGATGAAATACAAGGAGCATCAGAACACCTCTCTAAACTAAATTTATGGGCAACAATAGCAATTGCAATTCAGACCTTATCAGTAAATAGGGAAAATTAATATATAATCTACAGTATTTCATTGCCACAACTGAAATATGTACCACCATATATCCTGGTAACTTTGGATATTTGATTTTTTTTTTAAGTATTTCTATGTAACACACATAACTGATTTATGAAATTTGTTACCATAAGATGTGACAATGCCCACTGGCTTAAATATTTTTCAAATATAATTTTAAAAATCCATAGATGCATTAGCACCTGTTGCTAATTACGGATAGGATTCCAGTTTTCCAGGATTTTCCAAGATTGAATGAAATCTTCTAATGTATTGCCCTCTATCGTATGACAGATATTGAACTACAAGTCTGTAAGTCTCGGACCACAGTTTAGACTGGACAATCAGTTAAGGAAGTACTTACTTATTTTCCTACTCAAGTCTTCAGACACACTTTTGAGGGTCAATATATGAACTATCTTGATTGGGAATTTTTTCAAAAGGTAGTGCCAAACCTCTTTCTATCATACCCAGAAAACTGAATGGATGTGTTTTGTAAGTCACCAGTAAAAACTAAACTGGAAGGTGATTTTCTTTTTATCTTATATATGTGTGTGATGGAGCTGTTTGGGGTGGGGATAAGGGTAGAATGAAGAAGCAGCAAGAAAAGGGTTAAGTGCTTCTCTTACACTTGCTTCTCAAACTCTTCACTCCCCTAAAAACTTTTTTCCTCAGTAAAAATGTTTGCTTTCTTATATGTACTGATGTGCCTTTAATTTAATTCAGAGGTTTCTTACAGCAAGAAGCAACCTAATAGAAGCAGCAGCAATATACTCCACTATCAGAAAGGACACTCTGACTTTGTATATTAGGCTAAGCCATGGTTTGCTTAACCAAGGTTTGTTGAAACACAGCCATTTTTGATGTATGAATCTAGCCTGAGGTTCTATTAGAACACAGTCTAGCTTTTTAGACTTTACTGTGCTTTTTCAACTTGGAAAAAAATGAGGACTGGGTTGAGGGGTGGGGAGGGTTATATAGGAATGGGAAGTAACTGGGCAGTATTACATATGGTCAGAATTCAATTTTAATACAGCAAGTTTCATAGATGTGATGTCAGAGATTTCACAAGTATTAAGAAAAAAAACCTCTCAAAATAAATTCAACAGTGTTTATGTGAGACCTATTAGGAATGATGACACTCAGGGAGATAATCTCTTGCAGCTTATAGCAATAAATGCCAGAAAAATTAAAACACAAAGTCTAATAAAAGAGAATATCTGTAGCTCAGGGTTGAACTGTGGAATTTTTGGTGCTCTCTGAGCCTGGTTGTTTGCTTGCAGACATTTCATTACCCAACTAGTGCTTGCACTGATGTTGTTACCAAGTTGGGTAATGAAACAACTGCAAGCAAACAATCAAGCTCAGAGAGCACCAAGAATTCCAAACAAGGACTAACACAAATGCTCAGAGATGTAACCGAGAAGAGCCACTAAAAGAGAACACAGCATATAGCCTGTTGTTTCATCTACCCCCATTCTTGTAAGCTTGTTCCCTGTTGACCAAATTGGACTTCTACGCTCTTCATACTTTCTGCTGTTCAGTTTTAATGCCTGAACAGTTGACCCTAGTACTGTATAGTTTCTACTGTAGTGTCATGTTTTTGCTGTTTAAAACCTCATGTCAGCAGCATACTCCCATTTGATCAAGTCACCTTACTGCTCTTCTTGCGAATTGACACTAAGCCAGAAACTACAGAAGCATTGGATGATATATGTAGTGCCAAGGAGAATCATTGTTACAAATGCTGTGAAGGAGCCTAGGTTACCAATAAAGGTAACCCTGATATTAATTACTTATTCAAATGTGCTCTTTTCTACCAACACTCATGATAATTAGCAGCTACCATTCTAAAATGAAATAGGCCCAATGTTTGTTGCTGAACACAGAGAGAACTGCAGAGGAACAGTAACAAGAGGATTATGCTGGTCTATGACCATAATAAAGATTTGATTTGAATGACAAGAGGAATAAATATTTGTTTGTTGCAATGATTTAAGTTGTTGTCCTGACTCTCACACACAAAGAACAATCTATAATGCAACAGAAGTCTGTGGCTGCATATTAATGAAATAACCATTATTTAAATTAGACAATTTTACCTCCAGAGAGCTTGGTTAATTTTTAGAGTGAAAGCAACATAAGACTGTAAAATTGCACTACTACTGTTATATTTGATTGAAAACATGCCAGGTCAATGGTAGCTTAGTAATATATACTTTGTTATATAGGAGAATGTATTTCTGGCAACTGCAGATTTGGCTTAGAAAGAATTAGGTCCAAACTCTGGCAGAGTTGAGACAATCAGCAAATATAATACTGAGATGGATAGTTCAATGATCTGATACAACATATGGCAGTTCTATATGCTCCTAGTAAGTTACTTAGAGAAAGAACACTATCTAGAGCTTATAAATGCAAACTCAGAATGCAGTAAACTGAGATCCAGAATTAACTTTTTAAAAAAGCATAAAGTTTGATGTATGATTTTTCAAGAAATGAACGCAAATTATACTGTTGGTAGATACTAGAAGAGACTGAAGAATGAAACAAAACAAAAACAAAAACAAAAGATTTTGTAATTTTAATTCCAACCACATGGACAAAATGGCTTGTTTTAAAAATATAGATATCAACAGCCCAATACTTAGTATTGCTCGAATGCTGTCTCAGGTCAATAATATCAGGACATTAAACATTACTATGACTCTACTGTGACTGCAGAATACTTGCCAAATGGAAAATTATCAAACTATTGTACAGGTAATCTTCCAATCTTCCAAAGATCCAAAGTACTCTTGTCACTGTTGCTGGTTTCCTACCTTAGACAGCCCTGACTCCAAGGCATCTTAATGCATGCCTCTCAACAAATAGGGGCACCACTGACCTCGTGCTGTATCAGGAGTAGCCTCAGTACTAACTAATCTCTGCCCAGCACACATGGAACGCAACATCTGGAAGACAGCCAAAGGTGCCACATTCATGCGTAGAAGGTCCAGCAGGATCCTAAGGAGGGAAAATAGAGTTTACCAATGTAATACTGGCATTTCCATTATTTGCAAACAGGATTTCTTGATTATTTAGAATACATTGTTTCCGGCTTGTTAAGTAAAAATGCCTAAAAGAACTGATGGAGTACTCTAGGATTTGAATATAAATATAATTGGGAACCCCACCCCAAGAATATAGAAATGAAAGTGTTCTTTCCAGCTCAAGTTTTATTTCATGCAATAATGTATTGGGGGATTTTCCCAGGTAGCCAACTCCTCTGAATCCAGTTTAAACTGTATCTGAGATTGACTTATGCAATGTTTTGATTATTTCCATTCCTGTTGGTACATCAGAATACCTTAAGAATGAGTACAGTTTATAGGTTTCAGTTCTTGCAGAGAACCACCAGTCAAGCAGCAACTACCCGCTCTAGAGAACCACCGATTGGTGTTTGCTTGCCAGGAACTGAATGCTTTGTCTCCTACTCAGGGCTACTGAACACACATACATATCCCTTTTTCACAAAAATAAAGGAAAACAAGCTTCCACCATTTTCTTTCTTTCTTTCTTTCTTTCTTTCTTTCTTTCTTTCTTTCTTTCTTTCTTTCTTTCTTTCTTTCTATCTATCTATCTATCTATCTATCTATCTATCTATCTATCTGGCATATACTCTACAGCAATGGTGGTTTCTGTGCTCAACATAGTGGCAAATCTCCATAGCCTTTCAGACTTGTAACACTTGCATGCTGGCAAGTATTTGGGCTCCTTTATGTAATTTATGGCAGCTAAAGCTATGATAGGATCTAGCGTAGTACACCAAAATTCTCTCCAGTGAAAACACAGACCACCTCTTCAGTCACAAGGAGTCCTTGTGAAGTATCATTCACTTCTTTAAAACAGCATTTCTCTAGCTTTGATATAACATCATGGGGGTAGGGATATATATATTGAATTCTTACACAACTGCAAGCCCATGATTACAATATAACCTGATCAATGGGGGCTTGTTTTGCCCCATTACTGGGACTATACCTCTAAGTTTTTAAACTGTTTTGAAAATATGTGTTGCATATACAAGTTTGCGGGGAAAAGTAAAAGACAGATCTATGATTTCACATTTTTAATAAAAAATCCACCTGAAACCACCATTAAATCATACTCACCTGCACAGAATGAGCCAAAACAATCACAGATTGAGAAAATGTGGGTGCTGTTATGGTGCAAAAATGGATCTAAGACAAGGATCTTCATGAATCATCTCAATTTTTTGATATGATTTATCTGAAACCACCATAGAACTACACATCCCATGTGACTGTGGAATGAGCCATACCAAACAAATCTGATTATTCCTGGTGGTTCTGTGGCATATCAAATGGAAGTTTCTAGTGAATGCCATGTAAATATCAAGGGAAACCATTCGAATACATGTTTTGGATCCATGATTTTTCACAATGACGCCACAAAATCACCAAATCCATGATTGCTAAAGCTCAGGTGTGATTTCTAACCTAATTATTATATATAGATTCAATGTAAAAATCACAGTATTCTAGGAAAATCCAATTGACTGTAACCTTCAGTTCACTGATAATATTATCATATTACTAGCCGAACACCATACAAGTTTATCGGTTTTTATTATCCCGACTGTATATTCAATTGTAGTCTGAGAAATAGGAACCTCAAGGCATTATATTATGCAGGCTAGAGTTATAATTGCAGGTAGGACCGAAATGGTCAGAGTGAACGGATGACACAACACCTCTTCAGGCGGGTCCAAAATTTTCTATAGAGAAAAAAGCAATTACAGTCTAGTTGGGCGGTAAGGTCTCCCACCACTATCTTCCATCCATTTCTTGTGGAAGGGAGGGAAAGGGAATGAAATATCATCCCTGCTAGTCCCTAACAAAGCGAAGGCCGCACTTTTCCAAGATCCCAAAGCCACAGCCCCCGCAGCCCACGATCACTCACTTAAACACTTCCGGGTCAATGCCGCTCCCCGCAGCCTGCGCAAGTTCAAATAGTTCCGCCTCTTCCGCCGTAAGAAGCTTCCGCCGAGCTCGCGATCCTACGGCTGCGCCTCCCTTCAGTAGGCCTGCCGCGTCCATCACCGGAGCCGATATTCCAGAGGCGCCTTCGGCTCCACGTTCACTTCCGCGCGCAAGGCATCTCGGGATGGCTTTTGTTGGATGAGGAACGCGGGGACTTGTTTCCCGGAAAGCCCGTAGACCTAAACCGTAGAGTTCTCATTCCGTGGTCTGAAGTTGGACTTTTCTCCTTCGGCATCTCTTTTTCACTCTTAAGTAGAACGCGACCGACGGTAGCAAACGAAAAATGTAGCAACATGGAGCGCTCCACTTTCAGATCACGTCCCTTTCATCTCCTTTTGTATTTTCTCTCTACGGCCCATTCACCTGCCGTGGTGTCTGAGCAGGCTTCGTCCACTTGGGCTCTTCCTAATGGTACCTTTTTGGCCTTTTTTCCTCCGTAGCGAAATTCTCCCGACCTGCTTCATATATCCGTCATGGCGCTGCTAAAATGGCATTTCAAGAACTAAGTTGGCAGTTGGTTTGCTTGGGAAGTCGAAAAACACTTAAAGCAAAGGCAGTAGCAAACACTTCTGTTCTGTACTGTGGCCAAAAGTGCGGTGTGGTTGCGTCTGATAATGAGCAGGAGTCGAGGCTGATGCCAGGGCTTCATTACCTTACTCTACCTTTTATTTAAAGTAAAATGAAATGCTTATTTAAAGTAAATAAAGAAGTTAAAATAAAGGTAAGGAGATACTTGATTTAACTACTAACTAGGCCCAGCCTTGCTTAGCTTCTAAGTTGACAAGTTCCTAGGCTGAGATTTACAGTACTTCCCCTTGAATACCAAAGTCTGTGGCTTTAATATAGCTGTTGAAGTGGGAGACCTGGCGGCGGTGGCAGTGGCTGCTGCTGCTGCTGCATCAAAAGCACATTTGGCTAGACAGAAGCTCAATGAGTTCAGTGGTATTTTGCTTCTAGTTAAAACTGCATCTGTGTTCTCATTGACATTGTATGCTTGGTTGGTCTTTTTTATCCAGTTTATCAGTGCTGATCCAAGACCTTTTGCAGCCTAAGTCAAAGCACTAAATGTTGCTTTTCTCCCTGTTATGTATTGAAACAGATGGGATCAGTAATGGAATTCATTTAAATACTGCAAGTGGGATAGGAAGAAAGCCTGAGGGAAGCAAGCTCTTCTACTCTGTCTTTTTGGAGGGCACATGTAGAATACATAGGGATTTCACAGATAAAAATTTGGAAGTGCCCATGCATCTTCCAATTGTTTCATTGCAAAATTAGTGCACCAGTACTACTTTTTTTTCCAAATATAAATAAACCTTATTTGGCTGCTGCAGCAGCCAGCACTTTTGTACATAATATTGTTCTCTCTAGCCCTGAATTATTGGTTTAAATTTGACTTTATGCGAAGATGATGATGATAACGCAGTAATATCAGATCTAGAAATTGTTGTAATGGTCAGGTTTTGGTTGTGGTAAATAGGGCAGTGTATGCTTCAAAAACAATATTTAAGTGTTTTGAAACATGCATGAGCTCAAGTGCAACCTCTTTAAAGAGTGACATCTTTTTCCAGGCTTTTTTGCAAGTTACCAAAAGATGCAACTGTTTCAAAACTAAGACTCTAAATATAGTAGTTGTGAGGATAGAGATTATAATCCCAATTCAGACACTCATTAAATATTCCATTAATATCTTGCTAGTTTACAGATTACAAATCTTACAACTGTGAAGATTTGATTATTAATGAAGATTTTACATAGTATTATTACATAGGAGTCCCCTATTGGGGAGATGGGCGGGGGAGAAATCCAATAAATAAATAAAATAAATAAAAACATCCCTTCTAACCCCATGTAAACATCAGTTTTGTCTAAAATTACAAGTTTATATAGCTGAATAGGGACTAAATGATATTTGGGGCCTTCTCAACTAAGAATGAAATGCAGTCCACCATATCAAGTAGAATGTATCTATCATAGTCCAAAATGTAAAATCTGCTAATAATTAACAATGAAATGATCAATTTTGTGCAATGCCTCTAACTCAGAGAAAGTGTTCGCCAACAACATATATCAGCAATTTGTGGTCTCCCCTAAATCTCCCATAAGATTTATTTTAATGAATTGAAAATCTTCCTCCCTCTAAATCACAAGGGTTGTGATTAGGACCTTTTGCTCTTAGCTGTAATTTCTTGTTTAATATTTTATCTTTGTTTCAGATTGTTTCCATGTGCAGTTTGGCAGAAGAGAGGCAACCAAATAATTTTATATTGGGGAAAAATGGTGACCAGGGCAAGCAGGTGGCTTTGAAGTCTGTCCTCGCTTGGCTTTCTTTTTAGTATCTTCTTCTCAGTTCTTTACCAAGGTTACTGGAAGATAAATAATGCCATCTGTAAGATTTTCAAACACCAGTGCTGCTGGATATTCCTGCAACAGAGAAGAACTGTAATCTTTTAAATCATTATTCATTAAGAAGGACTGGAGGTATAATGCTTGAATGCTACAGTTGCCCCACTCAGGTGTGCACTGCCCTGCGGAGACAGGTATGCTGGTTTCATAAAAGTCATTTTTTAAAATGTAAGGAGTGTCATGGGTATTTTTATCTGCAAAATACTAAATTAAAAATAGATTGTGGAAACTGGAATAGATGCTAGAGTCTGTAGTGGTCTCTCATGTTGCAAGAGAGAATTGGCGCTATGCTGTGCTCTACATGGATGTGTGCTTGTGTTCTAAAAAGGCAGCTGTAAATTCAACTCACAGATTTCATGTTTTTTGTGAATTCTGTCCTATTGAGACTATAGTTGTAGCTGTTCCATCTTAGTGGCATGCTTATTCAGCAAGTATAAATGTTTACCCTCTCTCAAAGTTAAAGCACTTTAAAAGGAGCTGCAAGTGAGGCAGCTTAAAATATAGGAAGGAGTAAAGTGGTGACTGAAGATACGGTGTTCACTAGGAAAATTTATAAAGATCTTGAGATTATTCCTAATTCAAGACAGTTTTTCAGGAACCCAGAAAAGACAAAGTTACTCAGTATTTGAGCCAGATGAAGAGAAGAAGAGTGAAATTGGGTTATGCAAGCAGGCACCGTTCCTGCATTCTGTGCTGGATTAAACAGTGGACCTTAAAGAGAACTTACAAGAGCCCAGGTCTTTAAAAGACACAACTGGCTTAGTCTCTGAGCTACCCCTAGCCAAAGCTATGCCCTCTACAAAGGGTTTGTATCAGGAACTGTGACAGAGAGACAAGATTGAGTTGATACTGATGATGAAAACTTAACAATATGCAAAGATTGGATTGGATTCTCACTGAAGAATTTCTTTCAGAAAGTAATGGACTATTAGCAACATTTGTAAAGAATTTTGTTATTCATGATAGAGACACTGAAAGGAAAGGATCTGTTAATAACATATCTTGTTCTAAAGGGACTGCTCAGCCTTGCTAAAGATGCTAATGAAGCAGGTCAAAAGTTGCATGCAAAAATCAGGAGAAAAGCAAAAATACAAGAAAGGGGAATAAAAAAGCCCAGTATTGTCAGAAAAAGAGCCTGTTCAAATTACTGCCCAGAAGAACAGTTATAGAGGCTAAGAAGTTAAAATTTAAAGGTTTTAAGAAAAATAAGAAAATGAAATTAAACAAAAGTGTGAATCTGCAGCAAATAAATAAGGAAGAACATACATCAGAGCATAAAGTTGTTAAATTAAAAACCCCAGGTGTAATTGCACTCCTAGTAAATATATCCTTCCAGTAAATTCCCTGTACCATTCTATAGATGTCCAATTCCTCCTGGGGAAATTGCTGGAAGGAGTAAATACAGTTTAACCAGATGCACTAATCATTGTGTTGGAGGACTTTAATGCCAGAATAGGACCATCTTGCTCAAAATTGTTGGAGCCCTGGGGTCTCCAGGAGGAAATTTTTAAAAGTAATATTGGTTCTCCGGTTATAAGAAAGCAAATAGTGTAGGGTATAGTTTACTGGTGATAAAACCCCCAAACAATAGAACATCAACATTGGAAGGAGCATAGATACAGTACTTATGGTACAGGGATATGAAAGAGGACATATCCCTGTACCATATTAACTTAAAACTAGTATAAAATGTTTTATAGATGGTATACAACTCCATTAATAATTGTCAAGATAGACAAATTCACTTTTAAAGAATATATTAAGACAAAGTTTGATACATGTATGCAACCTTGTGAGAAAAATAAGTCCAACAATCTCACTGCTAGCCTCTCCTTTAAATGGAGAGAGAACTATATCATGTTGGAGATAAATATAGTAAGAAATGTGCAATTACATATGCAGATATGATCCATTCAGATCCCATTAATAGACCAAAAATATATCAAAAGCTACTTGATGAAGGCTGGAACATACCATGGTTGATGTACCTACAAATTGCTGGAAGAGTAAAAACTGACGTCAAAAATGAGGGAGGGCTTCTAAGAAAAATGACAGAATTTGAAATGCTCATACAGAACTAAGACCATGTACTAGGATGTACATATAAGCTGTTACTCAGATATGGCAGAGACAGGGCAAATAAAAAATTACATGATAAAATGGATATAAAACCTTAAAGAAATAGTCACAACACAACAAGGGGAAGAATTATGGAACAAATGTATAAAATTTACTCTGCATCTTAACTTAAAAGAAAGCTAGTATTAAATGTTTTATAGATGGTATACAACTCCATTAATAATTGTCAAGATAGACAAATCATATAGTAATAAATGCTGGAAATGCCATGAGGCAAAAGAAGCATTTTACCATATGTAACTGACATGTTAAAAACTTCAAAGTACTGGAAAGAAATGTACAGCACCTTTCAGAACATTTTAGAAATCAAATTTGAAATGAAACCATAATTCTTACGAGACATAATCCAAAACATATTAACAAAAAATCACAATTTACTAAGATACTTGGATAAACTTAGCAAAACATTAGAAAAGAGATGATGATACAAGGCTGGAAACTTTGGAGAATATGCAGTAATGGCAAAATTAACAGCATATATTCACAACAGAAGCCAGTTTGGTGTAGTGGTTAAGGCACAAGGCTAGAAGCCAGGAGGCCATGGGCTGTATTGAATCTCCTCATTTAATCTTTGCACAGCCCTACACATTATCAGTCAATGGAGAGAGGCTGACTGAGGTAGTTAACATACAGTGGAGGGCTTCAAATCCAGCTCCTAAGTCCGTTGTGCTGCAGGTATAGCAGCTACTCTCAGGAGGCACTTACTGGCATGTATATAGAGAATAATTTCATGTGCAAAATAATAATTTTGCATTTAAAGGAAATAATGACAAGGAGTTCGTTAATCATATTTACAGCTTTACTGTTCAGCTGGTTTTGTGGCTCTAGGTCTGGTATCAAATTAAAACATATTTAAAAACATTTGCCATGGAATTACATTCAGTTTCTCCAGATTTAACATACTGCATTTGTCACTTTGATTACATAATTTTAGCTAGCTTTTTTGGGGGGGAGTTTCAGTTTGTTTAAACCTCTCCAGTGAAGGAGAATCCACCATCTCTCAAGGTAGCCTGTTTACTATTACACAGCTCTTACTATTTGGATTTTTTTCCTGATGTCCAGTCAAAATCTTTCTTGTAATTTAAACCCACTGTTTCGTGTCCTGTCATCTGGATCAACTGAACAATTCTGTCCATGTTTAATATGACAGCTTTCAGGACAGCTATCATGTTTCCTCATTGTTCTTTTTTTCCAGGTCAAACTTACCCAGTGTTCCCAACTGTACCATTCTCATTATTTCAGCCCCTTATCATTTTCTGTTGCTGTCTTCTGGGCACACTCCAGTTTGTCATTGTCCCTCCTAAAATGTGATACCCAGAACTAGATGCAGTATTCTAGGTACAATCTGACCAGTGCAGACAGAGGAAAAATTACTTCTCTTGACTTTAACACTGTATTTCTGTTGATGTAGCCAAAATTTGCTTGCTTGCTTTTTTCTTTTTTGCAACTGTGTCACATGCCATGCTTGGTTTATATTCAACTTGTGATTCATCAAAGCACATAGATCCATTCTGTATCTCCCTGTTGAAATTAATCTTGATGGTTTCTCCCATTGTCTCAGCTTGTCAAGATCCTGAATCTTGATAAAATGCCTCCCTATCTTTGTGTTATCTGCAAGATTGATAATCATATGTGCTGATAGATGATGTGAAGAAGTGGATAAGGAAGAGTGATTTTTAGGCCAGGAATGTATTACACTGATCTCTGTCTGGTTAAATCTGTATAATATGCAGAAAACAGACACTATCTCAGCCTCTGTAAATTATTTTATATATTTAGTCTTTCCCAGTTTTGCTTCCTTAGTCCTTGGCATACCACCAACACAGATTTGAGAGTTGGAGAGGAGGGGGCAAAAGGCTTATATTGGGACTCCCACTTAAGGTTTTCTGTTGTAGCACCAATCCAGAGTAGTGTATTCTTGCGTTGATCAACTGTTGAACTACCTGGGCTCACTCGCTGCCCATTATTCTTTCTGATGAAGTTGGTCTCAGATTTGGTTTTAGAACCCTCCAAGTTGATTTATAATCCACAGGGCATGGTAATAATATTCTGAACAATTTTAAGATTATTTAAATCAGCATACTCCTGAATTTGGCACCAAAAATCGGCAGAGGCAACTTTTTCCACAACTTTCCCTTTTCATAAGTTAAAGGCTTTGTTTGGCAGCAAGACAGCCAGGAGAAAACTCATAGACGTGCCAGTAACAGTCATTGACATAAGGAGGGAAGAAGAAGCCAGAATAAAGCAGAAGGAGAAAATGAGGGAAAGAGAGTTGGGAGGTTGGAATTAAATAGGTTATTTCTTATATGTTTATATATACTATTCTGTACTTTAGCCATCCCCCTGTTTGTCTAGGCCAGTGTTTCTCAACTTCAGCCGCTTTAAGTTGTGTGGACTTCAACTCCCAGAATTCCCTGCCAGCATTCTGGCAGTTGGTCCATGCATCTTAAAGTGGTTGAGGTTGAGAAACATTGGTTAAGCTAAATTTAGTATATGATTAACTTAAAAGATCTAAATTAAAGATTTAAACATATCTAAATGGCCTGCCAAATATTTTCTGATGGAAAGAAACACAGATAGGGTTGGGGTCAACGCAGGGGATACTTCCACCTCAATTCAAGAAGAGACTGGAGTCACATATTGTATTAAATAATGGTTGTTTAACCATTGGTTGAATTTATGTAATGTGCTGAGCTACATATAAACAAACCGTAGTTATGTATAATTCTAACCATCTACTCAGAACTAAGACCTGTTCTTAACTGTTTACAATTAAGTGTTTATATAAATAAACACATATGGTGGTTTGCCTGATTTAGACCGCACTTAGTAAATTATGTGAACCCAACCCAACCAATTATTGCTTAGTCAGCAAGCCATGGTTAAAGGAACCATAGATTAGGACAGGGGAGTGCAGCCCCTGCCCTGAATTCAACCTCTAATTTCATTTTATGACCCCCAGGGTCCTCTAAGAGAACTGCTAAAATTTGGGAGCAAAATCATAATTTTTGGAGGCATTATTTTATTTCTTTTTTAAAAAATAAAGTAAGCACAAAAACAGGTTTGTTCTCTAATAGCTTCAGGGTGCCTATTTTTTATTAAAGATTTTTTTAAAAGGAAGATAATTAATACAAACTAAAAAATTAATACAAACTAAAAGTACTGTAAGAAAAAGAAAAGAAAAATCAAAGAGAAAGCTAAATGTGCAAGAAAGGGGAAAAAAAGTAAAAGAAAAATAGAAAAGAAAAAAAAAGATACAAAGAAATACCTATTTTGAACAAGAAGAAAACTAAGTGCTATAGCTTAACCCTGTCCCTTCTGAGGGTATTATTGCACCCTTGCAGCCATTTGAACTCCTCTGCTCCTAATAAATAATAAAAATTAAGAGTGGGCTTACCTGGGGGGAAATCCTGCTTGTTCCTGGCTTAGTGCTAGATTTGCCCTCTGGGGGAGATGGACAGCATATAAATTAATTAAATAAATAGTACAATGTGTGAACCCAGTCATAATTGTAGCAGTAGCCAGTAATATTCATAAATACATATTTAAGCCACAAGGGGGCATATTTGGATTTTTTTTTCTCTCTAGAAGTAAGGGAAGAAATTTGGACCAGTGATATGTAATTTCCTATTAGAGGTTGGCTCAGTTATGTATAGATTTGCTATTTAAAAGATGCTGCCTGCTTTCAGCCTTTGAACATAGAGCAAGTTTTTTTTTTAAAATCCATGTATCCAAATGGGGGCTAACAATATCTTTATTATGCACCTTTCTTTAAAAAAAAAAAGGCCATATTTTGGCTGCAAAAAACCAGACAAGTACTTAATGGCAGAAAGATGCAGAAAATTCCAACTCTTTGTTGCCATCTAATTTATAGACACTATACCTGGGCTGCAAAATCCAGATAATAACAGGTAGATCACAAAGCATTCTGTATATTGTTGTTATCTAGTAGGCATCTAGATGTTAGCAATCTAGCTAAATTAAACCTGGATTCTGAACTACTTCATTTAAAATTGTAAATACACTATGCATCTAAATAATTGTTCTTATTGCCACCATTTACCTACAGGATTTACCAACCTTATGCAGCTGAGTTTTAACAGAATGTGTGTCCTTGCCTGCCTGCTGTTTGACTGTAGTCACCAAAATAGGTTGCAATCATTTATTATTATAAAGCATGGCTTATGATTTGTCAGTGAGATGTGAACCCAACCAATTGTGTTTTATTCATGCAACCATGGTTAAATAAGCTATGGTTTAGCACAATATGTGAACCAATTCTCTTTCTGTGTGGGTACATCAAAGTATGGCTATGACTATGAATAATATAGTCATAATATATGTAATATGAATATTCTTTGTATTAATTTGTATATGTATAGTATGTAGTATATATTGTCTATACTACATATTATTTATTCATACACTCTAATCAGTGGTTTAATTAGCCATGGTTTATGAAATAAGCCACAATTGGCTTGATTCATATAATACTTGAAGAAAAAACACATTAGGATAGCATGGTGTACTATATGAAAGGCTTACTGTGCTTAGACAAAGGTGGGATATCTATCCCAATGCTTCTGTTGCACTTGTGCATGCTTGTAAAAATGCTTGGGTATACATTGGCATAACTGTATGCTTTGGGAAATGGATTATGGTTAAGTAGACAAATGTTAGGTAGATTATAGTATATGTAGACAAATATGGATTAGATGGAATTAGGAGTTCAATCTTATGCATGTTTATTCAAGGGTAAGTCCCACTAACATTAATGTGATTACTTATTGAATTTACCCAATGTACTAAATTAGAAATAGTGGTTTGTTGGTTGGTTTTAGATTAATGTATTGTGTAAGTACAGTGAACTGTGGTTTATCGAATAACAGTGCTTAAACAATCTGTGGCTTAGCATGATATATGAATCAGGTCATAATTTAGAAAGGTTTATTTTAGAATCCACTATCTGTAGTCATCAGGATAAATGTTTGTACTGTCTGAAACTCATAATCTTTTTGTTTCCAGGCTGTTGAACAAGAAACCTCCAAATCCTATTTTTACTTAATGGGGAATTTTCTTCCTTCAAGTGAAGGAAGTTCCTAGATAGTTCTGATAACTTCGTTGTTCATAGTAAGTATCATGAGGGTCTGTTGAAATACCTTCATTAAAAATGAGTTGGAATATATTGAATATCAGCTACCATAATCACCCACAGAAAGAAAGAAAGGACAAAGGGAAATTTCAGATTAGTCACAAGAAGTCCCCTATCTCTGTCTACATATCATGCTTAAAACACTCCTAATGGTATTTAATAGCTGCCTTCACAGCTTCTTGGCTTCAGTAGTGATTATTTTTCTTGGGCAGAAGGTGATTTCCTTCTGTGCATTTCTATTAGAAGGCAGTTGTATGGAGGAACAACTGGAGATGGAGGACAGAATAATGAGAAAGCTACCTGCAGAGAGTGAGAATGGGAAGCAAACTAAACAAGTCTCATTGTATGTTGGGACCACGATTATACATTGGATACTCTTACTTGTCTGCTTGATCCTTTTTGGTTTGTCCCATTTTCGGGTAAGTCTGCACAAAAACCTCACAGTGCTATGGCTCAGGATGAATTCATGTGGGATTTAAGGCTATTTCTGGCTGAAGTCATGTTGGTTTTATTTTGTTGGGCTTTTAAGGTGTGATGCCCTGCTGGTAAATTAGCATACTTTTCAAATTGCTGAACTGCTCTTCAATCATTCTGTCTTTTTGAAGGCAGCTAAGCTTGCTTCTAAAATGGCTAGAAATTGTCCCTTTATCCATGTATACATGCCATGAAATAACAGGCATACAAAAAACTGGATTGCTATGTGGTTTGGTTATATGAAATATCTTCAAACAGCTATTGAAATCTTGCCTGGCATATAAGCTCTGAGACAAAACAACCCTATGATGTTCCTTCTGTTATTACTAGAATCTTCAACAATGAACAATACTTATTTTATTTATGTGCTTCTTGATGTGCTTTTAAGAAAGAAATATTACAGCCCTTTCACACCTTGGCTTTTCTAAGATAGTTTTTATTACACATAAGAGATATGTTTTTATTACACATAAGAGATATATAAGAACATTTAATTTTACTTTTGTAAAGTAAAAGAATCACCTGTCACCACTGAATTCAATCTTAGTTTCTCCTATTTACTGACAAATATAATATCTTGTCAAAGGTCACTGGTAAATGTCAAAAACAACCTTCAAGGTCCAGTGATGTTTCGATTTAGTGATAATCTCAAATTTTGTAATCTTGAGACATCTAACAAGCATCATAATTAAGGCTGTGAGATTGATCTCGCTGACTTTGTTCCAGTAACATGCCAGTGCAACATGTCAGCTTGGCATTAACTTTGTTTTGGGTTTTTTTGTGCTTAATTTGTTGTGTGAATGCAACCAAACCATCCAGTGGGTTTCATGACTAAGTAACTGCAGTGCTTGGTCCAAAGGATCACATGCTGGTTTGTCAGGTCTCATAGGAAACAATGATTTTTGTATAAACTTTCAAATAAAAGGATATAGAATATTTTTAAAAAATGATAATTTCATTCTTATTTCTAGCATTTATTTAAAATGATATGATTCATTGAGGCGTATTGAAACATCTCCAGAACAAGGAGAAATACTTCTGCAATGTACCTTTAAATAACAAGAATTACTTTCAATAAAAAAGTTCAATGTCAGCCTCATTTCAAAGGTTAGTATTAAATATCTATTTGGCTGGAAAGTGACAAAGTTAATCCTCATATTTTTACTTTGACAAAACCCAGCAAGCAAGGTTCATTTGGGATCTAGCTTTCCTATATTGGAGAAGAGCCAATGTGTGCAGCACATCCCATAGCTGGAAGTCTACAAGGGAGAAAAGAGAAAGGAGTTGGTTGGGAGGGAGGATGTAAGGATAAATGTCTTATCATCTGCTGATCATAGAAAACTTTAAAATGCAGAAACACAAGGGATATATTGGCTTTATAAGAGAATATTTGTCACAAGGTACTGTTAATCTTTATAATAGCAGTCAATATTAGATGTACAATTCTATAACAGTGGAAATAAATGAAAATACATTAGATATAGTGTACAGTCAAATCATTCCTAGTTCTTTCTCACATCCTATGTTCTTCTATAATGTCATCCATCCCAGTGGTAGTTATTATAGATACAGTAGCATTGTATAACAAACATGGTTTCAAAATTACATCTACAGACAGGAGAATACACAGAAAAATATTCTGACACAACCTAAGACAAACTACATCTGCTCATTTCAGTTTTTCTGTGGTAAAGCCCACCCACCTCTAACTGATGTAT